>NW_020291922.1:0-316643 GCF_003184865.1 Aspergillus homomorphus CBS 101889 | reverse complement strand
CACCCGCCCTCCCCCAAACAACCACCCATTCCCCAACCGCCGTCCCCGCCGCAACCTCACACCCCGCACAAACCCGCGCATGCGCCCCCACGCTCACCCGCCGATTAATAACAGCAAGCGCATCAATCGCAGCACCGGAATGGATCTGCGCGCCTGGCGCAATTGACACAGCCGGACCGATGACCACGCGCGGCGCGATCCGGATGGGGAGGGCGTTGGTTGCGCTTGTGCTGCTTCCTTGGTTCGATTGGGCTGTGTTTGTGCTTGTGCTTGTGGCAGCAGCTGAAGGAAAAGGTACCGGGCTGGGCGTGCCGATGACGGTCTTCTCGCTGATGATGCAGTTCTCGGCGATGAGGATCGGCCCCTCGTGTGAGTAGAGGCGCGCGCGTGGGTGGATGATTGTGTGGGCGCCTATTGAGATTGGGTGCGTGCCTTGGATTATGGTTGTGTCGGAGAGTTGGGCTTTTGGGTGGATTGTTAGGGCGGGGCGCTGGGGGTGAGATTGATTTGGATTTGGGGTTGAGGATGAGGGGGTGCGTTGTTGTTGGTGTTGTTGTTGTTGCTGTGCGGGTGGTGGTGGTTTGAGGTGTGTGGGTTGTGGCCGTTGCTGATGGGGGTCCATTGGGATTTTGTGTTTTTAGCTCGTTGCGTGGTGTGGGATGAGGACAGAATATATGTGTTGGAGGTTTGTTTGTAGTGTAGTGTGTGGGTGGGTGGTAGGATTTGAAAGAAGGTGTTGGAGTTGCGTTGTTGTCGGTTGAAAGCTAAAGAAAGATAAGATTGCGGAGATCCGGAGTGGGTTCCGGTGGTATGCGGCTGTCCCGATGCAGTGTGTATACTAGCACTTTTCTTCCTGCACAAGCGCATAGCAGATCTGAGTTATTTCTTTCGTGTCTTCTTAATTGTGAAATAAAGTAATCCATAACCGTCCCAACAGGGTATCTATTTATCTATGTATCCATCTATCCATCAACTCATCATCATTCCATGAACAACCCCATGGAACCTACTCCTCCGCCCCATCATCCAGTTTATTCTCCCCCTTCCGAATCCCATTCCTCTTCCTCCAAGCCCAAACCCCCCGATCGACCTCCGCCCTCGTCGTCCCATCGCGCACCAAACAAAACGTGACGCCCAGCTCCGTCTCAACATTGCGATTCCGTGCCTCATCATCAAAGAACAGCATATCCTCGTACGCGATCCCACTCGCCTGCTGGATCTTAGCGAAGTGCTGCGTCTTGCTGGCGGGGAAGATCTGGATGTAGTCGAAGTAGTCGAGCGCGCGCACCGTCTTGGTCTTGTTGGCCGCCGGGTTGTCGGTGAACGAGGGGATGATGTGCAGGGCCTTGAGCATGTCGCGCGCGAGGTCCGGCGCGTGCGTGCGGGAGGCGATCGCCATCGGGATTGACTTTGTCTTGCAGCTGTGGATGATTGACGGGACGCCTGGGTAGAAGGTGAAGGATTCGTTCCAGCTTTTGGTTTTTGGTCGGGTTAGTTTGGGGTTCTTGTGGGAGGGGAGAGGGGGTATGGGGAAAGACGTACCGGTCTGTGCAGCGCGAGTTGTTGTCGCGGGGCTTGATCGGGGCGCTGACGTGCGTGTCTACCCAGAATGGCCAGAGCGTGTAGTCCAGGTCGAAGACGATGAGTTTGGGGAGAGGTAGGCCATCGCTGAGGGTTTCGGGGGCGACGGAGTTGTCTTCCACCGGTTGCGTGTTGGTTCGTCGGCCGCGCATCTTGGTTGGACTTGAACGTGGGATATGGTTCGAGGATTGAGGTTGTCTTGTAGAAAGGCAGGTTTTAAAGCTGTAAATTTCTAAATGTGGCGAATCGGTCTTCTAGGTCTATTTTTTGAGTACTGTAAGAGACCCCAACTAGATGACGTTGGAGAAGCTGGTCGAAAATGGAGAAGGATCACGTGGGCGATAAGATGATAAGCTTGAGAGAAAGACACGCTTTTGTCAGCAATCGATGGCTGTTTTTTTTTTTTCTTTTTTTTCATTTGTAGTGTAACTAAGTTAGTTGAAACGAAATATGGACATCAGTATCAGATGGAAAACATCAGGTCAAATACATGCAACAGCACCAATCACCACCCAGCATGTCCGGCCTGCAAACAAATCCGAGTAATCCTAGCACATCAGATACATTCAACCGCGTGTTCTCCGAACTCCCCTTATCGGCTCATCCCCGACTCTAATCTCCTGTTCCATTCCATCAAACTCTGAGGTTGTCTTATCGACTATCTTACATGTGAAAGTGAGGTATCTGCGGATGCAGACAACTCACGCACGGCGATTCAAGCTCACAAGGGGCTGTAGGTGAAACAACCAACGGACTCCAAGAACTTCCAGAGCTGCTGGTGAATTTCGGCACCCTTGATCTGCATTCCGTAGGCAACGACATCCCAATCACTTGCGTAGTGCATGATGCGACCCTGTTGCTCGAGGTCCAGGACGCCATCTGCCCCCACCGCTTCAGCGATGATACGACGCCAGACCTTGAAGGGAAGATCATAACGCCAATCCAGCTTGCTGCAGCCGCGGACACGTCGACGACTGGCTGTCGCAGGGGGCTGAGGAGGTGAAGGGCCCTTTCTGGGCTGGTTCGCTTCAGCAATATCGCTAGAAGGCACACGTCGGGTTGTAGAAGCACTCTGGGTGGTCGATGGTAGATTAGGAAACTGCTGGTCGAAAGCAACGGCACTGGGGTGGAAGGGGCCCGAGCTCCCAGAACGAGAGTGGTGGCTGCCTGCGTTCACTGCAGAGAGCTCCGAAATGCTCAGATTGTTCCGCCTGACGTGAATGAAGCTGCCCAGAGGCGCCGATGTCACCGGCTGAGCGATACGCACGCGAAACGGCATGGCATCCTCGACATGGTAGTACGTGGGCTCTCCCGATGAGCTATCTTCACTGTCGTCAATGGGCAAAGAGACGACTCGACCTTCACGTGGCTTGGGCATAGGCATGCGCTCTAGGGCGTCGTCGTCATCGCCGTCCAAGGGACGGTCCTTATCCTCCAGCAGCAGAGCGCGTGAGACTAGCATCATCTTCACAGCGGTGGACCAGATCATGCTACTGTGGATGCCGTCGGCCTTGATAACTTCAAGACGGACACGCTTGCAGACCCGAGTGAACTCGGTTCTCAGCTTGCTCTGCAACATCATTTGGGCAGCATTGTCGACATCTCCGCTGGCCTCACTCGAAGCATCGCTTGCCTCTGCGAGATTTCCGTTATCACCCTGACCCGCCTCCTTTCGCTCAGTTCCACCGTTCGACTGCTGAAACTGCTGAAGCTCTTCGGCTACCTCAATCATTCTCAGGACATGAGGAGCTAGCTCGTCATTGGGTCGCCAGATGATGCTTTTGCTAGATGTGGCGGCCTCTGGCAGGGTCACGGCTTTTCCGACAACGGGGAGGAAACTCAGCAACGGCTCGGGGGCACGTTGAATATCAAGCATAGGCACCAAGTGAATGGCACTGTTACTTGTCATTGAGACATTTGTCAAGAGCAAGTGGGGGATCGAACGCAGGCCGCGCGTGCAGGCGTACTTCTTCAACTCTTCGTAAGTGTGACCTAATGCATGAAGCGCCCATTAGTTATGGTCTTACCTTTCCACAGCGGAACTCTGACTTACCGTTCTTCAGCTCCGATTTGAGCTTGTAAGGGGACTTCTTCGAACGAGAGGGTTCGTTCTCCTTTCCAGCCACCAGCTTCATTCGAGCGACACCTTCGGCAAGGGCATTCGTTTCGGTTGACTCTTCCTGTTCGTCATACTCACTACTAATGACTTCATGAGCATCATCCTCAAGAAAGTCCAAGTCGCTTTTCATGTAGATGCGTGCAAGATGCTCCATGCCCGCACGACCCAGAGCATTGCCGCCCAGGTCAAGCTTTCGAAGCATGAAACACTTCTGGAATGACTCCAAAAAAGCCACCCACTTCTCGATCTCCTCGGGAGTCGCGATCTGGATGTTGTTATTGGATAGGTCCAGCTCTCGAAGATCTCCGGCACTCAGGGCCACCACCTCAGCCAGTTTGGGCAGTGAATTGACAGTCAACAAGTTGCCTTGCAAATGGAGCTCAGTGACTCTGGCCAGTCCGGTTGGATGGTCCTGGTCTCTGAACTCGAGGCAGTCCACCAGATCGTCGATGAATTGCGCCATACCATCGTCTGTCAAAGCCTTGCCGGTCACATCGATCTCGACAAAGGGGTCTCGTGCGGCGGACTTAGAGCCTGTACCGGGAGGGAAACGCTTTTTCTGCGTCCCAAGTCAGACTTATGTTGATGTTCAGGGTTGGCATATTCTGCTGTATGGGGCCAGACTTACCAGGTCTTTGGACACGGCTTGGCCTGCCTTGAGACCACTAATGCGTCTCTGTATGTCTATCATTAGCTAGCCTGTTTCCCAGAGCAGTGCTGATATGATCTTCTAGGGGGATGGAGAGAGTCTCACCGCGAGATAGTTGAGCTTTCCCATCTTGGGGGCTCGGATCTCTGATCTGAATCTGCCATGTTGAGCCTTGGTCAGTACAAGTGTATCCCGCAAGATCACCCATGAGCAGCCGGAAGAAGCCAGAGAAAGAGATGTGGTGGGACAGGAAAGGAAAGACAGATCTGATGAGAAGTCATGCTTTCACTATCGGTGGTGTTGCTGGACACGGTCGCGCTCTTGTCCAGAGCGCTTCCCCGTCAGAGACGTAGGGCATCAAGATGAAAGGTGAAACATAGACCAGAAACATTACAAAAGAAATGTGGGCTAACACCTGAAACAGTCATACGAGTGGAGCGCGCTGCTTCTTAACTCTTCCTGATATGTTGTGCAGCTGGTCACGGCAGTGGGGACGAAGGATGAAGAAGGTACAGAGTGGAAGGATCGGAGACATCAATGAAGAGCTCCACCTCAACACAGCCAACAAACACAACTATACTAAACAGAAAAGGGAGAAAAAGGAGAAGGAAAGCTTGAGGACTTACTTACCTTGCCTGCCTAGAACAAGAGGTCTGCCTTCAAAGAATCTGTCCACAAAAGATGTTGTTGACTGAAGAACTCTTTATGTGAGTGTATGTTGAAAGAACGCGAAGGTCAAGAACAGTGAGGATTGAGGTATCACAGGCCTCATATTTATGATACTCCTCGGTGACTAGATATTCCTTACCATCACCTTCGTTCATCTCACAAATTCACTGGGACTCTACAATCAGCTACACCGGTGACGCCACAGGGAACCCGTGATCCACCGCACGGATTGAGAATCTCCGAAAGAGGAAAGCCTGCTATCCAGATGGTGAAGAGACATCATATCAAATTCCAGCTGCCTGGTAACTTCCAGGCTGCAGCGAAGAAGTTTCGGTAATCTACCACACGATGGCTGGATGACGGCAGGAACAAGGTATCACCGGAGCTACTCAACATCTGGTAGCAAGTCGCAGTCTTCCTCTAATCCTCCTAGAGCAGATTGATTATATCTTTGAACTCCTCCAGCAGTGCAGGGTCAATGTCTTCCCAGCCTTTGGGCACAACGGTGTCCTGAACGGACAAAGCTCCTTGAAACTCTCCAGGCTGACTATTCTCCTTGTTGCCCTCGCCATCGAAGATCTGTCCGTTCAATTTGATTCTTTTCATGCTTCTAACATCTGTCAAAGACAGCTTTCTTTTCTTCTCGGAAGCTGGTTTGGAGGACAACTCTTTCTCACTGCTAGATTGTGTCAGCTCAGCCATGTGTATTGTCTATTCAATTCATCTGCCACCCTACCTTTGCTTGGATTTACCATTGGACGATTGTTCGACATGACCATGAGTTATCCGTGTGCTCTCCTCTTTAATCTTCTGTGTGAGAGCTGGACTCTCGAGCGGTGACTGAACAGCAAGCCATATATCCTCGTCAGACCAGTTATCTTTCAAGTCTAGCGTTTCCTCGACCATGCCACCTTTCTTGCAAGGTTCGCCGCTCTCGATCTTGGTATCAGTCTGACCTCCAAGCAACAAAGCAGAAGGTGAAGGGAAGTCACTGAAGGTGTCTTCGCTGGGCTCTCTCCGAAGCTTATGTCTGGACAAGCTAGCCGACAAGACGTCACTGGGTTGTTCATCGAGGTCAAGTTGCTCCGGTCTGTCCTTCAGAGCAAGCTCTGAGGCTTCCTGCCACTCAAGATGTGTCGAAAAGGAGGATTCTCTGGTCGCCTCGCCCAAGCTCGTATCACTGATCTTGTCTCTAGCAGTCCGTTCATTTTTCTTCATCGTTTGTGCCAACAAGGTTGTTTGGCTGAGCCCCTTTTTCTTTTCGGGGGCGCAAGGCTGTTTCTTACTTGCTTTGGGCGGCTTATCAAGTCCATCACGGCAACAAAAATGCTTACAACTGCCCTTGTTAGCATCACGGTTTAATAGCATAGACTGTACTTCTTACATTGTCTTGTCCTTGCATCGGTGATTGCATGCCCACCGACCATTCTCCATTGGTGCCAGTTCCTCAACTTCGCTGCCCTTAGCCTTGCTATCGTAGCTTTTGCTCTTACTCGAGCCTGTCTGCTTGGTCTTATCTTCCGAAAGCACTGGCAACGTGCTCAGCGCTGACCAGTCGGGGTCTTCTGTCACCAGAATGTGAGCCGTTTCGAAGATAATGTTGAAGACAAACATACCTTCCTGCAGGAACTCGTCGAACAACGACTCGTCACTATCAATAGTGATTACACTATGTGGACTGGGTTGCTTGCTTTGAGATGCATCATTGCTACGACGGCGCGAAATATTCATCTGGGGCTTGGCTGCAACAGTTCCTGGCTCTTCGTTCGGACGAGAAGAGAATACCGTCGTGGGAAGATCGGGCTTTAAGACCGCAGATCTCAACGTCCCAGCTATCTGATATCAGCGAAGGGGTAGCTATGTGACGGAACATGGTCTTACCAATATCGTCACACGAGACATAGCAGGAAACGAATTGGTCCTTGTCCTTCAGCTCCGCACTGAGCAGAATTTCTTGGCCGTTCGCCATTTTACTCGCACTATATCCCGTCAGCTTGGAAGAAGATCATGGTATCCGTAGCTTACCTGATGCGCCGAAATTCGAGCAGACGACCGTCTGATACCTCAGCCAAGAAGCAAACGTACACGGGGCGTCTCAGATAGTAAGAAGGGCACTTTCCGTTCATGAATGCGATTTCGGCCTTGAGACGAATTCGCACAAGTACTCCTGGCTTAACTTCCTACTTTCCTGTTAGTCAAAATTGAATAGTTCTACTGTTCAAATTACCTTCCCAGTCAATTTGATGGCAACTCGAAGCCTGGGGAAGCTCGCAACACGCTCCAACACCTTCATGCCAAACGGAGAATTCCTGCTCAAGATCATATCAATACGGTGCGGCTCGCACTGCCCCAGTGCTTCAATGCTTGTTATGTCAGCCGAGGCCAATTTCCGGACTGCAACGATTCCAATCTGCTCGATTTGCTTCATCTGGAGCGGAGAGGTATCCCAGACCTTGGCGCCAAAACTCCTCGCCAGCTCTAGCGCGTTCCGCAAGGTTACCGCGTCTTCAAGAGAAATCTGGCAATCTATGATGCACCGGATTAATCTGTTGATGTGGTTGAAGACAAAGCTCTTGTCCTGCTGGAAAGCAAACTTGTGCTTCTGAAACGGTTCGCCATCTGGGAAGTCCACCGCACTTAATTCAGATTGGATCAGGAGCGAGATCTTGTGGGCTGAAAGCGCTACATCGACCTTGATGGGAAACCGTATCCCATTGGCACGGTTGATCTCTTTGTACAGTGGTTTCTCCCCTGCTTTGAGACGAATCTCTCGAAATTCTTCTGCTTGAGCGAGGACGGAAAGCTGCGCATCTTTAGTAACAGCGATGAGGTGCCCTCTTTAAGGCTCTTTGACTTACTATCTGAGACACAGTGGACTGTGGCTGCAAGGTGAGCAGCGTTTTCATAGTTTCGAAACGCACATAATAGCGAGCCATTGCGTCTCCGAAACGGGTGGATCGAAGGCCGTTAGCTGTGACAAGCCCACATTCCTGTAGTGACGCGATATCCTTCTCGCAGATCTGTCGAAGCAGCTCTTCTTCCCCATCTTTATCCGCGTTCTCTTTCAGTTGGTAGTGTGCTGGATTCCGTCTGAGTCTCACGAACAGGAAGGTCCCACCCAGCCATCTGATTGCAGAATCAATGTCCGTCACGTTCCCTAGTCCAATTTCGGCGTTCAGATGATCGATGAGGTTCAGATGGAGGCAACTCTCGAGACTTTCAGATCCTGAAACAAGCTTCTCGTAGTGAGTCTCGCGTTCCTTCCTGGTCATGATCACGGCGGTGGCGCTGTCGTCGAACTGTGGTCGACCCGCACGACCGAGCATTTGCATGATTTCCAAGTCAGAATATTCTTTGCATCCACCTTCTTGCCAGCCCACGGTGCCTTTGATGACGACAAGATGGCAGGGGAGGTTGACCCCGACTGCGAGAGTAGAGGTGCAGCATATGATGCTAATGTGTCCTTCAAGGAACCCAGTTTCAACGGTACGCCGGTCATTCAGGTCAAGACCAGCATGATGAAAAGAGACGCCAGCACTCAAGGTGTCTTTTCAATAATTATGGTCAGAACTATGTAGCCCTCATGCTAGAGAAGCGGAACTCACTCTTCAAGTCTGCATTCTGTGCCTCCAAAGGTCTGCTCGCGCCCTTCCATAGTCTGGCAGGAGGGTTGGACGTTGACCACAACCTAGCAAGCTCCTTCGCCGTCGAGACGGCGGAGTTCCTCGTGCAGCAGAAGACGATGATCGGCTTCTTACAGGAATGCGCGGCTATAACGTCCGAAAGTCTGCGTGATAAAGTCAATAACATTCCAACCGTGATAGAGTCGACGCGGACTCACTTAGCGTTGCACATCTTGTCGAATGCGAAGTCATTTCCTTGTGATCGGTAGCCGTACACGAACTTCTGCAGTCTTACGGGCCGAAAGCTTTCATCGAAATACTCTCTACGCGCCGGCACATGCTGGTTCGTGGCGTCGCGACCCAGCCAAGTCGCAATGTCCTCCGAGTTGGGCACAGTGGCGCTCAAGGCGATGAACCGTACGTTCGAGCCATTAGTCTTCATACGAGATACGACGGCCTCGAGTGTTGCGCCTCTGGCTTCTTTGAGAATATGGACCTCGTCGATGAGGAACAGCTTGACGAGCTGCATCAAGCGTGCATGATCTTTCCACTTTCGGGTCATGCTGTCCCACTTCTCCGGAGTGGTTATGATAATCTGGCTGTTTTGTACGGTTCTCAGCTGTGTATAATCGGTATCGCCCGTCAGCTCAGCACACTGTAGCCCCAAGGTATGGAACTTCCCATTCCAATCCCGAAATCTCTCCGAGCACAGGGACTTTGTCGGCGCTTGGTAAACCACCTTGAATCTTTCGTCCTTAAGGGTTTTGAGCAAACGGCATATCGCAAGCTCCATGATGACGGTCTTCCCGCTTCCTGTTGGGGCTGAAAGGACGATGTTGTGGTCGCTTCGGTAGACCGCCTGGAAGCACTTGGACTGGACTGCGTTAAAGACAGGGAAATGGAATATCGAGCGGTAATTATCAGGAAGCTCATGCACCGATACAAGGACAATGCCCCGGACAGACGCTGGGAAGCGGTGGGAACTAGCGCTCTGACCTGGCAGCAGTTGCACTGAAAGCTCAGAAGAAGTAGTGAAGGAAGATAACAATCGATCCGCATTAGGGCTAGCATGGTATGGCGATTCACTATCAACGCGAGCGTCTCTTGGATGCTGTCCGAAATGGGCCACGGATCCTCTTGGGGCTTGAAGTCTAATCAAGGGGCTGGAAGGTGTGCCTATCCCCACGCCTGAGGAGCTAGACCCTGCATCGTGAGGTGATACCTGAAGCACGTCTGCCATTTCGTCAGGTTACCACATCTGCGTTGGTAATATATTGTACACTGACCTTGCGGGGTCCGGGATGCCCAAGTGGGAGCAACCGGCTGTAGATGATTCAGAGCTGAGTAATGATCAGTCCGTGAACTGGGACGAGAAATGCCCTGTGTCTGTCCATTAGACTGCGCTAACAATTCGAGATCTAATTGTACAATCACTGAGGTCAGCTATGTAGTGACTGCGGTGGATTTCATGTCAATGACCCACCAAACGCATCAAGCTCCAAGGCATTGTCATGGGAAAGCCGTTGTGTCTCAGGAGGATAGTTCCCAGCATGTTGATGGCCCTGTTTGCTGAAGTACGGTGAGACTCGAGCACCTTCTTCTAGTAATTGATTAGCATTGTGGTTGAAGCGGCTTGGCGTCCGCAATTGTGACTCGGCCCTGCGTTTGTACAAGTCGCGCTGGTTGGGGGAGAGTTTGAGCTGATAGTTTTTGCGCTGCATGCTGCCTAGGTATGCATTGCGGTGAAACAAAGATTGGTTCTGTTGGTGGGTGGAGGGAGGTACAGATGGAAGGTCGACGGGATCATGTGGGATCCCAGGAGGAAGATGGGAACATGGTGAAAACCATGTGATCTCCAAGGGAGACAACTAGGCAAACACCTTCTCGGTGAGAATAACGTTCATTCTCCGAAGAGCATTGTATACGTCTTGGAACCCACAAGGCAGACAATAACCTATTTCAGTTTTGCTCTGTATAATACAGAACCATGATGTATATTTGGACAGAATCTGCGCATCCTATCTAGCTATAAGAAATGATGGGACATAACTATAATAAAGTACAAGAAATCGGGGCATATCCCATGAGGAGCATCAAAATATCACCGCTTCTAACCATCCATATTTACTTCCTGGAGACATGATACAGTATAGCAAAAGCCAAAGCTACTATCGAAGCATCGGTAGTGGCATCTTCGGCTCATTGGTCGCGAGGGTGCTTTTCAAAGTATCCACCGCTTGGAGTGCGGCCAGCACTGGCACGTACATGACCCGGGGATGTAGGTCTTGAGGTGGAAAGTCCGGCATCGGACAAAAATGGTGTTCCAGGAAGCTTGATGGATATCTCGTTCGGTGACGGGGAGGCCGGGGAGGCCTCGCCACTCTTGTTGCCCTTCTCATAGCGGTCAATGCGAATGGGAGGAGGACGCAGCGTCTGGCGTTGCGTCTTAGCAAGATTGGCGCTCGACTCCTCACAAAGGCAAGTAGTCACGAGTACTGCAAAGGACCCAAGGAGGAACTATAAGCATAGCCATTAGTATTTTGTCTCAGTAAAGTAAAAGGTGAATCGCATACATTGGCAGTGAGCTCAAACTCGAAGAGCCAAGTGCTCGCTAGCGTAGTGAGGACGATGCTTGCAGCTGTAGCAATATTCTTTGCGTCTCTGTAAGCATAGCCAATGCAAAAAGATGTGGCAATTCCTCCAAGAGCTTGTACGATAACAGTGGACCAAACGACCCAGTTGTATCCTTCAAAGAACCCATTGGCAGCGACTTTTTCGCCATCCAAGAATACAACCCCGATGAACAATGCAGGGAAGATGGAGTAGATAGCGAGTTGAACGTTACGGACCCAGATCGATGTCGCTTTTGCGCTGTCTTGGATGACCTTCTCAAAATACACTCCTGCAAGACCAGAGGCAACGCAGGCGCCCACAGTAGCGAGGAGCCCAATTGTTCCGTTCAAGCGCGGATTGGCAGTCAGAATATCCTCCTCGATTCCTTCGTAAGTCGCAGAACGTTTGTGAAGATTGTCGCGTCCCAGCTTAGCAGCTTTCCATTCCTCCAACGATCGCGGGAAGGAAAGATGAGCGGTTTCATCAAAGTGGGCTTGGTCGACACTGCCATCGTGTATTTGCACGAGTGCTACCCCGATCACAAGCAGTACCAGTAAGCCCCACTTGCGCAGAGAGATCGACCTTCTGAAGACGAAAAGGCTAAATATGGCTGTCACTAGGAGTTTAAGCTGGTATGATACTTGGAAAGTCGCAGCCTGCAAGTTCGAGAGTGCAATGTACTGCAACGAATTGGCGATTGTGTAGAGACACGCCGGGATTGCGAGCTTCCAACTGTCTCCGGAAAACACGGCGGAGGTAAGCGAGAAGAACAGTGATGTCGCGGGAACTGAAGGAGGCGCCGTCTTCGAAACTTCATACAACGCTATGGTCAAGGAGATGGCCAGTTTCGCAACCTCGTTGAAGAACACAGCTGTAGACGTGAGGTATCGACTACCGCCAGCTGGCGGCATAACCCTAGAGTAATGTGACAACTATGAGATAGAATCAGCTTTTTGTTATCAAGGTAGAGGGATGTTAGAGACAATGAACGGACCAACACAAAGGCAGTATACTGCACCGTCAACTATACCCAAGCGCACACGGTCAGCAAGGATGCCAAGAAGTTCGACGCCGAGCGCAAAGCATGGGCGCACAGCAATAATCTTTTGTTGGAAAGCATCAAGATCTTACTAAGGCCCAAGAAACATTCTTCACGGTTGCTCCCAGTCCTGCAGACCGGCGCGATGCGGTCTCTCCCATGGTGACGTCGGTGAAGTCGTCCTCAATGTCGCGTTCGCTGTCCCTTGAGAAGTCCCAACCCAAACACTAGGCAGTATTATATAATCAACGGCTGTGATGCCAGCTCGTTCGATATCTATGGAGACTTGGGGATTGTGGTTGCTGATTTTGTCTTGGGCGCTGTGTGTGCGCGTCGGTCGGTTGTCGGAGGGGGAGGGGAGAGCGGGTGTTCGCACTGGGCCGTGAGTCCGCCAGCAAACCGAGGCCCGATCGATCGAAGGAGTCGCGAGAGGCAGGGAAGGCGAGAGGTGACTATTTGTTGAGACGGGAAGGAGGGGGGAGTATTGAGGAGTAGAGCTCGAGTTAGAAAGGACCCGCAAAATAAAGCACGGAGGGAGAAAGGTGAGAAAAGGCCTGAAGGATCAATCGGAGAGAGGATGAGAGCGTAAAGAGAGTCCGGGGTATTGTCGAGACGCTTGTTTGGGCGGTGTGGATCACGGGGGTTGGAAGGAAGAAAGCACTGAGCAGGTCACTACTACCTGTGGCGGTCTAGTCCCTCTCTTTCAGTCCGTAGTTCTCCATACCTACGTAGTTAGTCTTCCTTCCCACTTCCCACTTTCCAGCCTTCAAATCGATTCCTTAAGTCGACTTTCGCTAATTTCTCCCCCTGAGGAATGGCAGCTGACGTCAGACCTAGACATAATAACAATGTGGTTGTCGATCCATGCTCGTCACCACCCCTCCCCCCCAAATGCTGCTACAATGTGAACAAACACACCTATTCATTCTAGCATCGACTGACGGAGAATCCTTCCGACGAACAAATCCTGCCTTCAGCACCTTGGCAAGCCACCAAATCTTCAACCCAGGCACCGCCACTCGCCCTGCCGTGGTACTTTTCAACGTGCTCAGTTACTATTCGATAAGCCCGGCGGGTATCATATGTCGGCTTCAGGGGCTCCCCTCTTTTATCGTCACGGTTTTGCATGGATGCGACAAGCGGGCGGGCCTCATGCACACTACAATAAGCTCGCACAAATTTGGAATCGCAGCTTTCCGTTTTATACGCAGCCAAAAAGGCAATAGTACACGGGTACGAATAAGTCATGGTTCAACAAAAGTATTTATCGGGTGATACGCCGTACCACATCCTCTAATATCGTCAAAGAAATATATACATGAGTAGGTAACGAGCCAGCGATCAGTGTTTTGAGAAAGGAATATTGTGGGGTGTCATGTTGCTGAAATTTCATGCCATGACAGAAATCAGGTTTCAGTGAGAAATGCAATGAGTGTTTAGTTAGGTAGGTGGGTAGACAGTATGAAATGCGTCAAGTGAATGAGGTTGGGCTCGGTTCTGGGCGTTATAAGCTGCCAAAACATGGACTTCATCGTGATGAATAGACACTCCATGTCAGCTTCAAGACAGCTGTGCCTTTAATGGACAGCTGTCATGTTACCATTTTCGTTGTTCCACCTGATAGCCCACAGGGGAATCTCGTCGGTTTGTTGTGTTTCGTTTGACTCCTCTAGAATTATCGCTTCACTGCTATCCGTACGTCTTCTAGAGTGTCGGCGTTGTGCTGGGGGAACGGCGGGAGGCGGGCGTACAGGGGCCGGTTTCTGCGACGGAAGGGCCGAGAACCGATGTGAAGGATGTGTGGGTGTCAAAGGAGAAGCTCCGCTTGTGACTGGAGATGGAAGGCTCTCAGAGTACGCCAAGCTAGTGCGAGGCGAAGGAAACGAGTAGACAGTCCTCTGCTCCCCTTCAGAGGAACTGCTTTGGAACACCAGACCCTCCCGATCGCTCTGCTGTGTGCTTTGGTCGCTCTGCCC
The DNA here is from genome assembly GCF_003184865.1 of Aspergillus homomorphus CBS 101889. Classification (NCBI taxonomy): domain Eukaryota; kingdom Fungi; phylum Ascomycota; class Eurotiomycetes; order Eurotiales; family Aspergillaceae; genus Aspergillus; species Aspergillus homomorphus. The sequence goes on along the minus strand of NW_020291922.1, from coordinate 302,374 downwards.
CGACCTAGCTGAAAGTCCAGGGCTCAAGCGTAAGAAAGACATATCCGTGCCGTAGAATGAGTCGCGTGAAGGTACGGAGAGCATGGACCCCTGATCAGGTTCCGGAACCCGGACTTCGTTGAAGAGACTGGGCGTGATTTTACCCTGTCTCTGTCTCATCGCTTCGAGAAGATTTTCTTCCTGCCGCGTCACCGCAATGACTCGACTTCGCCTATTCGTCTCTTTTTGTGCCGTCATTGAGCTTCGCGTGCGCGGAACAGGCTTCGACTGACTGAAGATAGGATCGCCATGAAAGAACTCTGGCTCGGAGATGGTGGGGATACCACTTGATCGGCGAGACTGGCTCTTTCGAGTGGCTGTCGATGATCTTCCCGCTGACGACATGGAAGGGTTGCGCCGGAGAGAATGATTTCTCTGTATGGATTGTGATCCACGACTGATGCTGGAGATTGGCCGGTCGATGTTCTTTAACCTGCCTCTAGTCGTATGCGCTGCAGAAGCTGTGCAGATTTCAGGTTCAAATTCGCCATAAGTCGCTACACTGTTTCTCGCGCTTGCCTCGGAATGGCCTTTGGGATAGTCTTCCACGTCGTCCTCTTCGTCCTCCGACGAAGACAGACAAAGAACGCTTAAGTTGTTGAGATCCGCTGTCTTTAACGTACTCTTGCTGCTTTTCTTGGGCATTGAATTCCTCCCATGTACATCATTGCGCCCGGCAGTTGAGGCACGATAAGCTTTGGGTGGAAGACGGCTCTTGGGAGACAAGTAAAATTCTCTGCTCCATTCGCTCACAGAACTATTGGACGAGACATCTCGCGACTCCTGCTCGGTCGACTTCGAATCCCGCTTCTTGAATTTGTCGCGGCCTTGAGATTGTACATGCAACCGCTCAGTTCGCTGGGGTTGATATTCCATCTCGCTATAACTTTGCAAAGCGAGATCCATTTCGTTGGTGCGTACTGTTTTCTCAAACGAAGGATTCAACCAATCTGGGGTTTTCATCTTGTAAGTAGTGGATGGTTCTTGGATGTGGTGATTGGTAGATTTCAGGATAGAGGCTTTTGGACGAGGGGGGGACTTCGATACCTTGCGATCAAGGTCATTGGTCTGTGAGTCTTCCGGTGTGTCGGCTGTCTGCTCGAATATTACCGAGATAGGAGACGGTGAATTGACCATGCGCTGGGGGGACAGGAGCGGGGCATCATTTGCCCGCGGCTTGGGGAACAGTAGAGAAAGATCAATCCGAGGTGGACGCATTTTCCTTCTTGAGTCCCACATGGTCCCCTTGGGCTGTTTGAGTCCCTGGCGTGATTCTGCCTTATGCCGCGATTGTGATCTGTGGTCCTCACTCTTCCCGGAGTCGGTGGTTGTCATCCCGATGGTCGGATTCGTATCTGAATTCGATTCCTTGGAGCTGAAATAGGAGAACAGGGTCGACGAGGAGCCGGTGAGATGAAGTCTCTTTGACGTTGTTGGTACAGTAGGCAGGGCTGAATCTTCCAATCTGTATTCTTGCCCCAGCAGAGGTGACGAGGCTCGGATACGAAGATGAGCTGGTGGCAGAGTGGCTTCTGAAGCGGCGGTCGGAAAAGGCACGAAACTCCCATTTTTGTGTGGCTTCGCATCTGGAGATCGTCTGAAGCTCGGCTTTTTGGACTTCCTCTTGTCGTCTCGCTTCGAGAATTCTTCATGTGAAGAGATGTCGGCGGCTCCCAAGATCTTGTAGGCTTTCGAGGAACCCTCGTTCCTGAGATCGTCCTGACTCGCTGTTGCTGGAAGTTTTCCGCCGGTAGTCACATTCATTTTGGCGGTTCTTCAAAAAAGGACGTCGGAAGTCTGCTGTCAAGTATAGAATGCTCCACTCATAGGTTCCGTCCGTGACAGTTCAACCACCCGCTTGGCTATGCTGGCAGCTTTGGCTTGAAATGAATCCCACACAACGTCCGTCAGGTCAATAGTGGAATGATTGGCAACCACCGAGAGTCAAAGCGTCGCAGGCAATGTTGGGATTTGCGGGAGGCCTCGAACCCTTTTTAGCTCTTGTCTTGTTTCCAACTCCGTTTGTGTCTTCCCCACACAACCGTAAGTCGGTGTGCCGCCAGAAACTCCTTCGTGTGTATGGGTACCGTTTCGGTCAGAACGAGCGCTGGAAACCAACGTCTACCAATTGCTATAGCTCGAACAGGCGGTCTGGGAAATGAATATTTGTTGGTACCTGACCCTATGAACGCCACAATATGTAGAGGCAGGGGTCTGTGGCATAAGGTTAGAGAATGTATGATCAGAAGAGAAAAACAACGGCAGTCGACACACGAATCCGACCACAGAAGAGCGAAAATTTTCGGATCGAGGATAAATGTAAACGAGTGAAACTATTGTCAAAGATGAGCAGAGGCACCAAGAAGAGGGTCCTCAACTGCTTTTGAAGGGATGTCGGTGCAGAAGATTAACCGGGCGCAGGAGGGTTCCGGCCGTTCAGAGCCTTTAAAAATTAGTAGGCGCTATGAAAGAATGTTTATTAGAACCGTATATTTAAACTGTTAGATCACGGTGCAGAGGACAATGTAAAACAGTAGTTGAAGGTTACTATCGGTAAAAGGGGTGGACACTGAACACAGGATACTGGAAGGAGGCGCCAGTAGTGTCTAAATCTAGTAGTAGCATGGGGCAGCTCGGAGCCAGCAATATCGGGACGGACAGGAACCCAAACAAAGATGTCTTGGAAGGTTCTCTTAGCAACTCAAATCCAAGCTGTGGAGCATGAAGCCCGACGACGAACGTCAAGAACGGGAGAAGCCTTGTCTGTTTGTGATTGCGCTGTCCAGTGTTTTGCCGGGCAAGGAACCGCACAGCCCTGGGCCATGGCCATCAGGATCAGGGGAGGGCGAATGATGACATTCGAGCATCGTACAACAGCAGTAACAATCGACAGGCACCCCTCAACCATGGCTCCATAGATCGTACCGCGGCCGCTGAGAGGCCGAGGGGCGTGGGTGACCCATCGGGTGGAGGGAGTCCGAGGGGTGGATGCTCGGTGGTGATAATTTGATAAATCATGATGGGTCCCCTGGGGCAAGCGATGCCCCATTGAGGCAAGTACAAGATTCAGAAATGAATTGGTTTCTCATCTTCAATTTGTTATTGGAGGCCATTTAAAGCCAGTACGAGGCATTGTGCCACAAATTATGTCTGGGCTCTGAAGACTGGTCACCGTTCGGTACTTATGGGCCCTAGAAGGTCCGTGGGAGACTCAAGGAGTCAAGGCTCCGAAATCCGAACCAGCGCATGAGGCATTATTCTTATACTGTATAGTCTAATTCTCTCCTGTCATCCAGTCGGCAATGCAAGAGATTGATTGCCTGGAAATGACATGGTCGGTCAGGGGTTCCGGACGGGGCGACGGGTAAAGCTTCCATGGAAAAACTGTCAGCCAAGTTGCATGTGAGAGGATAAGAGGATACTAGAAAAGAGGAACCTGAAAGAAAGATCATGGATACATCTCACAGGACTAAGGCAGTAGATAGTGACAAGTACCACCCCTTGCCTTAAAGTTTCTCTTTCCCTCCAAGGATGTGTTCCTTCCCGTCTTCTGCACTTTTTCTAGGGGATGTTCTAGAGGTCAATAGTTTGTTTCCTTCCCACTGGGCAGGAGAATTCCGTTACGTTTAGGCGCGCGGCTGGACACGTGCCTTCCTGGATTATTTGCGAGTAAACAAACGAAAGCCCGACCAGATTGTCCACTTCATTGTTCCTTAAGGAGGGAAGTCAAAGTGTGAATTGGCCAAGACAACGTGCTGGTGTATCCAATATGGCGACTCAGAACTCACCCCTCGTTTGTCGTGCTGTCATGCCGAGTTCGTATCGGCAATGGTGAAAAGTCCTCAGGGGCTAAAGCAGCTAGCCTTTCTCCACGGGTTCTGCCAACCCCTCGACGATCGCTGATCCATGAAGCCTTGACGAACTAGATTACGGAAATCCCTCGCCTGTCCTCGACTTCTCAGCCGTCCCTTAGCTGGACTTTTTCCCCAATGGGAGTGGCAGTTGCTGCTGATCACCGTCCCGCCCCCCAATGTCATACCCCAGCGTCATATCGGTGGGGTCGTCGAAGTTCCAATTCAATAGCGTTCGATGATATCGATCTTGAACAAGCACGAACCCGTCCATCCCTACTCCAAACAGTATACCCAGGGGAGCCTTCTGATTCATACTACTTATGCTATCGACATCGTGCGCCACTACCGATCGGGAGGCAAGATAGTGCCGAACTAGACATCAGTCGTCCGTCATTGGGTAGCCAGAAGCTTGATCTCAAATCTTAGATGCAGGACGACTTCATAACCATCAATAATGGACGGCCTTCCACACAAGCTTCCATGGAACGCCGTCCCGAATGATGCCTCAACAACCCGTCGACTGATGTACTCAGTACACACAGCGAGACAATGCGCCTTTCGGCTTGAGAAGAGGGTAGCTTACAACGCGACAACGCCAGACAGTCAGCCCCCCTACCACTAAGATGGACTTGATCTTACCGGATCCACTGTGGCATCTTGAGATACGGCCGGATAGATCTTGTCGAGATTGTACGGTCGAGCTGATCATTCCGGGAGCTGCAACGTGCTGGAGTGCAGACCTTACAGTGCTCTAATTGATGCATGCCATCGTTTCCACGCTATTAATTCTTTTGCGATGAGACCACAGGCACTCGAATGCATGCAGATATTTCATGCACCATCCCTTGTTCGCTGAAAGTTAGTATGCAGATCGATCATTTGCCAAGCTGCCGTCCGCCTGTCCGATCATCTTTTACACGATTAGTCCCCCTTTCCATGCCACACAATTGCCGAACTAGTCCGCACCTTGACAAAAATAAATGAACAATGATCGCTTGGCATATGACAAATTCAATGCTTGCTATGGATACGTTACCTGTTCACTGGGCCGGGGGTCTCGTGCTGATATTCTTGTAGGGTAGCTAAGCAGACACAGGAGCCAAGCGCCATATTCCCCACAAATTCAGAATCCGGACATGGAGCAATAACCCGAGAAAGTAAGATGCAGCTCGTTTCCCCAGGAAGAGGTAACTTTAATGCGCACGTCAATGAATTTTGATAGTCAATAGTCGCAGTTTCAGGCACGATTGGCCATTGGGAATATTCTCTGACTAGGCTTTCGAACCATCGGGACCTTTGGATATAGACCGCTGATCAACGAGCCCTATACCAAATTCTAATGACTTACGGAGTATTTTCCAGACTGTCAACCCAACCCCTCACAAAAGGAGACTCGAAAAGCAGAGCAAAAGTATTCGGACGACTCCAAGATTCGGGTCGGTCAGCCAGTCGTCCACGTACAGAGTACTTGCAACATTGCCGATTGTCAGCGGATCACAGAAACTCGGCCCAGAGCACCCAAGTCCTCCGATAGAACCATGTATTTTTCCGCCTAGAGAGATTATCAAGCTCAACTTTGCCGTTCATCCCTATCCCAAAAACAATCCTCCCCCGAGTACCTTATCCACTATCCACCCCCGTAGTCCCGCTGCCCGCATGAATCTAGTCCCCCTTCTGCAAATGCTCCGAATATGACGGCTCAGGCCAGCCTCCCTTCGTCGGCGGGAGACCAGATGCGCCGGATGGATGTAAAGCTATAATCACAGCGTGTTCTCATCAGTCTGTGCTGTCCACACAACCAGATAGGCGTCCCAGATCCACCTCAATCAAGGGGCAATTCCAAATCCCCCTCAGCTTCCTCATGAGTCCAACTGACGGGACCCTGTTTTTGGCTTCTTGCCCCGCCGACTCCCTGACTGGGTATCGATCGGCCTCCGGGGTTTTGGACCTCATGCTTTTCCAGGAGTATGCGAACTGATGGCGTGTGCGACAGCACAGCGTGGTTTCAGAATGCAAGATGCAGGGGGCAGGGTGCAGTATCCATGTGTCTGGTTTTTAGGTCCGGGCTTCGAGGACTTTCTTCTTTGTGTTGGTGGGATCAGTTTACCTAGAATATGAGCTCCAGGTCATGCAGTAAGCCTTCTGAGAGCGGATGGCGCTGTCTCAGGCGAAAGCTCGCGTGCTTCGATCTCTGCCTCCCAAGGTGACTAGCTGGTTGGTGGGAAGCGGGCTCGCCTATCTATGACAGCAGTGCCGCGCTCGGAGATTGATCTTGCATGTTGAAAAGAGGCATAGATGCTTACCCCCCATAGTGACGGAAGTCTGGTGACTGCATCACATGTGAAGGGTTCCGGTCGCTGTTCCCTTCGTACTTATTTGTTATTTACCCTCTTCCTATGATCAGAATACCTATCCCCTTGATGTCAGAGATCGACTATGTCTTTTACCCTCATCATGAACCATGGCTGGTCTAGCTTTGTATTCCGTCCAGAATCAGATACTACAGTAGGAACATCTTAGCACGACTACACTGACACACGCACGGATAGCACAGCCCCCTGCTCAACCCCGCTACAGAATGGAGTCCCCGACTCGCCTGGGCATTGATTGAAATCGGACAAAGTCCCCGAATATATTATACTATTGCTAATATGTCGATGCTAGCTTCTGAAACAGAACAAGTTTTTTTGCCTGCAAGGTGGTGGTAAACATGGGCCATCTTGCGAATGGAGAATCAGCACCCCCGTTCCCATCTTTGCGTCTCAAACCGTGTACGTTTCATGCGATGTCAGTTTTGTGGCTTCCCTTTATTGCGAAGGCTTCGCTGGCCCTCCTGTTTGTCTGCGTGGTGTGGGTTGGTGAGACAGGGAGGTGGGTACAAATAACCTTATTTCGAAACGTCCTAATCGCAACCTGAAAGCTAGATAACTTGAGGACCCTTGATCCAGACCCTTGAATGAAAGGCTGTCATGAGTCAGGGTCCTCGTATTACTTATTTATAACATGAACGATGGGTAATACTGCCTTGAAGTCAAAAACTAGTGGCGGCTCCTAGGAGCGGAGGGGCCATCCAGCAGCTCGTTAGTTGAGACCTCGCAAGTCGCATTATCTCAGACGTCGAACTCGTCGGCCCCAACATCGATGAGCTTGGAGTAGTTGCTGATCTTGCGCCGCTTTCTGTTACTCCGTCGGAGACTGTTCGGGCTTTTCTGTCGTGTGGTTGGTGTCTCTGGGCGCGGGGCTCTGGTACTAGTCGACTGAGAGCTCTCCTTTCGGCTGCTCAGTCTGGTGACTCTGCCGCTCGGACGGTCTGGTGTGGACTGTTTGGGCTGCGCAAGGTCTTCTTTGGCAGTGGCCAGAGACTGCTTTCTCTTGCGACTCCGAGTCTGACTGCCAATCACTGTCACGGTTTCTTCGACCGGTTCTGTATTGCGTTGTTCCTTCGGCTTGGGTGTAGAATCCATGCTGTCCTTCTCCTGGCTGGCCGCTTCGATGCTTGCTTCCCGCTCCTTATCGATCAACGACTTAGTCGCTTTGGTAGGTGGCTGTGAGTCACCTGGCAGTATATACTGCATTGTACTTAGCATGCTTGCGGGTGACAATGGTCACAGACGGACTTACATGGTGTCGAATTTTGAGCATCGGATCCATGATTTCCTCGTCAATCGTCTGCTGGACTTCCTCCGAGGCAGGGATGAAGAACTTCGGCAAGCCTTTGCGTACAAAGCCTTTACTTTTATATCCTGGCGTTCCTTCCAGCAGCTGACGCTTTCTGAGTAATTCCGTCAACTGAACGACGGTTTGGCCATTGCAATCTGCAAACAGTCAGGTCACTGCTCGAGAACAAGAAGCGGTTCACTTACGAAGCTTCTCTGTGAATGTTGATGTGTGACTCGGATAACCTTCTGTCTGTATGATATGAATTGCTTTTCTCAAGAGAACCAGACTAGTCATCTCTTGAAGGACTTGGTCTTCCTTGGGTCGCAAAAGGCATCGATAACAAGCGTGGACGTCAGGTAGTCTGGCGTCGTCACTATCAGTGTATCCGTAGCAAGACAAATGTTGATACGAGTGGCAAAAAGAACATTCGATCTAAGAGGTTTAGTGTCTGTCATATTTTCTTATTATATAGCTTACCACTCACCATAGCTTTAGCCTTTTCCTCGCCGTCCCAGCCGCATTGGCACTTCACGCTGCTTTGACCTCGTCTAATTCGAGAAACAATCAAGCCTTGAGCTTTCAAATACTCTGTGATCTGACGAACACTTTCTTCGGTAAGGACTGGCTTCTGGGGTTGTGCGGGTTGGATATCGCTTATGTCTTCGGATATGCGACGTTCCTGAGGGATGATAGGCTGGGTAGGAGACAAGTCACCATTCGGCAAAGAGTCTGGCGCTTGGGTCTGGGCTGGTCAGTCGCCTTGCCGAGACTAATTCTCAATTTATAAGCATATTTTACTCACATGCTGCATCTCCTGCAATTGCAGCCTTTCGGCGACATCCTGGGTCGGCTCAATGTAGGCATCGGCTTTTTGCGATGGCGTAGACGACGAAGCTTGATCTTGGGCTGATGGAGCGTCTCCATTCGTGCAGCTGTACTGTTCGATCACATTTATGGCGGCCTCGTTCTCTTTCACTTCGAACCCGACATCATCCATTCTCTTAACCACATCCGTGTATTCAAGATCAGGTGGGATCTGAGGCAGAGCTTCTGATCCCTCTGGGTCTGGGCCAGTCCACTTCAAAGATGACACTCTAAGTCCCACACTAAAGACAATCAGCTATACGGGCAGCACAAGAGTTGAGTTCGTTCTTACGTGTGCCATCCACTATCCATTACCCCGCATGATTGCGATTCCTTTCTCCAATTTTCTGTGAGTGGGAACCTGATCGTTTCATCCTTTGCTCCATTGAAACCCGGAGGCTCATAATCAGGAGGGCAATCATCGGTATAGAACAAATGAATTCCCAGGTTACGTTTGTCTGGATCAACCCTTGTTAGCGAGGATTCTTTCGGAAAGAGATAAGCATACTAACTTGGCAGAGCCGGTAGGAAGGCACTGAGGGTGATCAACCGTCTCACAATCGTCTCCAGGCCTACTCGGGCCGATTGCGCAGTCTTTATGTCAGCGACTAGTCCCACTGGATCGATGGACAGGCTTTCAAGACGGTGGTTGATGTCTCCAGACTCTCCAGAGTATTTGAAAGAGAACGTGTAAGACTCGAGGACGTTCTCGGGAGCATCCTTGTCGACGAGGACCGTCAATTGAATCGCTTCCAGCACGTTCTTGCTCAAAGCATCGAAGATGCCGTTTTCCTGCGCATGTCAGTAAGCCGCACTGTGCAACTGCATACGGGATCATACCAATATGTCGAGGATCATATCCGCTTTGGGATCCGAGCCTCGATTGATGATCTTCAGCGGCTGGCCCCGTTTGCCTGTTCCAAAGGGAATTTGCGCGTTGGAGTCCAAGGTAGGACATGGCGTACTCCGATCGAGAAACTCACGGTAGGAGAATTTCTTCTCGCGCTGAGCTTCCTTCAAGTCTCGGTCGTCGAAGCAGGGTAGCGGTAAGAACTCCCTACGAGATAACACATCTATAAGACTAGCTCTGAGGTGAATCGAGGCGGAAAGCCGACGAACCGAAGGTAGAACAAGGTGCCGAACTAGCCATGCATTGTCAGGAGGATGTTGATGGCAAGGCCATACGGATCAAACTGAGGCCTACCGACACATGCAGCATGATCTGGACCATTTCCAGACTTTGTTGCTGCTGCTGCGATATACTTTCTTTAAGCACTAACCTCGGGGGTGCTCCAATGACGGTTTGTGTCTGGCCATTGGCAGTGGGCCCGCTATTCGCGGCTGAATCATGAAAGATGCGAGGAGGCTGTACCTGAAGGGAGGGGGAAAGGGGATTGGATTTTCTGATTCTAGCCATGCTGGGATGGTGCAGCGGGCGCGATGTATGATATGAAGAATGCAATATGGTACGTGTGATCAATGAAAATAGGAAGGGGGAGTGTGGGTGTATGGGGTAAAGCAGAGTAGCATTGCAGGTGAGCGTTCAAGCAATGTTTCGGGGAAAGTAGACCAACGGCGGGTTGACGACATCAGAGCCGACAACCCCCAAGGAACAAGTCACGGGGAATGTGAGCGCCGTTTTTTCCTGCCAGCAGAACCCGCCTTATGATCTATCAATGATCGAGAACTGGTACAGTACATGAACATCCCGTTTGGAGGAGCAACTTTGGATTTCAAAGTTTCCTTTTTTTGATTTAGCCTTCGCAGTTTTCAGTGATGGTGCTTCTGCAGCAACGGATGCCTAGGGTCCAGTTTTACGAGGTATCTCAGCGGGAAATATATATGCAGGCCCAATCTAATACTATTCTAGAGTCTAACTTATCAATGCAGCACTATGTTCGCAATTACTACTCAGTGTGCTGATGATTGCTCAAAGATCTAGATCCTGTGACCATGTGCGCATAAAACCAAGGACATTGGTATTATTGAAAAAGTAAATCAAGCAAGCGCGCATTGCTCACAAACTGCAATGCTTAAATTTGGCCTCCACATGTCCAAATCTAGACTCTGGAACTGCCACTGACCCGTGACTATTTCTACGGTAGGGCTGGAACCAATGGATCAGTGAATTTTCAGCGCAGAATTTATCTCTGGGACCGGCAACCGAATGAAGGTAAGGTAGGTAGTACGAAGTACTTTCGGCAATGGGATAATGGTCTGACTTTATCTGGCACTTCCCCGCAATGCCCTCCTGCCCTCTGGCATGTCTTAGACCCTGATTTCCTTTCCCTGATCGAATAGACATCGGGCCAGCAAGATCGTAGAGAACATCTCCTGTCTCGTCATGCTCCCCGCTACACAACCAGTTTGTTCCCAGTTCAATCAGGTTCAACCCCCGCCAGGGTGATCACGTGTACGGTACCGAGAGTGAGTGGCAAAATCTCATCGCAAGTCGTGCCCGGCCAGAAAACGTGCGATAGTCAGTGGCTGGTCAAATCGTCTCCAACACTGCATCATTGTCATATATGCACTGATAGTGATAGGGCAAAGAGGTTATTGGTGGCGCTGGGAACGGGAACCTACTGTAGTAGCATTCAACTGTTCTGTCCAGAAGGCATGGTCCGACTTTGTAATTTGATCATGTTGCAGTATGAACCTGCATGTCTCGAAGAAATGATTGGGCTCCGGGTCACAGAGTGTTCCGAGCGCTGGGCAAATTGAGTCTGCAGGTCAGCCACACTCAGCAGCTAGCCGCCTCGCCTCTGGAATTTTTTCTTCGTCCTTCTCTTACTTCTTCGGGTTTTTGCATATTCACATATGTCTGGCCTTTGTTCATGGCATTCGAACTCTGCAAATGTTGGAAGACACTTACAGTAAGTCACCCTCTTGATAGCATCATGACCTACAGTCACTGGACCATTTTATACTTAGCACATTCCTTTCCTTCCTCTACTGTCACTGCGGAGACCGAGACTGACGATTTCGCCCCAACGAGGGAAGGAACCTCGGGAAGTCGCCAGATTGGGGTTAGTCCGTTAGATTAAGACTGGAAGAACTTCTTTTCCCCCCTCTCTTTTTCTCCATAGTAGGTAGGGTAATAGTAAATAAATTAGGTAGGTACAGTACAGATCTTGGACAGGTAGACAGCCCAACAGACCACTACGTAGGTTTTACAACTTTACGTAGTTAGCATGCTAGCCTTGTTATTTAGTTGATTAGAAGAATACTAGGTATGAGTAGTGAACGCCTAGTTACCTCTAACTAACTAATTAATTAATTACCTAGTTCTGACTACTGACTAAGTAAACTTCCAACCAGAAAAGAAGGCACGACCCAAACTCGCCCGCCAACCACCTCTAAGTTCCAACGCTCCTCCGATTCCCTTCCTCCCTCCCTCTCCCTCTCCCTCTCCCTCCCTCTCCCTCCCTCCATCCATCCATCATCATCCACTCCCGCCGCCCAACACCTCCTTGTCCCGCAAAGCACGCCACGGCCATTCGCCTTCCCTCAACCCACTCCTTTTTCACCTCTCTCTCTCTACTCGTTTTTCTCTTCGGTTGACCGCTTCGGTACGGACATGATCTAACGACCCTCTTTCCCAATCATCTTGGGCCCTCAAATGGTTTTGACGGGCGTGTATCGTGTTGGCGACCCTCTTTAATACGACTTGTTGCTTCGACTGGAGTCTAACCGACTTCCGCACAAAACAACGCTCCCTCGCCCTGTTATAAAAACCCCGTGGTTTATCGCACTAGCTCTGCAAAGAAATAATCGACCCAACTTCGATGCCGCATACTCCCTCTTAGCATCGACCCTGAGCCTGCTCTGATCAGCTGCGTTGCGCGACGGATCCTCAGATCGGTTCCCCATCTTGCATCCCCGCCCGTTTCATGCCGCCCGTTCCTTGCAATCATCTCGGACTTCACCAACACACCATGGAGGATCAGGAAAATAGTCATGATCTTGGCCCTGGCTCTCCCGGAGCATCTATCGGCCAATTCTCGTTTGCTCCTGCCACTCAAACTACGGTTGTGACGACCACTACGACGACGACCACCACCCTTCCACCAGTGCTTATCAGGCCGCCCCTCGCCGCGACACGAAATCTTGACCCCAAGCTGTATCCTCTGGCATCGTCTCCTACACCGTCATCACTGAGAAACATCGAGTTTGAACTTGGTGGGAAACAGGTTATATTCAACGAGCCTGAGGACACGGCTGCCAGGCTGAAGGAGGTATGTTTTCCTGGTTTCCACTGTTTGTTTGTGATTTTGATCTACCTCACATGCCTTATCTCAGACTGGACGTACCGAGCTAACAATCGTAGTTGAACGAAAGAGCGGTTGCGTTGAACGCTTCGAACGGTATGGTACGATCCGTGACCTCTTTCAGTTCAGATGATGCCCAGCTAGCCCGACGTTCTCAACCCATAAATCAACTGTCCATATCGAAACGTCGTGTGACCGAAAACAGTCACCGAGGCAATCATGCGTGCTCCCTAAGAGTCCCATCCGAGCCCTCGGTTCGTTCGTTTCGTTCTCAAGGCCCGACATCAACGCTTCCTGTGACGGCTGGCCTCGCTACCCCGGAGACGGAAAGCAATAACAGCGCAGGTGAAGGGATCATTCAGAAGCGGAGGGTTTACAGTCTGAGTAATCCTCGAAGAGAGACACTGCTACGATCCCCGTTATCCTCAGAGGTCGAGTCACAAGGAAATATCCCAGCGAATAACATCTGGAGAGAACCTTCCCGCATGAAAACTGTGGTCTCAGACCGAAGCAGGCCGGTAGCTCGGTGTGAAACGGAATCAAGCCTGAGTCGACCCCAACCAGGGGCGGCGGCAAGTCAGGATTCCGGGTATGGCGCTCCAGATGACGATTCTCAACAGCCTCCAACAGAGACTACGTCACAACGGACCTTTATCGATAATCTCATGGCTCAGGATATGTGCTTGCCTAGCCCGAGCCTGTCCCCAGTCGCTGCTATGAACGCCATGAACGTTGATTCCTCCTTCGACTCTGCCGAGGACCCCGAAGCTGACACGGACTCAAGCTACGATAATAATGACACCAACCCCGTTAAACCTCTGCGAAACGTGCAGACCAACGCAACATATCTTGAGCAATCCAGCAACAGCTCATTGGGTCTACTTCAGCGGCGGTCCGCTTCGCTGGCGGATATTCCTGCAGTCCTGGACTATTTCGACGCTGTCCCTGACGAGATGAAGACGTACGTCATGTATCAGTTGCTCAAGCGGTGTTCAAAACCCACATTGCAGTTCGTTGCGGGTGTCGTAAACCCGGCCCTGAAGTGTGATTTCCTGTCTGCTCTTCCGACCGAGCTGAGTCTCAACATTGTCAAATACTTCGATGTTCAAACTATGTGCCGAGCTGCGCAGGTCTCCAAAAGATGGCGACACATTATCAATTCTGACGAGAAGTCGTGGAAAGAGCTCTTTGACCAAGATGGTTTCTATCTTCCCGAAGGCGAGCTGGAACGTGCGATCAGAGAGGGATGGGGGTGGCAGTTTCCCAACGGCACTGACGATTCCGAGAAAGATTTGGGTGCATTGCCTGCCGTCCAATCTGATGAGGAGTCAGGCCACAACAAGACGGTGGTCCCTCTCTCAGAGCCGAGTGATAGAGTGTTGGCTTGGAATCGTCGGCCGAAGAGGAAAGCTGTAACACGTGTTTCAAGCCGTAAACTCTCAAAGAGGAAGATATCATCCAGTGGAACCGATCATTCTGAATCCTCAGATTGGAGAACGGAGGTGTCCAACTCGGAAGGACCTTATGCTGCCGCGACTGCTGCCGCTGCCGCTGTTCCTTATCCAGATATTGGATTGCCAAGTCTGCGAGGCCTTCACCTTTACAAGTCGTTGTATCAGCGTCATCATGGAATTCAGAGAGCTTGGATGAAACCGGATGTTAAGCCGAGACATATTGCATTCGAAGCTCATGGTCGCAACGTGATCACCTGTTTGCAGTTTGATACCGATAAGATTTTGACTGGAAGCGATGACTCGAACATCCATGTTTACGACACGAAGACTGGTGCTCTCAAGGCAACTCTCGAAGGACATGAAGGCGGCGTCTGGGCTCTTGAGTACATCGGCAACACTTTAGTGTCCGGATCCACCGATCGGGCAGTCAGAGTCTGGGACATAGAAAAAGCGAGGTGTACCCATGCCTTCGTTGGGCATACTTCGACTGTACGCTGTTTGCAAATTCTCATGCCAGCGGTAGTGGGGAAAAAGGCAGATGGCTCTCCCGAAGTGATGCCTAAAGAGCCGCTCATCATTACTGGCTCCCGTGATTCCAACTTGCGAGTTTGGAAGCTTCCAAAGCCTGATGACCCGGAGTATTTTCCGGCCAATCCTCTTCTGGACGACCCGGATTGCCCGTATTTTGTTCGTGTTCTTACGGGCCATCAACACTCTGTTAGGGCGATCGCAGCTCACGGTGACACGTTGGTGAGTGGCAGTTATGATTGCACAGTGCGGGTCTGGAAGATCTCAACGGGAGACCTTGTACACAGACTTCAGGGTCATACACAGAAGGTCTATAGTGTGGTTCTTGACCATAAGCGGAAACGCTGTATTAGTGGAGCCATGGACGTCTTGGTCAAAGTTTGGTCTCTGGAGACAGGGACTCTCTTATGGAACCTCGATGGTCATCAATCTCTCGTTGGACTCCTTGACTTGAGATGTGACCGGCTGGTTTCGGCAGCTGCAGATTCTACTCTGCGAGTCTGGGATCCGGAAACCGGTCAATGCAAACATAGGCTAAGTGCCCATACAGGGGCTATCACATGTTTTCAGCATGATGGACAGAAGGTCGTCTCTGGCTCCGATCGAGCGTTGAAAATGTGGGATGTTCGAACTGGAGAGTGTGTCAGAGACCTTCTCACCGACCTGGGTGGAGTGTGGCAGGTCAAGTTCAATGAACGTCGTTGCGTGGCCGCAGTACAGCGTCGTGAAGTGACTTACATCGAGGTCAGTACAAATTATCAATACTTGTTGGGGAAGCATGGGTCGCTAAATATTTTCCAGGTTCTTGATTTCGGCGCTTCGCGTGACGGCGTACCCAGTGAGCAGCTGGGCAAACGCATAGTTGTCAATCGCTGGGGCAACGAAATCACTGATACCGACGAAGAGTACGATTTATCAGATATCTAGATCTGACGGTCTTGCTCGTCTGCTGGCCCAGTTCAGACGAGCGACCTGATGCAAGCGTTGTTCACAACCAGACAACGGCAAACGGCCGCATCATCCTTTCGTTTTTCCTCGACATACCCAACCATGAAACATTTACGATACCCCCTTCATGGATATTTCATTCCTATCATGAGACTTTGCATAGCGTGGTTAGCATAATTTGACATGCGGCATAATGACAGGTCGGCGTTGTGGCACTTAAAACATCATGTTGACCTCGGGGTCAATCTTATTTTCGCCTTGATTACATCCGTTCGCGCTATGTCTCGCATATTCTGTGTCCATATGCATCTAACATTATCTCAAGCCCAGGACCCTGAGACCTCGGTCTCTGTTCATAATATATCTTCTCGACATTGCGGTTGCCATTATTGCTTGCCTTAGAAACCAATGAACACGTCCTGAATCGGCTTTGAGTTGGCTCCCAGTAGAAATAAGTCTCACAGACATTGACACTATAGGACAAATATTGAACAAGTATCATTACAACGTGCTCGCCTTCGATATTAACAGCGCCACGGGCGGCTTGAACATGATCCCAGAATGCTCCGACTAAATCTTATGACCAGGACGTAGCATGGAGTTGGAGATTAAGTCCAGGAGAGCACCATAGCTGGAGAGAAATCCAGGAACCCGCCCTGACTTGACAGACATATGCATATCAATGAGCGAGGACAGCCGAGCTCAACCTTTAAAGTTCCAGCATATGTAGTCTAAATAAGTGCCAATCCCATCAATGGCAGCGGAGAGTGCATAGTTGTCACTCGAATGACACAGGAGATCGTCGCATTCACTTCGACCGATGATGAATGAAAAGAGAATGCCGAGCCTCGGATTAGGGCACATCAACCGTGCCTGGCTTCTCGCTCTCGTTGTACATTCAACGAGACTTTGCTTTTTGGTGCGAGCTCAGAAGAGGCTGCGGTCTTTCATCAGATCCGTGACTTGCGTTTTTTGTTCTTTTTGGTCGGAGCTGGATCATCGGGATTCGTGAACCACTCGTTCACTTCCTCCTCCGCTTCCTCCACCTCCCTCTCCGCTTCCTCCACCATCTCATCATCTACCACCTCCACCACCTTCTCCGGCTGCTGCTGCACCTGAGGAGAAGGGGGAGGGGTCAGCTCCCCACTCGGCTGCACCTGCGGAGAAGGAGGAGGAGGAGGGGGTGAAGCAAGGGAAGCCGACCTCTTAATCACCTTCCCATCGGCGTCGAGATTCGCATCGTACCCAGCCGCCTTAACCACCGCCCACCGCAGCGCCGAGATCCCGATGTACTCGCCTTGGGTGCGCTCGACCTTAGAACAGCAGGTCAAGGTTTCCCCCAGTGGCGGGGGCCCTTTCCAAAACTGCAATGCTCCCCGGGCCCCGATGCGCAACTGCCGATGGACATCACGGACCGTTTCGAAGCCTTTCTCCGTAACGCCGGTTCGGATCTGGGCGGGCTGCTTGGCCAGGAGCTTGTCGATCTTGGCGACGACTATTTGATAGGGGATGCCGTATTGGCTGAGGAGCTTGAGGACTTCGATGTCCCATCTCTTGAGACCGTGAAAGCCGTCTATGAGGACGAAGACGCGGCGGAGTCTGTTTTTTGGTCGTGGTTAGTGTGCGTTAGTCTGACTGGAGCTGATATTTTTGGAGGGGGGTTTATTTAGCGAACGAACGTACTGCTTCCTCTGTTTCAAATACTTCATGATTTCCACGCCCCAATCCCACCGACCTCCGTGTCCGTACCCCGGCATATCCAGGAGCACGATCTTCGACTCCCCGCCTTTCGTGCCGCCGATGCCGAAGGCGTTCATCTCGCGCGTGCGCCCCGGTTTCGACGACGTGTAGCAGATTTCCTCGCCCATGAGGCGGTTCAGCACCGAGCTCTTGCCGACGTTCGATCGGCCCAGGAAGCACACCTCGGGCTCCTGGGAGGACATCGGCGTCGTGCGGAACTTGCTGGCGGACCAGAGCTTGATCGGGGAGTGGCGCGAGGGAGCGAAGAGTTTGTCGGCGTAGGCCAGTTGCGCTTCATTGGGACATTGTGTCTCGTGGTAATCGTTCAGCACTGTTTTTGGGAGGTCGGAGAGGAGCGTCTTCTTGATGGGTTGGTGCCCGCCTTGCTCTGCCGGCGCGAAGGGCTGTTCATCCTGCTCTGATGGCGATGATGATCTCGTCGGCAGGGTTGAGGAGAACGTTCGATGGAACTGTGTTGGTGAGGATCTTATTGGAGTTAGGAGGGCGCGTAGTCGGGGAATCATGGTTGCGGTGAATATTGTGTGTTCCATCTTGGGAAAATGATTGATTGAGAATTTGTTTGAATTCGCAGACAAGCTTTCGTCCTCCGCGGCCGCGGCAATGAGGAAATCTGCCGGGCGGTGACATTCTAGGTCGGTCTGTTGGCTCCACCGCCTGAGCGATAAGAGGTGAGAGAGATCGGAGGGGTCGGAGAGCTTCGGAGTTACTGCAGGTACTACTAACTACTGCCAGTAAGTACGTGTGCCTGAGCTTTATTCAACTTCGTCACTTATTCTCTACAGCCAAACCTCTCACCCTGATTCTGTACATACCTGCACTTAGAGGGAAAGGGAACGTCATCTCCTGCCCAAAATGATCAACGCCGTCCTCGTGTTCAACAACAACGGTCAACCCCGTCTGACCAAGTTCTATACTCAAATCGTGAGCTCTCCAGGCCAGGCCGCACAACCCCCGCTTCATCATGGCTAACCTCCCTTCTCCTACAAAAAGGACACGCAAACCAAACAGACCCTCATTACCCAGATCTACAACCTCGTCTCCCAACGACCCCCCAGCGCCTGCAACTTCCTCCCGCTCCCGCCGCTGCTCTCGCGCGGCGCCAGCTCTAAAGCCGCCAATGGCCCCTCCGATGCGCCCACCCAGATCACCTACCGCACCTACGCGACGCTCTCCTTCATCATGATCTCCACCTCGACCGAATCGCCCCTCGCGCTGATCGATCTGATCCAAGTCTTCGTCGAGGCGCTGGACCGCATGTTCGAGAACGTCTGCGAGCTGGACCTCATCTTCGGGTACGAGACGCTGCATGCGGTGCTGGGCGAGATGATCGTCGGCGGGGTGGTCGTCGAGACCAACATCGAGAAGATTGTCGCCGGGGTGAAGAGTCAGGAGGGCCAGCTCGGAAAGAAGAGGGCGATCCAGGCTGCCAGTTCAGGGATTGGGAGGGGTGGATTGCCTGGATTGGGCGGGTGGAGGTGGATCCCCTCGGAAACGGATGGTTAACTCGGTTGGCTATGTGTGAAGTGAAGGGAAATGTGATACCATAGTTGGATGGAATGAGTGTTATGTGTAATGATGTCCTTGCGATATGAATGTGCTATTTGTATGAATGCTGTTTCTACTCTTGGCGTATGGTTATGTGATTAGACTAGACTTGGCTTTGATAGAGAACCGAGCGCTCTAATAGGGCAGCTTAGGCACTGTGCTTAGCGCTATGATTGACTAAGTCATAGGGCCAGCTCGAGCAACCAGCAATAGATCGACGAGGTTTTATGAATCGAAGCTGCATGCCTGAATACTCTATAGAACACGACTTCACCGCCTAAGGCAGGACTGAAGGGCTGTACCCTACACACGTGACGTACCACTATCTCCCATTCCGGCACGCAAGTTAATCCGAGGGCGGCCCACAGAAGCCGCGGCGGCCTTTTCTCCGCGAAAATCAAATTGCTTCCCTCTTGTTCCTTCTTTTCTCTCGATCGTCAATCCCGTCACTCAACGCCGCTGCGGATCTCAGTCGACAACAATGGTGGTAAGCATTTGAGATTTTATAACCCAGTTTGGATTGCACTCCTCTATATCCTCTAGAGAGAGAAACACCTTGTCATCGACAATCGCCCACACGACATGTTGTGTGAGACACCACAACTGTAAGAACGTCGGTGGGCTTGCATCTCGCACAGTCGAGATAGCAAATGTTTCCGCTGCATCCGCCGGCTCTCGGGACCTCTTGATTGAGCCGCTCTCGAGAGAAGGCGAATCAGTGATGATTTGGCTGGAGTCGCAAAGTTGCAGTAGATCCTTCTTTTCTTCTGTCACATTGAGCTTGGAATAAAGTTCGTAAATATGGGATGGAACGAAGAAGGAAATACTGCGACTTTGCGATCTCTCTAGAGTTCAAAAAGAAGAGTTTCAGCAATGAAAAAAAAAATGGGTGGAGCACACAGATGCTGATTTCTTCTTTTTTTCTCAATGACAGCCCCCTAAGTCCGGAAAGAAGGTTGCCTCCCTCCCTTACCCCCAGGGTAAGGCTGGTTCCAAGAAGACCGCTAAGGTAAGCACTGACTGACTCTCCCCTGCTTCGTCCCGACACCAGGCGATGCTAATAAGTCTTCCGTACAGAACCCTCTCATCGAGAAGCGTTCCCGCAACTTCGGTATTGGCCAGGACATCCAGCCCAAGCGCAACCTGAGCCGCTTCGTCAAGTGGCCCGAGTATGTCCGTCTTCAGCGCCAGAAGAAGATCTTGAACCTCCGCCTCAAGGTCCCCCCCTCCATCGCTCAGTTCCAGAGCACCCTGGACCGCAACACCGCTGCCCAGACCTTCAAGCTCCTCAACAAGTACCGCCCCGAGACCAAGGCCGAGAAGAAGGAGCGTCTCCACGCCGAGGCCACCGCCGTCGCTGAGGGCAAGAAGAAGGAGGACGTCTCCAAGAAGCCCTACAACGTCAAGTACGGTCTCAACCACGTTGTCGGTCTCGTCGAGAACAAGAAGGCTTCCCTCGTCCTGATCGCCCACGACGTCGACCCCATCGAGCTGGTCGTCTTCCTGCCCGCCCTCTGCCGCAAGATGGGTGTCCCTTACGCCATCGTCAAGGGTAAGGCCCGTCTCGGTACCGTTGTCCACAAGAAGGTATGTTCTTGAGCCTGTTCCTCCAATCAATCAAATCCCACAATCATCTAACACCTATCTCAATCTAGACCGCTGCCGTCCTCGCTCTCACTGAGGTCCGCCAGGAGGACAACTCCGAGTTCTCCAAGCTCCTCTCCGCCATCAAGGAGGGTTACACCGACAAGTACGAGGAGTCCCGCCGCCACTGGGGTGGTGGTATCATGGGCGCCAAGGCTGTCGCCCGCCAGGAGAAGAAGCGCAAGGCCGTTGAGGGTGCCATCCGTGTCTAAGCTAGTCCCGTGTCACCAGATGATCCATCCCCCACCAGCTTAGTTACTATGTGAACCGAAAGAATTTCACAATGCACTGACGGGTTTACCACGAACAAAAAGTTTATACCCAAAACGAGCAAAATTCCTTGATTAATGACGCGGTCCAC
The DNA here is from genome assembly GCF_003184865.1 of Aspergillus homomorphus CBS 101889. Taxonomy (NCBI): domain Eukaryota; kingdom Fungi; phylum Ascomycota; class Eurotiomycetes; order Eurotiales; family Aspergillaceae; genus Aspergillus; species Aspergillus homomorphus. The sequence goes on along the minus strand of NW_020291922.1, from coordinate 281,448 downwards.
CCCCTCTTACTCTTCTTCTCTTCTTTCCATGTACAACGTTGCAGATACCCATGAATGCTATTTTCTCTCCCATCAAAACAAGACTCCAATATGCTCCTCGCTCCCCTCAAGCCCCTCTTGCTTTAACTGTAGTGTTCTACTAGTTGAGGAGATCCAAATAGCATTCATGTGGAGAGCCCTGCACCTCGTATCTTGTAGAGTCCATCAAGGATATCAATTAGCGTATCTTATCCCCTTGGCCGGCCTAAGGAACCTTTCGACTATCAAGGAGCAGTAGGGCAGGTCTGTCAGAATGACGTCTCATCCGCAGGCTTTACGCCCAGAAACCTGATATCTCAGGCCTACAGACACCATCGATCAATGTATATCCTTGTCGGCATCACAATGCAATCGCGGACTGCCATTCCTAGTTCCACACCACCCCAAAAGTGAAAAAATAGAATACAAAGCCCATCGAATCAAAAGCATAGTACAAGAAAAAGGGGGCAAAGAAGCATCTATACATCAGAAACAAGCAAGCGTGGTATGCTGGCGTGTGGTATGGTACTGGCAAAGCTAAAAACCCAGCAGAAAGTGAAAGTCAGAAGAAAAAAGCGAAGATCAATGTAACCCCCCAACCAACCCTGCTTTCCCTTGCGATCAACAATCCATTTGCTCCATTTCCCTCAAGCAATGACAAGTGCCGCGCCGTTGATTGGGGAGAGGAAAATCAAATCCAGTATACAAGGACGACAAGGAGTACCCACGCGATAAAGGAAAATAAGGAAAATAAGAAGCGGTGAAAGAATTGTTAGAGGGCTCTGTGCACGGAAGGCGTGCAGCTAGAGGCTGTGATATCGGTTCGGAGCAAGGGAAATATAAGATTTGATGGAGGGGAGTCGAATAGAAGTTGGTTTTGTCGGTCATTCCGGGGTCATTAGCGTTGAGCGGGTGGTCTTGTAAGGCCTTGCCTTGCCTATACCAAGTATACCTCGTTAGTCTCCCGTTCCTGGCTAACGGTGAAACGGCGTTATGCTTACCTTCATCTGTTCAATTCTTGCTTTGAGTTGGCTGGTCACTTCCGCAGCTCTCTTCCAGTTTTCAGCGGGTTCTGTGGTTCTGGCAGGTTGGTCCTCACCTGAGGCACTGCCAGAGCCTAGCACAGATGAACGGGTGGGACTTCCCAAGCCAGAGTAGCCCGTGCCGAATGAAGGGCTGAGCTTCCGCCGACCGAAACCTCCCTCTCTGGTGCTTAGCGCTGGAGAGTCCAGGCCGTTGTTTTCCTTCTCCTCACTGGGGCTAGTGGATGCATAGCTACGGGGCCTGGAGCTATCGAACCTGGACCCTATGTGGAGACTAGCTCGAGACATTGGATTGTAGCTGTTGTTGCCCGGGTCCTGGTAGACCGATCCGGCCTCCGAGATACTGATATTGTCGGGCAAGGCATTCGTTGGGCTGATAGCACTGGCGCGCAAAGCCCGAGCTAACTCGCGCTTGAGACGCTCAATCTCTCGTTGTTGCTTCTGGACCGTTTGTTCGGCTGCCTCTGCATCACTGCGAGCTCGGACCAATTGTGTCTCCTTGGCTTTGATGCTCAGAACATCCCTAGTGTGGTCTTCGATGAGTTGCGCGTTTTGATTTTGAAGTTCTGTGATCTGAGAATTCAACTTGGTTCTGTCGTATTTCAAATCGTCAATTGTGCGCGTATATCGTTCTTTTTCGAGACGCAACTCTTCCAACTCCGCACGTTCAGCGGCAGACATCCCACTCATCTGAGGTGCGACTGGAGCTGGAGCTGGCTCCGCCGGAGCCGATGGCCTGGCGATGGGTCGACCAGCAAGGCCCCTTCCAAGAACAAGCCGAGGAGGTGGTGGCTGATCCTCCGAGGGAGGTGACATAACGCGCCTTTGAGGTGATGGCAAACCAGCCTGACCAGCAAGCCTCTTCTTTAAACCGCTGGGAGCAGGAAGGCCGCCAGGGCCGCCAGGCTTCGCAGGTCCGCCCAACTTAGATGGGATTGCTCTCGTGGCGGGCTTGGATGGAGACGGTGCTGGTGCTGGCTCCTCGACAGGAGGCGGTGCAGCTGCAGCTGCGGGCCTCTTCGTCCCCAGTGCCGGCTTCTTGCCACCGAGAACCTTCTTGCCAACTGCAGAGGTGGTCTTTGGCGGGCCAACGATGGGCTTGGGTCTTTCCTTCGCTTTGACTTCGGCCGTCTCGTAAAACTCCTTGATCTTCGTCTTCCGGATTTCGTCAAGACCTTCGAGGTAAGGATTCATCGCCCGTTCACCCAGGATCTTCATCAAGGTACCCAGAATCTCCGCTCCTCCAGCACGATTGACCTCACTTGACTCAGTAAGTAGCTTAGTTGCTGCCTCTGCGATCGACTTGATCTCTGGTTTAGCCGGCACATCTCTGGTGGTCCGAAGACAGCGAATCAAGAACTTGAGCGTTTCTTGCTTGACTTGCGGGTTCTTGTGCTTGAGAAATTCGAGAATCTCCTCCAGACATTCGCTCAAGCTAGTAGCGACAAAGACCGAGTCGAGTGCCTGACCGAGGGCGTCTGCAACGCTCTGCTTCTTCTCCTTCAGACGTTCCAACATCGGTGCCATTATACTGGCGCGGTACTTCAGGAACCCACTACGCAGGCCCTTTGCAAGTAGATCAACACAATTGGCGGCGACAGTCACGACGGCAACATTAGCGTCTTTCATTGACTTTGCCAGTAACCGAACAACCTCGTCAAATTGCCCATCCTTAATCCTGGGCACATTCAGTACTGTATAGAGCGCATCCAGGGCCTCTTTCCTGTCCTTCCATTTTGATGATGAAAGCTGTTCCGAGAAGTTACCGGGGATTTTGGACGCCACATCTACCGGCTCTGCCAGGTCGAAGACGTCGACTTCGGCCTCTTCCTCTGCGTATTCCTCGACTCCTTCCATCTCATCGTCGCCAACTTCTGGAGCGGCACTGGCAACGGCCATAGCATCCTGTTGTGCTTTTGTAAGCCTTTCCTGCTTTGGTGGCGGTTCCTGTTTGACGTTTTCAAATAGCTTCTCCAGATCCGTCTGTTGAACAGGTTTCAACTCGCCCCAGAAAAGGGGCTTGATGGCCTCCTTCAGCCACCGGTAAAGCTCCACAGTGAGGTTCTGGGCTTCTGCGCGAACGTTCTTATCGGCGTGTCCAAAGACCTTGGGCAAGGCTTTGAGTACCGGCTTCGGATCCACGATCTTACAGCCAAAGTTGTGATAGATCGTCTTCAGCCCCGCCAACGCGGCCGCAATCACCTTGGGTACTTTATGTGACAACGCGGGCAGCATCTCTTCGATAATCGGATCGGCCTTGTCCAGCTCCACGCACAGAAGGAGGGCCTCGATCGCACTCGTTTTGGCGGCGGGTCGAGTAGATATGAGACCTTTCTCACAGATAGGAAAGATTGTAGTTGCGCGCGTTCTAGCAAAGTCGGACTCGGTCAGCTTCTGCTCCCATACACATAAACACACCAAGCCAGTGATCAAAGCACTCCCCGGCGCACCAAACAAAAAAGGAATGATAGAGACAAATAAATACCTGGTACAAGCCTGTACACCACCAAACTTCAAGAACGCACAATAAGCCCCAAGACCTTCTTGTTGAGCCGCCACATTGGAATCCGCCACTGCTCCTTTCCAGAGACCAGGGTCTTGTATGAATGGTGTGAATACTGGTGCCGACTCGTCGGGCGTTTTCTCGAATTGTTGTTTCGCATCCTCGTATCCTTCCTTGCGGACTTTCCAGTTCTATGGAGGGTGTCGCAGTCAGTACAGGTCGCCAAGCCACACGAAGAGCTCGTTGAGAACAAGAAGGGCGGAAGATTATCGGGAAAAGGGTCAGCTAACCTTGTGCGCGAACCGGTCGGGCAATGGCAAGGAAGAAAAGTCCTCCTCTCCGTCAGCCATTCTGACGGTTCAGAAATCGAAAAACAAGTCTCTTTCTAGATGTTGGGAAGGAGAGATGGGTCAGCGATTGCGATTTCCATGCAGCGGACCAGATAACGTCAACAGCGCTTGTTCGGGGACTTGGTCCTCGAAATGACGGGCTTCATCGCGTTAGAAGAATCATGAAGCTTGATTCCGTTGGATGCCCGGAAAAGAGGGGCAGTTTCGAACAAGACTTTGGTTTCCTCCAAGAGCGACTACGTACCTGAAATTTCGCAGATAAGTTGCAGATCTCGTGCACGGGCGAACAGGTGCGAATACAGACAGGGCGTGGTTCCGGAACTCACAACCAGCACACAGTATGGAGGGGCGATTCGAGCTTAGGTGAAATCTGTCCCAGAAGGTAGGGCGATATACAGTTTGGAGTATAGATAATAGAAAAGTCCTAAGGAGGGAGAATGTCGATTGATAGACGATTACAAAGAGAGGGAGGAGGAAGTGGAGGGAAAGTAAACAACGGCAAAGTCACTGGGGTGACTTCGCGACCCAAAGAGGGCTTGGCAGCCGTAATTTTGCTGCCCGCACCAGCAAACCGGGGGGGGGGGGGGGGGGGGAGGCACAACTTGTTATTGTCAGGTATCAACATTGATTTTGGAAGTGGGTCAGAACAAGTGGAATGAACGGAGTGACGTATCTCTGAGAAACATGTCAATACTCTTCTGAACTGTTAGTGATACCCTATTATCTAAGAGTTTCAACAGTATGCGAGACTGTTCAGAAGTATACGCCGTCTTGGCTCTACTATCAGAACGTAGCGTCGCGTATGCCTTCCTCTTTACCCCGGAATTTGGCTTACAGACTAGCTTGACAAGCGACAATTGTGAATTTCGCAAAATGCTATATGGATAGTAGCTATAATATACACAAGTGTTACATGAAACCCATACACAATCAAAGGGGGAAAAATAAAATAAAAAGTAGGTCAGAAACACTCGACCAGTTCTAGTCAATCCACTCATCTCGCTGTTCTCCTTCTCCCGCGTAACGAAGCCAGCCCAACACGAAGAAACTCCAATCCATTAGTTCAGGTTAGCCTTAGCAGCAGGTGCAGTCTTAGCTGCAGGTACATCCTTAGCATCCTGAGCAGCCTCGGCAGCCTCAGCAGCAGGCGCAGCCTTCTTCGGTGTCAAAGCCGGCACCTTCGACTTGCGGCGTTGATGAATTAATTTCTGGATGCGCCCGATGTGCTCACGGCTGGGGCTGTGCTTCTGCGTCTGCTTCTGCAACTTCTTATCACCGCCAGCAGCCTCTCTCCGTTTGGTCTCCCTGCGCTGCCACTTGGCCTGCCTCTTGGTCGCACGCTCGGCGTCTCTCTCCTCTCGCGTCATCACGGCCGGTCGGTCCTCGAGGGGCTGTCCGAAGGGCGCGATGATGCGCTCCACCACGTGGTTGACACGCCGGCCCTTGGGGGCGCCGGACGAGAACTCAATTACGTCGCCCTCGCGGAGCGACTCGCGGGGGTCCGAGACCTTAATGTACACCTTCTTGGGGTAGTACTTGCGGAGGTGGGCGTCCCACTCGATGTTCAGGTGCTCGACCCGCACGGTGCGCTCCATGCGGCCGGCGGATACGACGGTGCCCTTCTTGAGCTTGTAGGGGTACTGGCGGAGGGAGGGAGGGACTTTGGTCTTGACGCTCTTGGAGGCTTTCCGGGTCCGAATCGGTGGCTGCTCCTGCTGTTCCTTCTGCTCCTGCTCCGGCTGGTGCTCGGATTGTTGCTCCTGCTGCTCCTGCTGTGGCGGCTGCGGCGGCTGCTCTGGTTGTTGCTCGAGGAACTTGGGAGACGTCGAGGCGATGGATCGTTGGAAAATTGTAGGTCGGGAGAGGTATTGAGAAGCGGGGGCGGAGGTGCGGAGGACGGACAATCGCAGGGGCTGAAATGCCCGGACTAGGTTGCTGAAAGACATGGCGAATTTTGTGTGAGATAGAACTGGTTCAATTGAAGGGATGAAACGGAGGAATCGTTATTCGATCACGGCCGACTCGATCTGCTGGCAAGGCCGCACTGCTCGTGGGGGGCGCGATCGTGCGAGGCTTCCCTGTAAGACGGATCCCTGTCAAAGGGCGGTGTTCAAGGAGGGAAAGGGCGGTATATGGGTACCGTAGAGCCGAAGCCAGAACGCGACAAGTGCTGGCGTAATGCTCAATTTGGTGGATTTTAGATCGGAGCAGTATCGCGGTTGCGGAAGAGTTGGCCGAGAATTTCTGAAATCTCGGGCCTGTTTGCACGGTTTGCACCAGCTCTCTCCGCGTCGCATCTCAAGCCATCATCAAAGTCCAGCCACACGAGCACACGATTACACAACTTACGTCAAAGCAAGAGCACCTGATAAAACTTATGTCCATAGCTCCCGATAATAAAGCATCAGAGCCGAGAATTGAGAAGTAGGCAGTTGAGATTATTCTAAACAATGCACCCTGTACATACACAGCACCCCAACACCTCGAGTCTCCTTTCCGGACAAACCATGAAACCTGTGGCCTAAACGCAACAATGACTCTTTCAATGTACCCCATTCTACGGAAGAAGAAGATAAATGAATCGACTAGGAATGGAGCAAGGACGCCATATAGTCAAAGATAAAAATAAAAAGAACCCTAGCTACGGACTTCCCTCGGATCCGATCCTTTTTGCATGACGGACATAGGGCTGGCTATCTGCATTTCAACGTCATGCCTATGGTTGCTGCGTAGCCTGGATGCCATTCGAATGTTCCGAGGTTCCAGCGGCCAGAGAAGCCTTCCTGGCTTGGAACTTTTCCGCCGATTGGTTTGATATCCGAGTCAACTCGGTGACAAAGGACTGGCCCCAAAATGCACTAGGTTGCATTAGTTACAAAACTCGGAGGATTTTGTCAAAGTTTAAACCATACCTCGTGTACTTGTTCACGTATTTGTCCAGTTTCGAAAAGTTCAAAGCTCTCTGCTCGTCACTCATCGTGACAGCCTCCTGATAAGCCGCCGCAAGCTCTTCTGTGTTCCAGGGGTTGATAATGATACTGCCGTTCAAACTTTGCGCCGCGCCCGCAAACTCCGAGAGTACTAGGCTGCCGTGACGCTTCTTTTGGGTGGCAATGTATTCGTAGGCAACGAGGTTCATGCCATCACGGGTAGATGAAACAATGCAGGCATCGGACACCGCATAAAGGGCAATCAGCTCATCAAAGTTGACTGACTTGTGTAAGAAGTGAATCGGCATGAACTCAACAGTGCCTGTCATTGAATTAGCGACGCCTTTTGACGAGCACTCTTGGAACACTTACCGAACTTGCCGTTGATTCGACCCACAAGTTCGTTCACCACGGCCCGCAGGTTTTGGTACTCTTCCACATCTTGTCTACTAGGGACCGCTACCTGGACCAGTACAACCTTGCCAACCCACTCAGGATGATCACTGAGGAAAACCTCGAGGGCGTGCAGTTTTTGGGGCACGCCCTTGATATAGTCAAGACGGTCGACGCCCACCATTAGCTTCACGCCCTGGAATTTCTGCTCCAGCATTGCAATGCGCTTTTGAACCTTCTCCTTCTTAAGGCCCTCCTCAAACTTCTCGGGGTCGATACCAATTGGAAAGGCGCCGCAGGCAATCAGTTTGCCCTGAAACTCGATTCCGTTCGGCGTAGTAGGCAAGCCTCTGTGGCTGAAGTTAGCACCTCTTGGTATACCGAGAGAAAGACAACGATCCAAATACATACAGCAGACGAGAACAAGCGCTGAGGAAGTGTCTGGTATAATCATAAGTGTGGAAGCCGATCAAGTCACAGTGAAGGACACCGAGCAACAGTTCATTTCGTACAGGAAGGATTCTGTAAATTTCACTGCTTGGGAAGGGAGTGTGAAGGAAGAAACCAATCTTGACATTCTCCTTGCTGTTACCGATCTCCTCGCGAAGCATCTCCGGAAGCAGCATCAGATGATAGTCATGAACCCAGATTAGATCTCCGTCTTGGACTTCTTTTGCAACGGCCTTGGCAAAGAGACGGTTGGCTTCTTTGTATGCTTCCCAGGCAGATTCATCGAAGGTGATCTCGCCGGGGTGATAATGGAAAAGAGGCCAGAGAATCGAATCTAGAGGAGTGGAGAAAGAGGTCAGCCAAGCCGATCATGGTATTGGCTTTCTAGTAAATTGCGCTGGCTATGCGACGCAATTGGGACAGGGACGAACTGACTGGAAAACCCGTTGTAGTGGCGATCCGCAAGCTCATCATCGATAAAGACAGGAACAGCACCGTACTCGTCCTTCAAACGTTGTTTTACCTCGGGGATTTCCTCCTCTGGGACTTCCAGACCGGGCCAGCCGTACCATTGGAAAGTGGTGGATTTCGACAGACCGCTGAGTCCACTGACCAACCCACCGGAAGACATGGAGAAGTCATATCTGCCATCCTCGGATCGCTTGATGGTGATCGGAAGACGGTTGGAGACTAGTAACAACCGCGCCTCATTCGGGACGGGGTTTTCGAGACAAGGCATGATGTCGGTGATGCGGGGGGCGGCACAAGTGTAGATAGTCAAAGGTGCGCAGTCGGTTTAATGACCAATGATCTCAATCAGCACACAAGCGGAGGATATCGGAGCTCGGAGCAGATAAGAATGTATGGAGATGTCGTAGAGATTATAATGACTTAATTGATAGGAGGGAGAAAAAAGATTGGCAGAAGGGCGGAAGATGGAGGGGTAGGACAGGAAATTAATCCGGGCCAGTCTGAAGATTGAGCGGAAGATTAGGAAATTGGCAAGTTCGGAGAGGAACCTGTACTGGGGGCAAAATAGCCTCTTTGAAGATGAGAGTGGAAGGAAGAAAATGGAGACAGAAAGGGAAAGCACCAACAAGCAAGCAGCACCTCTCAGGTGGTGAGGGAGAAGAGGGCAAGTTGAAGACGTCTAGGAGTACTAGTAAAGGTAGTGAGTGGGTTTGGCCGAATGAAGTGACCTCACCGCAGCGGGCAGCGCGCGGACCAACCGACCCAGGCTTGGGCTCGGGCAAGAAGATCAAAAGAACCCAGCAACTTCACTAGCAAGTTCATCGACTGAACCAGTGATGGGGTGGGGAACAGATGCACATCCAACAGAAACTCTCGCACTCTGTTGTTGTCAGGTTATTTGGCGACAAAGTGTTGCGGGGATGTTTAAATAGAGTAAGAGGGAAGAAGGAGCATGGAGTACTTAGTAGTTTAACAGATAACTGAAGAAGAAGTGGAGGAAGAGAACTTAAGGGATGAATGGATGGATGGAGTGGAGGAGGGGGAGGGGAGAGGAGGAAAGAAGCAGGTGGGGTGGGGAAAGAACTACTCATACTACTCATACGAGGACTTCTCCTACTTCTCCCACTACGAATACTAAGGATTGCTTGCTGTCTGCCCCAAGGCTGATTGATGAAGTCACAGCCCGGTTCACAGTCAAAGAATCTCTCGGCGCGGGTTTCCTGCCAGCCACTCATCCGCCCCCCCATTCTTCCCTTCGCTTTTCAGAAAGAGAACTAACTAACTACCGTAAGGGGACCACAAACATGATTCACTCAGCAAGTTAGTTGAAACTACAGTTGGTCTTAAGCAGGAACTTGCCATGCCATGCTATGCTGCCAGAGTGCTGTCATTCTACTTCAATCTGAAGTCCGGGCCTGATTCGCCCCGCCCAGATTCGGACATGATGACGGCTGGACGGCGTAATCGCATAAGTAACCATGGCCACTTTACCACAACGGAGCAGCTTCCGTACATTTGCTATACACCGGTGGGTTTGTCAATCTTAAGTTCTCAACTGCTACAATTTCCCTCTCGCATTGGACCAGTCATCAAAACAATCTCAAATCAGCCCACATCACCAAAGTATGAACACGAAGCCTACAAGCCCAGAACTCACTTGGGCTCAGTGGCATGCCCGAATTCGTCCCAAAGAAGTCCCGGCAGTGGATGGCCCCGGGGTCTAGCCCATCCCCCTCTGAGGAACGAAATTAACTTCCTTTCATAGTAATATCTGGTTCCTAGAATATCCGAACAAGACTCTCTTACTTCGTGTCTCTCTATGGATCTAACTTACGGTCATCCTGCAGCCACTCATGAGATAACGAATTCCCGCATCCCGTTTCAACGGGCTCAAAGCGGAGACTTGCCACGCTCCACGCTCCATTCACCCAGATCCCTGTCATGAACCACTCTACCTTCATCCTCCAGCTTCTGTAACACCAACTGGACGCCATGGGAGGCCGGTAAATGCAGGTTCTCCGGGACGTCTTTGTAGATCACCTTCACCAGCTCTAGGGGCGTCCAGAATGTTTTCTGTTGAGTAGCGAATAGTTCACCTTCTGGCCCATCAAGCCGACCATATCGAAGAACCCGAATGACTTCGTCCTCCCTCTGTTGTCGATGCTTGATGTACTCGGAGATCTTGGACGTCGCATTCTCAATCACTGCGCCATGACCCGGGTATCCGCGGCCAGAAACCCGATGCTGCATCCTGTGTAGACTACTCACGTAATCTCGGAGGTCCTCAAAGACACTGGTACCATGCCCCAGGACATCTGACGCGTTTGAATCAGCAACGAGTCAAGATGGAGCCAATCAACAACCACTACCCATCGAAGACCACTTACTATCCCCCGTGAAGACGGCATCCTCCTCCTCGAGCACAAACATCATATGGTCGACCGTATGGCCAGGCGTATGATACGCCCGCAGGGTGGCACCTTCAACCCTGAAAATCTGGCCATCTTCGATGCTGCTCTGTCCGGGTCCCGGTTGGTGCTTGTAGACCGTCACGTTGGGGCAGAGCTCCAAGAGGTCCGGTATACCTTTGACATGGTCATGGTGCCAATGCGTGAGCAGAGCCTGCTGCACCGTCGCGTTTTCCTGGGCAAGGACGGCTTTGAGGTGGGATGCCCAGGATGGTCTGCCCTCTCCCGTGTCGATGAGAATCCGCTGGTGGCCTCGACCGATCAGATATGTGTTCGTGCCTGCTCAGCCACGGTTAGAGTTGTGCGATGGATGCCGAATGATTGGCCTGCAGGAACGCTCAGCACAACCTACGTACCTTGAAGGGTGAACTGTAAGCAGCAGTCAGTGATCAGATTGGAGAACGGAGCGTTGCATATGCTGGATGTATGCTGGAGTCTGTGTAGACGAACCTTGCCCGGATTTCCGCCCAGTATCCTAACCACCGACGTGCTTAATCGTTCCACCTCCGCCAGGGTAACAAGCTGCGTGGCCATGCTGCACTTGGCAGTCGCCGCAAATTCTCAAGCCTGGGGAGTATTAGCGGCTTCGGCGAATGGATTGCCGTGCAAGATTCACAGTCTGGGAAGTAACGAGTGGGTGCAGTGAAAGCGAGCGGGAATCTGCTTACAAAAGCGATTATGATATGAACCCTTGAAGACGCGATCCTCGTGCCCTATGATGAGCCAGTTCTGCAGGTATACGCTAGAGTCAACCGAATGGTAAATGATCAATCCCCCGCGGCGCGGAGTAATTGGAATTGGAAAGCCAAAGATCAGACACGTCACGTGCGGGTGAGTGATACTCTCTTATGGCCAAAGTCGGAGTGAGAGCCCTGTGGACCGATTGAGCCACCGATCATGGCAGAGACGAGGTAAATCACATGGAGAGCACACGGCATAACTACACTGCATGGGTTGTTGCTGTACGGCTATCTACCAAAGCGGGGTGCGCCGTGCTGGCCTCGGCCTCATCGGCATATTATTTCGTCTTATGTCAGCATACTAAAGAAAAAAAGGCTGAGGGTAGGGCAGGTTGCTGTTTCATGCATGCTACGAGGGTGAAGAAGTAGTCAGGTTACGAAGATGCACGGTTGGAACAGAAGGAAAAATGGTATGCACGCAGTCCCTAACATACAGTGTATGATATAAAACAAAACAAAAAGAGTATATCCATGTAGTCCACCCTAATTCTGAAGGGTACAAATGAAACCAGACCCAGATGGCAGAAACAATTCGTTAGATTTTTCGGATCACCACTCCGCACCTCTTCAGCAGCCACCCCCGTCACCGACGCTGCTCCTTAACATCCACGAAGATCACTGTTGCACAGCACGCCGAATTACCGGCTATGGTGCCCAGATGAGTCTTCCAGATATCATCAGATTTCATCTCAACGGACAGAAACCAGGAGTTGTAGTTTACAGATGAGCTGAACACTCATTGTGGCCGTAGGCCCATCTTGTCGGGTTGCTTGGATGACTGGCAATTTAAGCCCTGCCAGCCTTGCGGGCCATGGTGTTCAGGGCAGAACCATCCTTGAACCACTCGATCTGAGACTCGTTGAAGGTGTGGCTGAGCTTGACGTCGAAGGAAGAACCATCCTTGGGGTGGACACGGAGGGTCATGGGCTTGCCGACCTCGAGCTCGGTGCAGAGGAGGTCAACCTTGTCATCGGGCTTGATCTTGTCGTAGTCGGCAGGGTCAGAGAAGGTCAAGGGAAGCATACCCTGCTTCTTGAGGTTGGTCTCGTGAATACGGGCGAAGCTGCGGGTGATGATGGCAAGACCACCAAGGTGGCGGGGCTCCAGAGCAGCGTGCTCACGGGAGCTACCCTCACCGTAGTTCCAGTCACCAATAACAACCCACTTGACGCCACGGGCCTTGTAGTCACGAGCAGTAGCAGGGACAGCATCGTACTTGCCAGTGAAGGCGTTCTTGATCTTGTTGGCCTCGCCGTTCTCGGCGTTGATGGCACCAATCAACATGTTGTTGGAGATGTTGTCCAGGTGGCCACGGTACTTCAACCATGGGCCAGCCATGGAGATGTGGTCAGTGGTGGTCTTACCCTGGCACTTGATCAGGATAGGGATGTCGGTGGCATCCTTGCCATCCCACTTCTCGAAACCAGCAAGGAGCTGGAGACGGTCACTCTCGGGAGAGACAGCGACGGAGACAGCCTCGCGGTCCTTGGGGGGAGCCTGGTAGGTGTCACGGCCGGGGTCGTAGCCCCGGGCGGGGAGACCCTCGCCAGAGGGAGCCTTGAGCAAGAACTCGTTGCCGTCCTTGTCCTTGATCTTGTCGGTGAGGGGGTTGAACTTCAGGGTACCCGCAACGGTCATGGCGACGACAAGGTCGGGGGAAGCGACGAAGGCGTGAGTGGCGGGGTTGGCATCGTTACGGCCAGTGAAGTTACGGTTGTAGGAAGAGATGATGGAGTTAGCCTCACCCTTCTTGACGTCGCGGCGGTCCCACTGGCCAATGCAAGGTCCGCAAGCGTTGGCGAGAATGACACCACCGTACTCCTCAAGAGTCTTAAGCTGACCGTCACGCTCGATAGTGGCACGGATCTGCTCAGAACCAGGAGTGACGGTGAAGAGGGACTTGGACTTCAGACCGTGGTCGAGGGCATCGCGAGCGATGGAGGCGGCACGGGACATGTCCTCGTAGGAGGAGTTGGTGCAAGAGCCGATAAGACCGACCTTGAGCTCCTCGGGCCAGTTGTTGGTCTCAACAGCCTCCTTGAACTTGGAGATAGGAGTAGCCAAGTCGGGAGTGAAGGGACCGTTGATGTGAGGCTCGAGCTCGGACAGGTTGATCTCGATCAGCTGATCGTACTCGGCACCCTCGTCCTCACGGAGCTCCTTAGCGTAGCTTCTGGCGAAGTCGCCGATCGGCTGACGCTTGGTGGCCTTCAGGTAGTCGTACATGCGGTCGTTGAAGGGGAACAGAGAGGTGGTGGCACCAATTTCAGCACCCATGTTACAGATGGTGGCCATACCAGTGCAGGACAGGGAGTTGACACCAGGTCCGTGGTATTCAATGATGGCACCAGTACCACCCTTGACGGTCAGGAGACCAGCGACCTTGAGGATGATATCTGTGCAAATCTGTGAGCAAGCCGTCTATGAATTTCTGCGTTGCCATCTCAAAACTTACCCTTAGGGGTAGTCCAGCCGGACATCTCACCGGTGAGCTTAACACCGATGACCTTAGGGGCCTTCAACTCCCAAGGAAGACCAGCCATGACATCGACGGCATCGGCACCACCGACACCAATGGCAGCGATAGCGAGACCACCAGCGTTGGGAGTGTGAGAGTCGGTACCGATCATCAGACCACCGGGGAAGGCATAGTTCTCAAGGACGATCTGGTGAATGATACCGGAACCGGGCTTCCAGAAACCGATGTTGTACTTGGCAGTAGCCGAGGCCAAGAAGTCGTAGACTTCCTTGTTGATCTCGTTGGCACGGGCAAGATCCTTGTCTCCACCAAGCTGAGCCTCAATCAAGTGGTCACAGTGGACAGTGGTGGGGGTAGCGACGGAGGGCATGCCAGCGGACATGAACTGCAGAATAGCCATCTGGGCGGTGGCATCCTGGCAAGCAACACGGTCGGGGCGCAGCTTGAGGTAGGAGGTACCGCGCTCGATGTCCTGGCCGTGAGGATCGTCAAGGTGAGAGTACAGAACCTTCTCGGCGTAGGTGAGAGGACGGCTCAAGCGACGACGAACAACGTCGAGGTTCTCGGACATCTTTCTGTAAAATTGAAAAAACATGACATTAGCCTGCGATCAATTGACACTAATGCCGTCTGCATCGCTGTGCAGTCCGAGACTGCTATGGTGTCTGCATACTTGTAGTTGATGTAGTTACCCTGCGGAGCGCCTGTTAGCAAATCTTGTTCCAAATCCGGTGTTCGCATTACCCGAAGCCAGCCGAGGGCACGGATGCGTTCATTGAGGGATGTCCAACACTCACCTTCTCAAGGTTGGTCATCTCGACCTTCTTGTCGAGGGGAGAGTCGCTGACGGTAGCCAGACCCCGAGTCCCGAGGAGCTAAGAAGAAATCATGATTAGTATTCCTGAGCTCTCTAGATGTCACCTCTTTCCTACGGCTTTCGCAGCGAGGATTGTCAAAGTCATCGAAGAAAGGTCCAAAGGCTTACAAGACGGGACTTAGGGGCCTATCGACGATTCAGTTAGCATCCATCGAGGCAGAAATGAAATCAGCTGGCAGCCATCGCATCTCACGGTAGAAGCGATGTCTGCCTCACTGAATAAGTGAGTACGTGTCCGGGTAGAACTTACCAGCGCACCCATGCGCGCAAGCCTTGTGGAGATCATGATGGAAGCTCTCTATGCGAGGTGGGCAAGGCCGCAACACATCCAAGGAGAGACAACCCAAATAGGTGTGATAGAGTGGAGTGGGAAAGAAAGAGAGGAGAGAAGGAAGAGAAGAAGAAGAAGTAAGAGCGAAGGGAAAATGGAGTAGATAAAAGGAAGCTGTCTGAGTGGGAAAGAAATCAATTCTTGTTTCCGCCAGACGACCAGACAGCGATTTACTAAACCGGAGAAGAGGACCCGTAACCGCTCCTTGACAGTACAAGCCCCGTACGCATTCGTAGCGTGCGACCGGAGAGAAGGAAGTGGCTGGTAGTGGTTGTACCCCCTTCTTACCGTAAGCATACGGTAATTTGGACGAAATTCCGGTCGACCTTTTCAGACCTTTTCAGACCTCCCTTTCACTTGCGGACCCATAATGGCTTCTTTGCCTTTACCCGGCCAACGGTAGGTTGCCTGTCGATTCGAAAACGCTGCGCTGTCAGTGGTCTCTGCTTCTGGAGGTGTAATCGGACTGCCGTCAAGTCCGTGATCTGAGAATTGTACATCCACCCCCATGGCCTTCATGATCCCTCCAATAACTCCAGTTGCTATGCTTCTACTACTATTTTGGTCTTGGTTCCGGGGTGGCCGTCATGCGTTCTGACAGTACATGCATGTAATGAGAATTACCGGCCACCAGCGCCGCACAGCTCGTGCACAGGGCATGTGAGAGGCAGCAATGACCCAATCATGTGTGACCGATTATATGCTACATCAAGGGCATTCCTTTCGACGTCACCTTCTTGCAATTTTCTACTAGATGCTAGAAATTAAGATCCCTAACTCTCGCCTTGGAGGAGGGTATAAATTTGTCTATTATGCACCACAAAGGACTTCCGCATCAATGGAAATTGCCGCACCTCCTCTATCGATGTCTTGTTGCTGAGGGGACAACTAGAGAGGGGGTGCAAAGTCATTGGTCCGGTGTATTATTTCACCTGAATCACCAGTGGTGGACGCAGCCAGACTGTTCAGTTCCGGAGGCAACATGCCGAACGCATAGTAACGTCATAAATTACGAAAACCACGGGGAAATGGCGGTACGGAACCTGGAAGCCCAAGCAAACCAACAGCTCTCTCTGCTGAGTGCTGGAGAGAGCCGAGCGTGAGCCGAGGCCTGCCGATGGGAATCCCGCGGCCCGTCGCCAAGATCCTGTCCCCCTTCGCCCAATAAGGAGCGAGACGTTTGAGGAATTTCTGCTCGCGCGCACAAAGACGGAAATTTCAAGGGCGGCGACCCGCTCTCGCAACCCCCTAAGGTTTTAGTTTCCTTCCGTTTATCGGTACTAACTCACTCTACTGTACCGGGCACGATCGACTGGGAAAAGCATTCGTCGGGCTACTATCGCTGCTTTGGGCCTTCTGTGATATCAAAAATGGGTGCTGTCAGGAAAATTAAGACCAAGCGCAGGACTAGGTGAGATTCTTACCATATGTGTTGCGCAGGTCTGGTGCATACAGGACTAACAGTGTCTTCCATCTAGAGACTATGATCAAGTCCGCGCCGACATTCAGACGCCCAAGCATCTCACGCAATACAAAGCCACCAAAGATGCAGAGGACCTTCCCGGTCTAGGAGAACACTATTGTGTTGAATGCTCGAAATGGTTCGAGAGTGAATTCAACCTGGTCGGCCATAAGAAGGGCAAGAACCACAAGAGAAGGTCAGTTCATTGACCCTGGATGCTTCGCGCCATTACCCCGGATTTGCGATCGCAGCTATAACCTTGTCGCTTTACTCCTGGGTTCTCTATGCTAACTCGATTGATTCGATAGACTTCGCATCCTGCGTGAAGAAGCCCACTCGCAAAAGGCCGCCGAGGCCGCAGTAGGCCTGGGTACCGACAATGGCGTGAGAGTGCAGGAAGAGACCGTGATGGCCATGGATGATTAAATCTTGCATTCGATCCTACACAAGCAAGCAGCCTCTCGAAAATTGCCAACGTGAAGCCGAGCTGGTTGATATTGCATTGGAATGACCCTTTCCAACTCTGCAACAGGCCTCTAGAGGGCTCGAAAATTTTTACCGCATCAATGCAAATTTGCAGCCGCTTGTCGTTGTCACCAAAGTGATATGATTGGCTGTTTGCGGACAAAAGCTTGTCGCCCGATGCATGATTCGCCAAGTCTCACACTAAGCACGTGAAACCATAAGGTGCCGAAAATCGCCAGTTTGCTGGGCAAAGGGTGTCGCCGAGCGCACTGTTTCCGTCTTGCGGTGACCCCCTGCAAACTGCCGGTTCTCGGAGCGCCGTACAGTGAGGTCCCCACTCGGATCGGATCCGACTCCTCTTGCGCGAGAGTAATTTACAAGCTGCAATTTAATTTACAGTACGTGGGGGGAATCGATCATCGAACTGTCTTTCGTCGTCCGCTCTTAAGCTTTCTTGTTCTTGTATAGGGTTCATGAACTTTGTAGGTATTTCATAAGCCATTCGTATGTTGCCCACTAGAAAAGAGATCGTCAGTCAACTTTGTCGTTTGCGACAAGATCCACATACCTGAACTGCATTGACGATGAACGCCCTGAAGCTACACACCCCCAGACCGCGGTAGAAGGCCTTTAGCCCCTCGGTCTGATAGACTTCTTTTGCAAGTTGGAATGAGGTTGCAGCGCGTGTCTGTGAGCAAGACGACAACAGTGGACGATCTTGAGGGGATGTCTCGATTGTCCCGGCCTGCAGTCTCGTCTTGATCACATCTAGAGGAAAGACTGAAGCCCAGGTCACCACGCCAGCAATGCCACCGCAGAGGAGGATCTTCAATGCAGCCAGGTTCGCACTATCATCCTCGGAGTTCATGAGGCGCTTGCAGTATTCGTAAGACCAGAAGCTGTGGTGGCGTACTGTCAGCGTATGTCCTGCGAAGAGCCGCAAAGGTAACAGCGGGGAAGATCTGGAGGGGGCAGGAAGATCGCATACTAAAATCCATAGCCAATGGCATCTCTGGCGCAAGTGATCCCTCCTGCGTAGTACAGGCCCTTCCAGCCTCGGGTACTAATAATATCTCTGGCAACGTTCCAGGAGGAGACACCGGGCCGAGTGTCCAGTTGGGCTCGACATTTGATGAACTCGGTTGGAGACGATACAGTCCAGCTGGCTACTCCACCTGCAGCACCGGCAAGCCATACCTTGTACAGAGACGTGGCTTGTGGATTGGTCGGATCTGTGATGGTGGTGTCCAAGGCCATCAATGACCGGTTATAGGCCACGAAGAGCAGAGCGTTTAGGGCTCCATATCCCAGTATCGGAGCGGCCGAGCCTGGTCCAAGAGTTAGCTTCTGGTGTTCGATATTATCCTCAATTCGGGAAGTCTATTGTATCTACAGACCTCGTACAAGCGATGTAATGCCTTCTAGGCGGCTCAGTTGCTGGGATGTTGAGGATGCAGCGACTTCTGCATGCTGTCCCGCCTGTAGTCTAACCTTGATGATGTCGAGCGGGTTACCAATGATGATCCCAATGGCACCGCTCAGGTAGCCAGCCCAGAAATCGGCGGACATATCATATGTGAGAGTGCTCGGGGATATCTCTACGCCCAGCAATAGTGGTGCGTCGTGGTGCTTGACTGGGTTCAAGTTGCTATGTCATCATGATTTGAGACCGCTGACCGGCGGCGTGAATATATTATCTAAACCGTCCCGCACTAAGAAGTGACCCGAAAGCAACTATCCCCAATGAGACCTTACTAGTAACTGGTCTCTGCGGGGTACTTTCCGCTCAAGTGTAGGTCTGATACTTAAGCCTCGGCTCAGATAGTGATGTTCCAAGAGCCCTCAAAGGCATTACAGCAGTCAGCGGTGGCCCGAACATCACGGTAAGGTCGCCCTTTACTGCAACCAAACTGCATACCCACATTGGGCCTCATAATTTCCGACGATTTACTTTCGGGCTGTTGTACTGGCGTTGCGACTCGTCAACAGGATACACAACCTCAGTGTAGAGTCACTGGCACATACTATGACTAACTTGTAAGCCATATGTAGCGGTGTGGCCGATAAGGACACTTCCACCGGGTAGCTCTCATGCTAGCCATCGCATATTCGGCCAAGGACTATCAAAAGTAACATCAAATTATCAAAAGCAACATGAAACGAACAAACAGCCTGCAGATGCACGATGAGTTGATGCAATGCCAGCTGAGCAGCATTGGTATTACCTTAACAGGCTAGTGCCACTTTTGAATCAATTGACATTTGGCATGGATAAACAGTATGGCATCCAGCCAGTTGACGAATGGCCGGTACACCGTCACAGTTATTGTAGCTCGCAAGTGAATAACTTCTAGCAGAAACAATGACCGTGGCAGCCATTGACCATCCCAAACTTGTATGTCTCTGGTCATTGAAATTTGGCAGCGGCCAATTGTTGACAAGATCATGTGACCACGCGATACTTTGGTGTCCAGGCAGTTGTAGGCAACGCGCTAAGATGTGGCAAGCGCGTCTCGATGACTAGGTAGACGGCGGTCTTCGGCGAACAACCACCGCCACTCAGTGACTATCAGAGTGCTCAAACGGATATAATAACATGTGAGTCGTTCAATGATTCACTGTAGTCCTTAACTGACACACTTAGGTATCGCCCACGACCAATCCTAAAAGAAAATGCCACGAGCACGCCGTCGAAGCCCCTCCAAGCCGGCACCCCCGGAAGCTCTATCGACCGGCTCTCGAGACCTTTCAAATGCCCAGGGTCGGCTACTCCTACGCGTACATCAGACAAGCCTGCGAGAAAGAGAAGGAAAGTGAACTATGCAGGGGCAGATGGAGCGGGTGACGAGGACAATGAAAAGCCGTACACAAATGAGGATCGTCTCGCGCTCGCCACCAGGGATGTGAACCGATTCCCTGTCTTCAAACCCAAAGATAAGGATACAGCGTTCCGACAGAGATTCAAAGTACCTCTCATCAATAAGCAGTCCGACAATTTCGGCGCTCGGCCGGCCCCGACGCTAGGAATGAGGCAAGGTGCTACGTTCGTTGTGAAACCGTTACATGACCCAAGTGGCGAGTTTGCGATAGTGCTTTACGACCCGACAGTCGATGCTGTGGAAGAGACAGAGGCCAAAAAGGAAGAACAAGGGGATGCAGATGCTGAGAAGCCTCAGCTGGACGAACCGCTGGTGCACAAGAGCCTGGCGGATATCCTTGGGCTCAAGAAGAAGGTTGAAGACAGGCCAAAGGTGCCCGTTGTAATAGATCCGCGGCTGGCGAAGGTTCTACGACCGCATCAGGTGGAAGGTGTCAAGGTGAGTGTCATCTCTGACGAGGTATGCCTTGCGACTTCTGACTAACATCAATCATTATCCAGTTCCTTTATCGATGTACAACCGGAATGGTAGACAAAAATGCGAATGGGTGTATCATGGCCGATGGTATGGGTCTGGGTAAAACGGTATGATGATCGTTCTAAGTTAGGTTCAATGACTGACAGTAGCAGCTTCAATGCATCTCATTGATGTGGACATTGCTCAAGCAGTCCCCGGAGGCCGGGAAGACCACTATACAAAAGTGCATCATCGCCTGCCCATCCAGTCTGGTCGGAAACTGGGCTAATGAGCTTGGTAAGCCCCTAGGTGATGTTTCTAGGCACGTATACTGATGACTTTACAGGGAAATGGCTCGGAAAGGATGCAACCACTCCATTTGCAGTCGACGGCAAGGCCTCGAAAACCGAGCTCATTGCTCAAATGAAGCAATGGGCCATCGCCTCTGGCCGCTCGGTCGTCAGGCCGTGCCTGATCATCTCCTATGAGACTCTACGCTTATACGTCGATACACTGAGAGACACCCCGATTGGTTTGCTACTATGCGACGAAGGTCACCGATTGAAAAACAAAGAGAGTTTGACTTGGACTGCACTCAACAGCTTGAACGTACAACGACGGGTAATTTTGTCTGGTACTCCAATCCAGAACGACCTATCAGAGTACTTTTCACTTCTTCATTTCGCGAACCCGAATCTGCTGGGCTCACAAAACGACTTCAGAAAGAGGTTCGAGTTACCAATTCTCCGAGGAAGAGATGCCGCCGGCTCAGAAGAAGACCGGAAGAAAGGAGATGAACGGCTGGCCGAGCTTTCGGGCATAGTGAACAAGTTTATCATTCGCCGAACGAACGAATTATTGTCCAAGTACTTGCCAGTCAAGTACGAACATGTCGTGTTCTGCAACATGTCTCAATTCCAACTCGATCTTTACAACCACTTCATCCAGAGTCCAGAGATCAAGAGCTTGCTCAGGGGCAAAGGGAGCCAACCTTTGAAGGCCATTGGACTACTGAAAAAGCTTTGCAACCATCCTGACCTTCTCAACCTCTCCATGGACCTTCCGGGCTGTGAACACGCATTTCCTGATGACTATGTTCCTCCGGAAGGCAGGGGACGCGATAGGGATATCAAATCTTGGTATTCAGGCAAGATGATGGTCTTGGACCGTATGCTGGCACGGATCCGCCAGGATACAAATGACAAGATTGTTCTGATTAGCAATTATACCCAGACGTTGGATCTCTTTGAGAAACTCTGCCGATCACGGGGATACGGTTCCCTACGATTGGACGGTACTATGACCGTGAACAAGCGGCAGAAGCTTGTCGACAAGTTCAATAACCCCGATGGGGAAGAATTCGTTTTTCTACTGAGCAGCAAAGCAGGTGGATGTGGTCTGAACCTGATAGGTGCGAATCGCCTGGTATTGTTCGATCCCGATTGGAATCCCGCAGCCGATCAACAAGCTCTGGCCCGTGTTTGGCGTGACGGCCAGAAGAAGGACTGCTTCGTTTACCGCTTCATTGCAACTGGCTCAATCGAAGAAAAGATCTTTCAACGTCAATCACACAAACAACTGCTTTCTTCGTGCGTCGTGGACTCCGCCGAGGATGTCGAGCGACACTTCTCTCTTGAGTCTCTGCGTGAGCTGTTCCAATTCAAGCTGGACACTCGCAGTGATACACATGATACTTTCAAGTGCAAGCGTTGTCGGCCGGATGGGACACAATATATCAAAGCCCCTGCCATGCTGTACGGTGATACCAGTACTTGGAACCATTTTGTGAATGACGGAGAGAATGGTCATCTCAGCAAGATCCAGGACTTGCTGATACGACAGGAAACGGGAGAAAGAGACGTATCTGCGGTCTTCCAGTACATCAGTCATTGATAAATACCGGTCTCAACTTTTATCTTGGTATGCCTTAGCGTGCATTGGTTTCTATTGATTGTTGATTGTTGGTTCTTATTCATTGGGCGAAGTTCTTGATCGGCGCGAATTTAGGGAGGGATTTGGTCGCATGAATAATTGAGCACCTCATATAGATGATCAAATACTACTACAGTGAATATTCGAGTCCTGTTGTCTGTCACTGTAGATCGACTTGAATAACTTAGCTGTTGTATTGAGCAAGGATCAACGCACGGGGTGGATTCCTTAGGCGGTAAGGAGTCGGTGC
Source organism: Aspergillus homomorphus CBS 101889 (assembly GCF_003184865.1). Classification (NCBI taxonomy): domain Eukaryota; kingdom Fungi; phylum Ascomycota; class Eurotiomycetes; order Eurotiales; family Aspergillaceae; genus Aspergillus; species Aspergillus homomorphus. Next base: position 258,951 of record NW_020291922.1, on the reverse strand, counting down.
TGACACTACGTCACATCGCATCCGCTATCCACATTGTGCCAACGCATCTCGCTGTGAATGCTCCCCACATGGACATCGTGCCTACCGCTGAGCGACAAGGCTAAAGTTGCTAGCAAAGTGACTGAATGGGCGAAATTTGAGGAGCCAGCGTTCTGTTAACTCATTAAGGAAATCGTGCCATCTGCTGCTGATGGCTTCGCGATAGCTACAGGTCCTCTGCGAGCCCGAGTCGAGTCACCATCGCCTCACCGCCCAGCCTAGCCAGACGACGCTTGCACACCATGAAAATTATCTAAAAATCGGCCCCCGGAGCTTAATCAATCGGTTTAATTTTATAATGATCTGAGCGATGGATCACTCAATTCAACGTTCGCTGAACGATAAGCTCTATGACCGGAGGAAGCAAGGAGCCTTGGAGTATGGATTTATCGATAAGAGGCCAGATTAGATGGAATTACGGATGAACTAACTGATATGCGATCTCCAGGCTCGAGAAGGTTGTTCGCGAAGCCGCATTCAGAGGCGAGCACGAGGAGATCCAGAAGATCGTTGACCAGCTCTGCCACGATTATGCCTACGCCGTGCATCAGCCTCATGCCCGAAATGGCGGGTTGATCGGGCTGGCTGCCGCATCCATAGCTTTAGGATCTGTGAGTTACACCTTATCCCCGCATCTCGACTGGATGCCCGCCGGTGCTGACATATTGCGCTCTTAGGAGGGTGTTGCACCTTATTTAAAGGAAATCGTACCGCCGGTGCTGGCTTGCTTTACAGACCAAGATGCGCGCGTTCGGTATTATGCATGCGAGAGTATGTACAATATCGCGAAGGTTGCGAAAGGGGAGATTCTGCTCTTCTTCAATGAGATTTTCGATGCATTGAGCAAAGTGAGTGCTCCATGTAATCGGGCTGTTGTGTCTTTCTCTTACCCCTTTTTCTTTTTGGTTCACAGCTTGCCTCGGATTCCGAATTGTCGGTCAAAAACGGTGCAGAGCTTCTGGACCGACTTGTCAAGGATATTGTCTCCGAATCCGCTGCCTCTCATGTCTCCGTTTTGCAGCTCAACGAAAAGCAGCAGACAGATCCAGAATCTTTGGAGGATGCGGATCTACCTACTGCATTTTCGCTTCCGAAGTTCATCCCCTTGCTGAAAGAGCGCATCCACGTCACGAGTCCTTTCACACGAACATTTCTGGTCTCATGGCTTACTCTCCTGGACACGATACCTGACCTAGAGTTGATTTCGTTTTTGCCGGACTTTCTCGGAGGGTTGATCAGGTTTCTTGGAGATCCGAATCGAGACGTCAACGTCGCGACTCAGGCACTTTTAGATCGCTTTTTGTCAGAGATCAAGAGAATTGCTCGTCTCAAGAAGGGCATTGAGGAGAGCCGCAAAGATCAAGGAAGTGACATCAGGCAATCAACTACCAGCGACGGCCTCAGCGTCACCACGACGACCGATCAGACTCTAGCCGTCGAATCGGAGACAAATGATAATGCGATAGAGGATTCTGAGGTGGATTCCATCACCGACGAAGATGGATTTAATGCGGATGGGGACTGGATTCCAGGTCAAGACGTCCAAATCGACTATGCGAGAATATTGGAAATTCTAGTAGGATATGTCGATACATCATTCGGTAAGATTTACACGCTGCAATAATTTCTTGCTGGGACTTACGCGCATCTCGTCTGCTAGTGGAAGAAATGCAATTGACGGCCTTGCGCTGGATCGACAATTTCTTCGAGATCAGTCCTGAAGACATTCTTCCTTTTGTGCCTCGCCTCTTGACACAAGTACTTCCGGCGATGTCCAGCGGCTCGGATCAGGTGCGGCAGGCCGCAAACCGAGTGAATACATCTCTACTGGAGTACATCGTCACCTTATCAGAAGACACATCGGAGGAGACCCGGCAACCTCTGCCTAAGCCCAGTAACACAAATAGCAAAGACATCGTGGTCGAAAGGAGGTCATCCACACCCTGCAGTAGGCCCAACGAAGGCACGTCCAGCGACACCAAGAAGCAGGCTTCGCCAGCCGAGGGGTCTACTGAGCCGACTCCTAGGAGTAGTATCATTTTCACATCCGTGCCTCCTGCAGATCTCGATTATGCCGCTGCTGTCAACTCTCTTACTCTGCAATTCCTGAATGAGAATGAAACTACAAGAGTCGCTGCGCTGTCTTGGCTAATTATGCTACACCGCAAGGCCCCAAAGAAGGTGATCGCATTCAATGACGGGACGTTTCCTGCGCTGCTGAAAACACTGTCCGACCCGGCGGAGGTGGTGGTGACCAAAGACCTGCAGCTTCTCTCGCAAATTTCCCGGAATAGCGAGGATAGCTACTTCAAATCTTTCATGGTGAACCTGCTACAGCTCTTTTCGACCGATAGAAACTTGCTTGAAGTTCGTGGGAACCTTATTATTCGGCAGCTCTGCATGAACCTTAGCCCTGAGCGCATCTATAGGACTCTTGCTGACTGTCTCGAGAAGGAGGAGGTGAGAGACCGTATCAATGACCCCAGCTGAACTTGACTGACACATCTTTTACTGCAGGACATCGAGTTTGCCAGCATCATGGTGCAGAATCTCAACAACAACCTCATTACCGCGCCTGAGCTTTCCGAGCTTCGTAAGCGTCTGAGAAACCTAGATAACAAGGTAGGACTTACAGGCAGCACGTATTCCAAGAAACTGACCCATTGTCAGGATGGCCAGGCCTTTTTTGTTGCTTTATTCAGGTCGTGGTGCCATAATGCCGTCTCAACATTTTCACTGTGTCTGCTCGCACAAGCGTACGAGCAAGCATACAATCTGCTTCAAGTCTTGTATGTTTCTTCATGCCAAGGTCGAGCTCAGTCTACTAACACACTCACCAGCGCCGAGCTCGAAATGACCGTCAACATGTTGATCCAAATCGACAAGTTGGTGCAGCTGCTTGAATCCCCCGTCTTCACCTGTCAGTCTTCCCTCCCCATCGATTAACCCCGCAGAACCTAACAACGATCCCCATCCAAACCACAGACCTCCGTCTCCAGCTCCTCGAACCAGAGCGATACCCATACCTATACAAATGCCTCTACGGAGTCCTAATGCTCCTCCCACAGAGCTCCGCGTTCGCGGCCCTGAAGAACCGCCTTAACAGCGTCAGCAGCATCGGCCTCCTGCACACCGGCCCGCGACTGTAAGTCCACTCTCCACATCCAGAAATAGCACACCCCAGGAATCTCTAACACCCACCCCCTTGGACGGGGGCAATCTAGAACCGCACTCCCCTCCTCCCTAACCACAAACTCCACCTCAACCTACGACCGCCCGACCGGCAGCAGCCGCCTCAAACGCGAAGACTCCTCCAGCTCAACCTACACGACGGCCTCCGCCGCGGCAGCAGCAGCAGCCGCATCATCCGCGCCAACGGCCTCAATCCGCTGGGTCGAACTCCTCGACAAATTCAAATCCGTCCAGGAAAAAGCCCGGCGCGCGCAACGCGCCTCGCAGCGCCCACTGGATCACGACCCATTGCTCCTCGGCACCGGCAGCGGCGGCCCCGGCTCCGCAAGGGGCCCAGGAGCAGGCGATCCCCGCGGTAAAGACCGCAGCAGCGCTATTGCCGCAATCCTACCTGATGTCCCGCGAGGCGGCGCCGGGGGTAGCACTGGTCTTGGTATTGGTGGTGGAGACGGGACACGTGGAACAGGTGGGCCCGATTCCTCTGCGGGCGCGGCCGGCATGGCTGGCGGGCCTGGGGGTACTGGTGGTGGTGGTGGTGGTGGTGGTGCGGGAGGACCTGGCGGAGCGGCGGCGGCGGCGGCGGCTGGGGCTGGTGGTCGCGCTGCGCTCGGGCATCGGCATAAATCCAGCTTGCCGAATCTAGGGCGTCTGGGTATCGGGAGTAGGAAGTCGAAACGGTGATTGTTTCAGGCGGGCCGATGGCGATTTTGGTTGAAGGGGTGGAGGCGTCCGTTTCGGACGATGGGGGAGGATTGTTCGAGATCGGTTGCTGGGTGGTTGTAGTATACGCTGGTCGCGTGGAGGTGCTGGAGCGCGTCTGTTGACCTCCCTCCCTCCCCAGGCACGGGGATATACTCTGGCTATGTCTAAGGCTTTCCGCTAGATCCATGAATATCATTAGACAATCGCTATCCGAGTTACAGACCACCGCCTCGCCTTGATTGGCGCTCGCTTGATGTGTTTGAAAGACAGGTTGAATGCTAGTTATAATTGTAAATTCGGGGTAGAAACCGTATAATGTATGTACAGTAAGGGCAACAGAAAGAATCGAAAAGAAAAAAAGAACAGAGAAATGCGCCGTCGAGGTCACCAACACGACTCGCTAATGGGGCTTGAGTATAAATATGCACAGTTAGAAAGAGATACGAAGCGTAGCATCGCTTGAGCCGAGCACAACTCCGAAGCAGCGTACAACAATCAAGGCTAGAACCAGCGGAGCATGGCCCACAGGCGGAAGCGGATCATGCGTAGAAGGCGTCAATAGATGGTACCATATGACTCCGGAAACCAAAAAGCCACAAGATGCAGTGGTAATTGCAGCCGAACAGGGCGAGATGATAGTTGGACATGGGCCATGAAATAGGACTTTCGTCTGCGCGAGAGCAAGTCACAGCTGCGGTTCTTGGAGACATGATCGATCAAATAGTTGGGGGCTTCGATCGCAAATCGGGACCGATGTTCGAGGTGAGCTTCAAGATAGAAGAAGAATCATGGACTTTTGTGATCCCCGGCTTTGGGTGCTAGACCCGACGAATGGAATAAACAAGGAGAAGTCGTCACATCCTCCACACGGACATTATGTCGAGGATCAATGGGTCGAACAATGAGGAGGGAACCAAGGCAAAAACGTTAAAGAGGGTGTCAGAACAAGCAGCATCGTATCACCGCCAGCGCGAGTCGCCAGATGAAGATCCCCATGTTGGGGGCTTCCAGTAGCCGCCTGTCGATTGCTTGGAGACGGTGCCGGTGGAGGAGTTCGATCCGCTCGAGTAAACGTATTCTCCGTCGACGTACTGCACCCCGGAGAAAGTGCTGCGGTGCTTACGACGCGCATACCGCTGCTCTAGGCGGTAGAGCTCCAGCTCTGCGGTCATCCTGTTAGTATGTGGGTTATTTTGCGGGGAGGGGAGTAGCGCTGATGCTCCCGGGACGACCGGGGGGGGGGCTTCCACCGAAGCGCCCCCAGCACAAGAAATTGGGAGAAAACGTACTTGCTTGCAACTTCTCGATGAAGCCCATTTTGTATGTGTAGTGTGGTTTAAAGTGGTTCGGCTAATTCGGAACCGGGCCGTTGGCGGTTGGGTTGGGGGCGGAAGCAGGAGGATTTAAAGGAATGGAATGTTGGAGGTGGTCAGACTGCGATTGAGCGATATATCTCGGCTCTGGACTGCACGAGAGGAGAAGTAAGGCTGTAATATGCGATCGTGCGATAGGAAAATGCGGGAAGGGGGGGGAGGGGGAGCTAAATGCAAGTCGAAGCAAAGTTGCCGAGTGTGAGTGCGATTGGAGGGTTAATAGCTAATGGTAGGGGGACGCGGTGGCTCGGAAGGTTTTCACCCAAGGAGAGACGGTGCTCCGAGACTAAGGCGAAATCGATAGTTGAGGGGACAGTTGACAGAAGCAGACGAAAGGCCAGGACTGTGGAGAAGGAAAGCCACCGGCAACCTCGTTGACTTGCTGCAGTGACTAGAGAAGGGGGCGGGATTTAAGAGAGTTGTAAGACGGGAGACTCGGGCAATTATTGGCAATACTATAGAACGAACGTAAGAGGAACCGAAGGGAAGGAAATAAGCAGAGAACGAGCGTGGGGTGGAGAAGAACGAAGCCACGAGGGATGAAGAGGGGAAGAAAAGGAAGGGAGAGAAGGAAGAAGATTGTGGGAGAGAGAGAGAGAGAGAAAGAGAAAGAGTGGAGTGAGAGAGAGAGAGAGACCTGCAGGAGTCTCGACAACTCGAACAGAGTGAAGCATTCAGTAAGAAACAGGCTGAGTGGGTGAAGGTTGAACTGCAACGTGGGTTGGGGGTGGAGTCACGCTCACACTAGCCCCAATGTAGTCTAGCCAGGGGTTGAACTGGGTTTAGCGTTGACTCGCTCCGGCCACTGGCCGGCCACTGTCCGGTCTTAGGCTGCCTTAGGCTCTTCCACAATTAACCACAACCATATGGCAAAAACAGCACTGCAGTCTCACCACACACGGACCGCGTCCAACTTCTTCAACCCCTGACTAGCAATACACTAACTGACGCTATCACTCTTCGTTCCAAACTACCCAACTCACGTCCTCCCGAACTCCCAGGTTCCCAAGATTATTCTCAACAACACAAACTCAATCAATCCCCTCGCCATGCTTGTCTCCCGGGTTATCGTTGCAACGCACGGGTCAAGCGAATCGCCTTAGCGTGACTTCTCCTCCCCTCTTCCCCCAACTGCAAACGTGTGGGTTGGTTGACACCTGGAATTCCGTGGACGCAAACGGTCGGATCTGCACAGCAATAGCTCTCTCGGGTCTCTCGAACAATTAACTCTGCTAGTGTCACCCTGCTAGCAGGAACACGCGACCAGAGAGAATAGAATACCTAGGTATCTAGATAATTGCTTCCCGACCGGAACGGAACCACCCCCCAAGAAGCGGTTTCCATGGTCAACGACTTCGATAGCTGTGCCTCAATTGTCTAGTCTAGTTCTACCTAGCCTCTACGCAGGTTAGCTTTCATCGGGTCCCCGCCGGTGGTTTGGCGTAGATGGACGGGCTGGCTGGTTGGCGTCAACGGGATGTGATCATGAACTCGTTTCCATAAACTACCTATTTCCAACGCCCGCATCTAAGGCCGAACTCTTGCGAGTCGTGTCTCGAAGTCTAGGTTTGACTATCTCGAAAGTATATTTACGTAAAGCCTGTTATGCTCTTCGCCGCCCAATCTCTAATGTGAGGCCCAAAACCCAACAGAAAACATTCACCCAAGACAAGCGTAGGCCGTCTTTCCTCCCTTCGATCCCACACATTTACTTCTGTCGCTGGTGGGAGGACGGGCCAGCGTCTTGCTCCACTTCCTCCTGCTCCTCGGTGCCCTCCGGCCCCTGCTCGTGCGCGAGCGACATTTCCTGCGCTGTGGCGGACGTTAGCGTTCAATGGAGTTCGTATGTCTAGCTGGTTGCGGGCGGGTCAAAGAGAAACATAAAAATCCACTTACCGTTCCATAGCTCGGAATAAATGCCATTTTGTTCCAGAAGTTCGCGGTGCGAGCCCATCTCCGCCACACGGCCCTCCTTCAGCACCAGGATCTGGTCGCAGTCGTAAATCGTCCGCAGGCGGTGGGCCACAAATACGCTCGTGCGTCGCTTGTCCTTGAGGATACTGTTGATGTTCTGTAATAGGGCTTGTTCCGTGTAGGTATCCAATGCAGAGGTCTGGCTCGGGACGTCCGTTCAATTAGTTTTTCGGCCTACAAGCGCAGAGCAAAGGACTACGACTTACCGCCTCATCGAAGAAGAGAAGCTCGGGGTCCTTGAGCAATAGCCGGGACACAGCCAGCCGCTGCTTCTCACCACCTGAGATCATCATGCCTCTCTCTCCAACAGCCGTCTTGTACCCATCGGGAAGCCTCTCGATCAGCTCGTGGATATGGGCGCGTCGCGCAGCCTTGCGGACTTCCTCGTCGGTCGCTTCGATCCGCCCGTACCGGATGTTGTGTTCAATCGTGTCGTTGAACAAGGGAGTGTCCTGGGGCACGACGCCGATGGCCTTGCGCAGACTCTCCAGCGTCACATCGCGAATGTCTTGCCCATCAATGAGGATCCGGCCCTCCTGGACGTCGTAGTACCGGAACAGCAGGCGCAAGATAGTAGACTTTCCGCAACCACTGGGTCCGACAACAGCGAACTTCTGACCCGCGGGGATGGTAAAGCTGGCGTTCTTGAGAATAGGACGTTTGGGATGGTAGCCAAACGTGACGTTCTCGAACCGGATCTCACCCCCTTGGTTCAACGACAAGGGCTTCGCGTTGGGCCGCTCAATGATGTTGACGTTAACCTTCTGCAAATTGAACAGTGTTTCCATGTCCAACAGCGACTGACGGAGCTCGCGGTACACGGATCCGAGGAAGTTGAGCGGAACGGAGAGCTGGAAGACAAGCTGGTTGACCATGACCAGGTCACCAACAGTCAGGGTACCAGTGGCTACTCCGTCGGCTGCGAGATACATCATGGCGGCAAGCGCGCTCGAGAAGATCATGTTCTGGCCAGAGTTGAGGAACGCAAGGGACGTGGTGACTTTGATCGATGCATCCTCATAGGATTTGAGCGCCTTGTCGTAGCGAGCCACCTCGAATTTCTCGTTGTTGAAGTACTTGACGGCCTCGTAGTTAATCAGAGAGTCTACAGCAACGGTGGCACCCCGATTGTCGGCCGCGTTGGCCTGCTTGCGAAACCTGGTTCTCCAGGCGGTGGTGGTTATGGTGAAGGCTGAATACGCGAGCATGGTCGTGGCCGTTATCGCCGCGAATTTGAAGCCATACTGATAAGTCTGGCGTCATAATTAGTGAGAACCTCAAAATGAAGCCTTTCCGAACAGACTGGGTCATCTCATACCAGAATACCACACACGAGGGAGATTTCCAAAGCAGTAGGCACCACATGGAACACCATGGAAGTCAGCAAGAAGCTGATACCCTTAGTACCACGGTCAATTGCCCGCGTTAATCCTCCGGTCTGGCGCGTAAGATGAAAGTTGAGATCCAATCGTAGTAAGTGTTCGAAGACATTTCGCGCGACCTTGCGGATCGCTTTTTGGGCAACGCTGGCGAAGACCGCATTTCTAAGTTCCTGGAAGACAGTGGCTCCGATTCGGGTAACACCATCTAGAAAGTCGAAGTTAGGCCTGCGCAACTGCAGAGGTGGATCTTGTCTTACAGGCTATGATCATGGAGCCCGCGACTGTGTAAGCAGTGCCACCCACAGCAGCAAAATCCACGTTCATCGAGTCGACGATGCTTTTGAAATAGAAGGGTACCTCAACGTTCAGGATCTAAATGCGCACCGTCAGCATGATGATCTGAAATACCTCGCGTCCTGATAAAGCCTACCTTCGCCCCGATGAGCAAGGACAGGGCGCTTCCAACGCGGAGCTTCGTTCCCCAATCGTCCTGCGCCGCACCGAATTAGCACATCCTTGTATAGTGCGGTACCATCCTCGTTCGAGCCTCCCACCTTGGGCCAAAGGTACTTTGCCATCTCCTTCATTATCGCCCAGTCCGCCTTCCTTTGCTCCTTGGACGCAACGGTAGCCTCGCTAAGCAGGTCCTTCTTCGAAATTGTGGTGGCATCTTCCTTTTGGGTAGGTGTGGTGGAGGCCTGAGTCGCATTTGCTGCCCCGGGTTGTGCCGCGGTTGGACTGGTAGGGTTCGCGGTCTTTGAGGCGGGGGACGTGTTCTCGGGCACTTGTCTCCTCAGAGGTCCGCTAGGAGTCGAAAAGGCTCTGAGCTGGACTCCATTTGGGGCAGCGGTCCATGAGGTTGAGCGCGTGACGGGCTGACTCTGGTATACGAAGCGCCCCGGGACACGCCAGCACGGCGATCGGGCGGCCCTGGGCAGCATGGTGGCCGGTCGTCAACCTTCACAATGACCGGTAAACGTTCGAGGTGCACTCGAGTATCAATGGTGCATCGTAGGCTCGAAGGGAGAAGAAGGCGCGAGGCACTCCGCGTAAGATGCCGGCCTGTGACTTGAGGACCCGCCGGATTCGGAGGAAATCGTCGGTGGGGGTTGCGCGGGGAGATCGGTAACGCAAATACTGGGGAGCCGGACCAGCGAGGTATTGACAGCAAGATCGAGTACTGCAAAGGAAAGCTGACAGTGCGTTTGACGGCAGGGTGTCAAGGGAGCATATATTGGGAATCGCAGACTCAATGACACGAATGACGGGCAGATCTGTCGCCATCGCCGATTTTGCGCTGTTGGATAATCGCCGGTAATGGAATTACCATTTCGTCCCGCGGTTCGAGCCAACGCATGCGGTGGCTTATCCTCAACTTCACTCGTTGTTTGTTTGACTTCATAGTGGCTTGCTCATGGTTGAGATGCTCGTTAGCTCCTGTCAGAGAAGTACCACCGGATCTATCCACCTGTGATTGCAATTGTTGAGGACAAAACGTGGTGTTGATTGCATGGAAGCTATTGTATGCACGATTGTCTTATTCTGAGGAATCATTTGAGATCGCTAGTGTAAACACGAGGCTACAGGTTGACTCTGTACAAGAGACAGTCACAGATATAGATATCTGAGAGTGTCTGTTAATACGATGGGAGGAATAATAACGCAACTAATTAACCACCTTATACTAACCACCTGCTCGTATAATTACAGCTCAATCCACGTGAGAATGGGTATGACATCAGCGGAAAGCTGTCTGGCGCACAAAACCACCACTCCACTTTCTGGCGTGAGTGTTGTGATTTGCATCTGAGAGAATTCTATCTAAGCATCGCATTCTATCCTGAACTATCTCCATCTGCTTCTACTCGACTTTGACCTCAGAACAGGAGGAGAGCGTGAGGGAAAGTAGCTGGTCCTTGTCCTTGAGTGCCAAGCCGCAGCTCAACGCTTTTCCCGATCAGGAACCGCGAATCCGACGGGCGAGAAGAAGAATTACCGCGGAGGACGAGCAGAAGAGTATCTGAAGCATCCTCGTCTCAGCTCCCGGCCTTCTGCCCTTCTGTCTGCAGATTCCACCCAAGCTATGGCAATGGGTCAACCTTTGAGGGGAGCTGTCCGGACTCTGTCCTGGACTCGTGTTCTTCCCCCTCGGGCGCGACAGGGAGCTTTGCTGCACCGGGCATGGCAGACCAGAGGCGTCCAGATTCGCGCTGCGCCCGCGGAGCAGCCTGCAACGGTCAATGGGGACAATCTTCCGGTGTCCAGTACTCCCACGACCGCTGAATCTGCTGGTGAGTCTCATCGCATGACTTAAGTCAATAAAGCTGCAGGCAATGCCGAGCTCCACGGTCGCCGCTGAGAACTCCTTGCTAATACACCTGCGAATATAGATGCTCGATTCGACGTTATCGGCGCACCCTACTCGCTCCTATCGGTTTCACTTTCCGCCTCCCAGAATTTGTACACTCGTCGAGGAACTCTGGTGGGACTGAGTGGGAAGGCAGACAATGTATGTGGCTATTGGACCTATCGCGACGCGCTCATGTACGAGCTATCTCTAATGGCTGAGGTCTCTGTTACCAGGTGGTTTCCACGCTCAGTGTCCTCGAACCTTTCCGAAGAGCTGTTGTCGGCGTGCCCTTTCTCTACCAGAAGGTCTGATCTGTCCTGTCCTTATAAGCCGAGCGCTCTGGAATATTAATTCCCGTGCAGATATCTTCGGCCAGTCCGGTGACAGCCTTGGTCTCCGTCCGTTCCCCCAATACCTCCTTTGCCGTGGTACACCTCGATGGCTCCATCGACTGGATGGTCGCTCAAAGGCGAGCCTTGCTTGCCTGGACGGGTCGCTCGCTCGCGATTCGACCCACCATTAACACAAACCTGGTTTGTCTCATCCCGAACCACGCATGTGCCCGATGCTATGGCTAATTCGCGAAGAGCTTGGCCCATTGGGGTAGCTCGGAAGTCACTGGGAGAGGATTGCTGGCATTGATCGGCAACGGCCAGCTGTATTCGGTCGAGCTCAAGGCTGGCGAGCAATACATAGTCCACCCCAGGTATGCTTGTCGACAAGCACTTTTAGATGCGCAGCTGACTGATGTCAAAAAGCAACGTTGTTGCTTACACTATCTCGTCCCACCCCCCTCGTCCCTACCGCTTCAAGTCGACCACATTGAAGTTCCAGGTCCCAGGCCTCAAGAGCTTGCCCAACTTCATCCAGGGTTCCAAGTTCCTCCAAGCTATGTCTGAATCGGATACTTGGAAATCTACGATGAAGCTGGTGCACAAGCTTCGCACTTGGTCTCGCATGACCATTTGGGGAGATAGGGTATGTTTAATCCGCCTGATCCCGGTTGCGCAGAGTACTCATATCTCCTGCTTCTAGTTGTTCCTTCAATTCGACGGCCCTACAACCATCCTTCTCCAGACTCGCGGTCCTCGCATCAACGAGGTCCTGACGACACACGAAGTGAACGAGATCGCTAGTGCTCCTCGTGGACTGACCATCGGGCCAGCCAAGCCCCAAACGTCGGCGGAAGACCCAGTCCGAAGAGCAGCGGAGGAGGCGGTGAATGCTGCCCCTGTGCCTTCCCGGACGGTGGACGAATTGTTCCAGGAAGCGAAAGGCACGGCGCAAAGCATCGCCAAGCTCACCAAGGACGGCAAGGTGATTTTTGAGAAGCTGAAATAAGCCAGCTGAGCCGTAAGCAATTTGTTTCGATTATCATTGTTATGCATAAGTGCGAGAGTCTATGTTGGAAGATCCATTTTCATTGCAGGCTCAATGTACTATAGACAGCATGCGTCCGACTGTACGCCAACTTTCTTCATGAATTCTTCATTTATTAATCCTCTTATTAGGACCGGCTTCTGCTTGTCCTTAGCTTCTGCCTCTTCAATGGACTAGGCACACTATCAGTCACAGTAGATCAGACCTGCGGACGAGCCAAGTATAGAAAGTGGTGAACCCCATTCCGGACCAAGGGTCCTGCAAGGGGCTTCACTAGACCGGGCACGACAAGCTTGCTCATCATATCTGACTTCTCCATTGCGCCAAGCCCCCTTGGTTCTGATTGTTTTGAAAGATCCGTTCATTAGCTGACCTACCCGTAAGGGATAACACAACAAACCATGGCGACGAAAGGCCCCCGGGTGATCTCGTTCGAGTTGAAAAATTATTCACGGCCCGTGCCGGCACCTCGTTCTCATCAAGAACCATCCTATATTACGGCATCATCGAGTGGCAGTCCTTGACTAGGAGTGTGGCAGAGTTGTCTTGCCCCTGAAGTGACCTGTCGGACCGCACGAGTATACAAGCCCTCGGCAAGATGACGAACAGCATGCGACGGCCGGAGCTTGAGTTTCCCTATGAACTTCCCAGCGAACTTCCCGGGGAGGACAGCAATGGACTATCTCACAGCCATGGATCGACTTCAACTACACAAGTCGACGTTGAGCCGGACAAGGACGAGCGTAACAACGGGCTACAACCGCTTCAAGCGGAGCAAATAGGAAACAATAACTCGAGGGATGCTGCAGAGAAAACTGTTGCTGCTACGACACAGCTGGCACAGGGGCCTGGCGCACCTCCAGATGGTGGAATGAAAGCATGGCTGACCGTTCTGGGTGGCTTCTGTGCCATGTTCGTCAGTTTCGGCTGGGTCAACTGTGAGTTTTGGCGTTTGAGGACCTGAAATCTTTCCGCTTGGGATGCTGTTGCTAATTCGTAAACGCAGGCATGGGCATATTCATCGATTATTACAAGACACACCAGTTGAAGGACGAGACTACTAGCACAGTGACATGGGTCACCTCGCTGATGACTTTCATGATGTTTTTCGGAGTGCGTATATGCATATGCCCACCGAGTTCATACCCTTGATACTGATCAGAGGCATCCATAACCAAAAGGGCCCCTTTGTCGGGATACTTTTCGACAACTTCGGCCCCCGATACATCATGCTAGCCGGCACATTCTTCCACGTCTTCGGGCTCATGATGATCTCCATCTCATCGGAGTACTATCAATTCCTCCTGGCACAAGGCATCTGCAGCCCCATCGGCACCAGTGCTCTCTTCCACTGCAGCATCACCTCTATCAGCACCTGGTTTGGCCGGCGGCGGGCCCTCGCCCTGGGCATCGCAACCAGCGGAGCGAGTCTGGGGGGCGTCATCCTCCCCATCATGCTAACCCGGCTGTTCGCCCAGCTCGACTTCGGCTGGGCGGTGCGAATCTGCGCCTTCCTGATCCTCTTCTGCCTAATCATCGCCAACTGCACGCTGCAATCCCGGCTCCAACACCGGCGCAAACCATTCCACTTCATCGACTTCGTGCGGCCCCTCCGCGAGATCCCCTTTCTCCTCACCACAGCGGGCACATTCTGTTTCTTCTGGGGCATGTTCCTCCCCTTCTCGTTCATCCCAAGCCAAGCCCAAAAGAACGGCATGTCCGCCACTCTAGCATCGTATCTAATTCCTGTCATGAATGCCGCAAGGTTCGTTCCGCCCCTATCCTTTCACCCCTTTAGCCCCCCTCACCGTCCCGAACAACCCACCTGACCTGCAAATAAAAAAAAAACAGCACCCCAGGCCGCATCATACCCCCCTACCTCGCCGATCTCTTCGGCCGCTTCAACCTCATGATCCTGATGACCTTCTTCTCGGTGATCCTGGTCCTGGCCCTCTGGCTCCCCACCCACGGCAACGTCCCCTCCATTCTTTTCAGCGCCCTCTACGGCTTCAGCTCCGGCACCGCCGTCTCCCTGGCCCCCGCGCTGGTCGCCCAGATCTCCGAGATTCGCGAGATCGGCGTCCGCAGCGGCACCTATTTCTTTATCGTCTCATTCGCCGCCCTCACCGGCACGCCGATTGCCGGCGCCCTGCTCCCTGACCCCCTGCATGGCTCGTATCTGAAGCTCAATATCTTCTGCGCTGTGGTCATGTTCTCTGGGGTCGTGTTTTATTGTCTTGCTAAGGGGTCGATTAGTGGGTGGAGGATTGGGAAGAAGGTTTAGCTTTATTTGGTCTTTCTGTTTGGGTCGTTGATGGCGGGGAGAAGAATCGGTTTTGGAAGAAGGATGGAGAGAGAACAAAAATGCATTAGGATAGAAGTATCGGGTTGATTTATAGACTGTTAGTATGGGTTTTGCACTTTTTAGAATGAGGTTATCATATTGACAGTTATGTGTGTGGTGTTGTGTGTTGAGTGTATCTCCCGATTCAAGAATGGCAAAGTAATTTCAATCATGAGCAACACAATTCACATCCAACTCCGAGAACTCCCTCGCTCAGTAATCAAGTAGTGGTTCACACCACCCATGCATATTCACAGTCGCAACAAATCAAGAAACAAGAAGAAAATGCTGCAGAAACACGGACATCAACCAGTATCCAAAATTCTAAACGGAACGAAGAACAGACTGCCAACAAAGCTTGACATGAGTGCCACCTCGCAAAGCTCGCTTTCTGCAAAACAAAAAGGAATGCAGACAATTATACCAAAACGCCATTACGCATGCTTTGCACACTCTTCATCCCTACCCCCTTCAACTTGCTCAACTCTGCGAGACTGTGGATGTGGACCTGGGCTTCTTCGTGTTCGGCCTCTGGCTGGCCTTCCAGATGCTGGTCCATTTCGCAGAGACAGTCGACGATGGCCTCGGCTTTCTTGGCGCCCACACCCTTGAGGAGCCGGATCTGGCTTACGTCGCGCGAGTTGATGATGGAGAGGAGGTGGATGGTTCGTGGGGAGGGGGCCTCCAGTTCCTCGACGATGTCGGTGGGGGTTTTGGTGCGGGTGCGCTTCCGCCGGCGGGAATGGGCGATTTCCTCGAGGTCGAGCTCGATTTCTTCGAAGTCCTCGTCGTTCGTGGCCTTGTGCGTGGTGACTACGACGGGCTCATAGTCTGCGTCGTCGGAGTCGTCGGCGTTGTGGCGTTTGGGGGCTGGTTTGGCGGTGGGTTGTTGCTTTTTGAGAGAGAGCATGCTGCCGAAGTCTCGCTTGTTTCCTCCTGCTCCTGCTCCTGAGCTGGGGTGAGAGTTGATGGTGCCGGTGGTGTCGACGGCACCGGGGGCTTCCGAGTGGGATTTGCCGTGGATACGCTCCTTCAGCGTGGCGATCTTCCGGGTGAGCTTCTCGTTGTTGGGGAAGAATGGGAGCGCGAGTTGGTACATCTTGAGGGCAAAGCTGTCCTCGCCGCGGCCTTGGTGCTGTTTGGCCATCAGGAGGTAGGATAAGCCCTCTGCTCTTGCATCTTCCGTCCCCTCGATGCGCTGCTCGAGAAGCTCCAGGCGGCGTTGTACTTGCTCGTTGAGCTCGCGGACCTGCGTCTGTCGCGACTGTTCGCTGACGGCTCGCACGGCGAGGATTTCCTCCACTTTCTTCTCGACCATCTCCTCAATCTTGGCGGCCGAGAAGTCCTCGAACTGCTTCGGGGCCTGCTGGTGCGTGGCATATACGGGGCGTGTAGGCTGCTTTGAGAGTCGGGCGGTGGTGTCGGCGCTTAGAGAGGTCCGTTTGGGTATTTCGGGCTTCTTGAACTGAGTGGAGTAGCGGGGTTGTGACTTGTCGGAGTAAACGTGGAATGCTTTCAGGGGCTTCTCGGGGTTTGCAGCGTCTTTGGTAGCTGTTGCGGTCAGGTTGACATTCACAGAGGCAGTCAGCGGCCGCAAGGGTTGGCGAAGTGTGCCAATGGTCGAGGGTCGTGCCACGGGTCTGGGAGGTCCTTTGAAAATAGGCTCATTCTCTACCTCGCGCACTTCGATCTTCTTCGTTCGGTTGGCGAAATTGAGGGAACTGATTGTGTCCAGGTGATAGGATTTAACAGGAGCGAGGTTTAAGATCATGACGGTTAGCCCGTTATTTTGGCCCAGCGAGAGAATCCGGGTCATCTTCGATTCGCGGTATGGGATTCTGGAGTGTTTCTTGCTGATCGCTTCTACACACTGGGCCAGGACAAACAGACTCTTGTTGATACTGGCGGATTCTACCATGCGCTCCTTGTCATTGTCCGTCCGACGATTGTCCTCCGAGCCGGCAAGGTCAATGGCTGATGCGGTGCTGATGCAGGTTTTGTCTCCAGTGCTGACTGCCACGCGCACGCAGAGGATAGCGTGAGAGCGTGATGAGTGGGCGTTTAGCTGTAGTGACGTGAGCATTTAGCTTGTTAGAGAAGGACCAGGGTACATACCTTGGTCGCAGACGTCGATCTGTTGATATTCGCCTGGTCATACAAACTTTCGAACTCCTTCAGATTGTGACATGGCCTCTCCGTCAGGCCGACGACTACGGTCTTGCCTCCGTTATCACGGAGGGGTAGGCCTGCCAATGTTCTTTTTTCTGGGGGCTCGAACAAGTCGAACACCTTGTCGTTGTAGATCTCGTAGTAACTCAAAGAGACCTTGACGGCAGTCTCACCGTTGCTTTCTTTCTCCATCTTTCGGCTGCGCCTGTATATGCTACTGAGGAGACGAGGGATGACGCCTCTGTCGACTAGGCTTTTACCGCCTCGCATAGTATGCGTCTTTCCCGTTCCTGTGACTCCGTATGCGAAGAGTGTGACATCGAACCCGTTGAAGAGGTGTTTAACGGTTGGTGCGACTGGGCGATCAATCAGACTGGTATACCTCTGGCTTTTAGTTTTGGTACTCACCCTCTGCCTCGTATAGCTCCTGCTGTGTCGCTTCTGCCTCGTAGACGGCATTGAACTGGAAGGAGTATTCTTCGCTCTCATTCTTGGGATTGGGAATCCGTACTACAGTATCCCTATCCCTCAATGCTGCTAATGATCCCTTCTCTTGTGCGCTAGCCTTTTTGTCGACGCTCTGAGCAGATGGACCAGTACGAAGAATGATATCCAGGTCGCGCTCCGACTTGAGGAGCGGCCGAACACGTGCAACAACCCGAACACTCATTATGTATTATTGAAGAAGATGATGTGCCAGCACAACCAAGTATCCCTATCGTCAAACTCAAAGAATATATGGTCCCACCAAATCAAATCGGCCGTGTGCTTGGGATCGAGCGTGTTGACCAATTGTGCTTCGAAGCTTAGAGCGATGGCGTTGAGATCATTAGCTTTTGGGTAGATGTAAAATTCGGGAACTGTCGCTTAATGTCGCAATATTAGGATGGTACCGGACTCCGATGAAATGGACGCTCAATTGACTTTCATGGACAATACCGAAGTGCGGCGAACCAACAACCGAAGAATTGGCACAGATGTCGAGGGGCAGTTGACTTTGCGGAGAAGACAGACGATGAGGTCGAATTGAGAGACCGACAGGGATAGCCTCGTTGTGGTGCGACTGGTAGCGGTCAATGCTGTTGGCACGGCAACGAAAGCCACGTTCTCCGTATCTTCTCCTCCCACCTGCCGCTGTGGGCGCCATCGACTTTCATTTTCTTGTCTCTTGGGACTCGTCTTTTATTTGCTAGAGATATAATTCATGTTGGATATATATGTGGTATCATGTCGACTATGGTATCCCACTTTTGTCTGTCATACTATCTGCAACGGTCAGCCGATCGTAATTTGCACCTGCAAACTCTTCAACCTGCGCTCTAAATATATAGTTCCAGTGCACATTATAATTGGAGCTCTGCCTACTGACAATCTTCCAGAGAACGACAAAATTCCAGGGCATCTCACTTAAAGCGACAAGAGAGGCCAACGATCCATGCGACTGTGCTGGACCTACAATCCATGGTAGCAGGTCAGCAATACCCCGTACCCCGGCGGGAGTCCTATAAGTATAGGTTAGTGAAGGTAGCTAGTATGAGATCATTAGTATGCCACAGTCTGCAGGCAACCACTGTGGCTTGTTCAGCACCACCAATTACCCGTGGAGTATCCCCTTGAGTAGATACTACACAATTTAGATTGTAGAGCACCTTGAAGATTCGGATCCTAGAGGAAGCAATTGACTGTGCCTTGTACAAATCAACATGCATAGCAAGCACAGAGCAGGCCTCGAATTCAGGCTTGGATGCGGTGAGGTGCTGATTGGCCGGTTGGCGGCAGCCGCAAAGGCCACCGTACACCATCCACCATTCATCCTGCCCCAACTTTACCTGAAGCGTGCCCTTGACTTGACCACAACCTTCTACTCCTGTTCATCAGGAAATTCCCCCCCCCTTTCGCTGGAGCTCACCTTGACGTGTCCCCCTGCTTGACTTCTGACCCTGCCTCCCCGTGCGGTTTGGTGAATCTGTCCCGTGGTTAGTACACCGTTGCTCCTCCGTTCCCCTCCCTCCCTGACTCTCCCACTTGTATCAATTGTTGATCGACCATCCTACACCCAGTGACCCTATAGCGATTCACATACCATCCCGCACATCCCTCCAAACCGCCTCTTTCATACCTGCATACGTCTATAAATCACAGTCAACCTCCATGGCAGCACCGCAAGGGGGCTATCCTCCCCAGGAAGGGTACGGTCAGCCTGTCGGCTACGGAACCCCCGAACAACAGCCCGCCGGGCTCGCTCCCGGAGCACCTGCCCAAGGCCAGGCTGGCGCGCGAAAGAAGAGACAATATGCAGGCGAAGCCTTCGATTTCGGCTCCGGTGCCAATGCTGCTCTCGGAGGCCAGTTACCTGGGGGTGGCAGCTATGGAGCTTACGCGCCGCAAGCACCAGCTGCTGCGGGATATCAGCAACCGGCCTACGCAGATCCGACTCAGATGCACGCCGCTGCTCCTGGATATGGGGCGCCGGCCTCCCCGCCGGTCGCACAGATGACCCAGCAATTCGGTGCTATGGGAGTCACCGATCCACACTACTTGCCGCCACAGCCAGCGCCTCAAGCTCCCCAGGCTCCGCGGGCTGTTCCCCTCAATCAGCTTTATCCTACCGACCTCCTCACTCAGCCGTTCAATGTTGCAGAACTTGACTATCCCCCGCCTCCGATCGTTCTGCCGCCGGGGGTAAGTCGCCATGATCACATGTATCTGCACGGACTGGATACGCTGACCTCGCTCATTAGACCAGCGTTTATCCCTCCCCCTATGCCAACTGCCCTCCGAAATACGTTCGCTCCACGCTGAATGCGGTTCCTACGACACACTCGCTCCTGAAGAAGTCCAAATTGCCCTTTGCGCTCGTCATCCAGCCATATGCAGCCCTCCACGACTCAGAAGATCCTATCCCGGTCATTCCCGACCAAGTCATCTCCCGTTGCCGACGCTGCCGTTCTTATATCAACCCTTTCGTCACATTCCTCGACCATGGACACCGCTGGCGTTGTAACATGTGCAACTTGACCAATGACGTACCTCAGGCCTTCGATTGGGATACTGCTCTTCAGAAGCCTGCGGACCGGGCCTTGAGAGCTGATCTGAACCACTCGGTCGTGGAATTCGTTGCCCCTCAGGAGTACATGGTTCGCCCTCCCCAGCCGCTCGTCTACCTCTTCTTGATCGATGTAAGCTATGCGTCTGTCACCAATGGTCTGCTGGCGACGAGTGCACGGTGCATCAAGGAAAGCCTGGACCGGATCCCCAACGCCGACCGTCGGACCCGACTTGGCTTCATCGCGGTCGACTCCAGCCTTCACTACTTCAGTATTCCCCGAGATGGATCGGACAACTCTGACCCTAGAATGCTAGTCATCAGCGACCTGGACGAGCCTTTCTTGCCCATTCCGGGCGATCTTCTGGTGACCTTGAGCGAATGCCGCGAGAACATCGAGTTGTTCCTCGACAAGCTGCAAGAGATGTTCCAGAACACTCAGAGCAATGGCTGTGCCATGGGATCCGCACTGCGCGCCGGTTACAAGCTGATCTCTCCTGTGGGCGGTAAGATGACCGTGCTCAGCTCCTCTCTGCCCAACATCGGCCATGGTGCCCTCACCATGAGAGAAGACAAGAAGGTCCTTGGCACCAACAAGGAGAATGCGCTCCTGCAAACAGCGAACAGCTTCTACAAGAGCTTTGCCGTGGAATGTTCCAAGGCCCAGGTTTCTGTCGACATGTTTTTGTTCTCTTCTCAATACCAAGATGTTGCGTCTCTTAGCAACCTGCCTCGGTACACTGGTGGTCAAACGTACTTCTATCCTGGCTGGAACGCTGCTCGTCCCGAAGATGCGATCAAGTTCGCCCGAGAGTTCTCCGACTACCTTTCATCTGAAATTGGACTGGAGGCTGTGCTCCGTGTTCGCGCTACCACCGGCCTCCGCATGAACACTTTCTACGGAAACTTCTTCAACCGCAGTTCCGATCTCTGCGCCTTCCCCGCCTTCCCGCGCGATCAAGCGTATGTTGTCGAGGTCGCCATTGATGAGACGGTCACGAAACCTGTGGTCTGCTTGCAGACCGCTGTCCTCCACACTACCTGCAATGGCGAGAGAAGAATTCGCGTATTGACTCTGGCGCTTCCCACCACGCAGAATCTGGCCGACGTCTTCGCCTCAGCCGATCAGCAAGCGGTTGCAACCTACTTCAGCCACAAGGCCGTGGAGCGGGCTCTGGGAAGCGGTCTGGAACCTGCCCGGGATGCCCTCCAGGCCAAGGCAGTGGAGCTGCTGTCCACCTACAAGAAGGAGTTGGCCGGTGGAAGTGTGAGTGGAGGCGGTCTCCAATTCCCTGCTAACCTGAGAGCCCTCCCCGTCCTCTTCCTTGCCATGATCAAGAATGTAAGTTTCCTCTGCCTATGTAATTGGCCCTCAACATCTGACTCGCGATTAGCTCGGTCTTCGCAAGTCGGCGCAGATCCCTACTGATATGCGCTCTGCGGCTCTCTGCCTGCTTTCGACGCTTCCCCTTCCCCTCCTCATCCAATACATCTACCCGAAGATGTACTCCCTCCATGATATGCCGGACAACGCTGGTTTGCCCGATGAACAGACTGGCGAAATCGTGCTCCCTCCTCCGGTCAACCTGTCGGCTGAGCGGGTAGTTCCCTATGGTCTTTACCTCATCGACGATGGACAGACGCAGTTCTTGTGGGTGGGACGTGATGCCGTTCCTCAGCTGATTGAGGATGTGTTTGGGTTTGCGGACCGGTCGCAGCTCCGGGTGGGCAAGCAGAACCTGCCGGACGTGGACAACGAGTTCAGCCAGCGGGTGCGTGCGGTGATCGAGAAGAGTCGGGACCACCGGTCGAAGGGGGTGGGTAGCATTGTGGTGCCGCACCTCTATGTGGTCAAGGAAGACGGCGAACCGGGTCTCCGCTTATGGGCGCAGACGATGTTGGTGGAAGACCGTGCGGACCAGAGCGTCAGTCTGGTGCAATGGATGGGTTCTTTGCGGGAAAAGGTTTGATTGCTCCGTTTCCTAAGCGCTTTGTCTCCTGGCAGTTGATCCATTACCCTTTCTGCCGTCATCGACACACGAGTCTATACTTGGAGTCACGCAGACTGACGAGCTTTTCGAACACACCTACAGGTTGTTCAGTAATGATAGTTCTCTTTTCCCTTATTGGTAAATTATTTGAAAGATACATCAATACAATTTCCGTGGTTATGTCATGTTCCGATGTTTTTTTTTTCTTCTTCTTCTTCTTCTTTAGCGCTCCGGATGGTGGTCTTACCTTCTGGTTTGGTTTTCATTATCAGGTGGCGATCAGGCGACAAGAAGAGATACAAAAGTACGGGAGTGTGTTAAACGTATGGTTGAGGTTGGATGATGTTGGAGTAATACTACTACTGTGTATGGATTGGGACGACCTTTGGGCATCCCGAGTCGGGCCATGTGTTTTCTAATCCAGTGTGCCCTCATGGGCGTTGAAGATGTGCATTGTACCGAGTACTGTGCAGCAGCATTTTTGTAGATTATCTTGTCTGGTGTCATTGTTCCACGACAATGCTTACCAAAAAAAAACAAAACCACGAAACTCAGTCTGAATGAGCAAGGGCGTTTCGCCCGACGGGGTGTGTTGCATGGGCCCCGGGGTCTGCCATCCCTCGCGCTCCGTCACGTCACTTGCCTTGCCCTTCCGAACAAGCGTGTCGATGTAAGCGGGCAAAGCGTATCGCATGGAAGGTTCCCGGAATGATACGATGGGGGATGGAGGGGTCCAAGTTTAGTTGGTGACGAACAGACGTCGAATTGAGGCTTGTGATTCGATGGACCGGGTTGTGATCATGTAGGACCATCGAGCAGTAGCGGCAAGGTCAGTACTCAGTAGGTCGTACAGTATGGTAGGGTTAGTGCAGAGGGCAGCAAAGCACTGCGCTCTTCTCCTGTAATAAGACGAGAGTACTAATCTATCTGTGCGGCTAGGTCAGGGTGATGGATGGATGGACCGCGGATCCGTGAGCAAAGCAGCGTGTGATGGATTGATCATTAGTACTCCGTAGTAAGAAGACCCTCCCCCCTTGAGTGGAAACTATCGACTAAGTCGGACTAGTTCTGTAGCGTGGGCCAGGGTGTGTTGAGAAGACGGAGAAGTCGGTCGTCACGCCGTCACGGTGGTGAAACTGCCAGAGATTGGCGCCGTGGTGGGTTGAGGTGCGTCGCGTAAGGTTGAAACACTGGTCCAGACGGTGGTTTTTCTTGGGGTTTGACCGTTTGGGTAAGCTATGAGATGACAGGGTCGAAAGAGGATCTTCGACTGAGACGGGCTTTGATTCGGGGAATGATGATGTCTGTGTGTCTACCTATGTGTGTGTGTCTGTTGTCTGTTAAAAGTTGCTCATTTGCGCTCTCCACATAACGTTATTAAGATCACGTAGGGTCCGTAGGTCCGTAGGTCCGTAGGTTCCTATTGAGGGATGATCACATTGTCCGCTTGGGGTTATTGTAGAATATGGGCCATATCCGCTGAGGGATGAAGTGAGTTTGTGATTGATGTGGCAATTTGAATTGGTTTGTTGAGGAAGAGGAAGCGGAAGAGGAGGAGATCTGATACCGAGTATGGTATGTTGAAGAAATGGAGGATCTCTGGATCAGGAACCAAAACGGTGGTGATTTCCACTGCAGCGGCCCCTCCCCTCCTCCGTCTCTTCAACCAAGGTTCCTTTCTTTCCTTTCATGCTTGGGTATTCTACTCTCTGCGACTGTCCCCCTTGTTGCTGTTGTCGACACGGATTGATTATTCTTAGAAGATTCTGGGTGACTTGAAACTGTCAGTCAGTCAGTGACAGTGACCGAGCTGTGTCTTATCTGGCTTTGTTGCTCTCTAGTTATCGATAACTAACTGACTCTCTCCCCCTCTTGCTCCACGGCGATTCAGGTACAGTACACTTCCACTTTCCACTTTCCACTTTCCCACTTCACCCCTCCTTATTCTTCTCTCTCTCTCTCTCTTCCTCTTCTGCTCTCCGTCTCTCCGGTGGTATCTCTTGATCCTTCCCTTCGTTCCTATTATTAGGAATTCAATCTACACAGACCCTCTTTCCCATCTCTCTTTGTGCTTGTTGTTGTTCTTGTTCACTAGGTGGTTGACCTGAATTCCTTTGGTTTTCGCACTCCCCACTTCCGAGTGATTAACTTTCCCACTACGGACACTAGTTTCCCCTCCACGACTGGCACTATTTGCTTTTGCTCTGCTTTCTCTCTCTCTCTGTCTCTCTCCCACTTACTCCAATCCCTCCACCAGCATAATCAGCTGCTAGTCTGTCGTTCGTTACCTTTCCTCGCCTGCTCTTACTCCTCCCTCCCCCCCCGTTCCCCCTCCACACGCGCCGCCCCCCCTCCCTTCCTCTTCTCTGTCGAAACACCGTGGGTTGGTTGCCATTTTTTTTTTTCTTGCTTCAAATGTATTTTAGCCAGAGCAGCTCGAAACTGACCATTGTCGTCGATCTAGAACCAGGGCAGAAGACACCTGGAAGACCAACGGTCCCAAAAATAGAACCGACCTGTGAGACACCCAACAACAGTACTCCAGTTTCCTCACCACAACTGGTATGCCTTCTCCTTTTTCTCTTCTTTCTCTATTCTCATAAGCTCCTCCTCGGAACCTTTAATACGTCCCAAATCTTCAATCTTTCTTGTCGCCGTTGTGGATAATTGACCAATTCGTCGTTTTGTGGTCCAGGTCGTCATCAGTGACGTGGTTCGATCTAAGCGCCGTGTGAGCAGTCTATTTGTTCCTTTCATCACCAACTGCGCCCCTGGATCGTGATTCTACCCGGACTTGCTTCGTCTTTTCGAAAAATCAACAGACACTGCGTCGGAACCTTTGCAGCCAACGTGCGTCTTCCTTTTCCGGTTTGATTGCAGACACGCGCTGTACCCCGCTTTCGATCTTCGACCGTTCCCCGACAACGATTACTCGTCCAGCGCATACACCCTGGCATGCGCATTTGCTGTATTTAGGCCCCAACAGCGCTCAACCCCAGGCTCTTCATGTAAGCGCTATGTCTATGTCCTGTGTCTGTTGCTTGATTGTGTGATGGGCCCTTAGCGGTATCTCGTGGGCGATCCGCTACTTGTCCGCATGTGACGAACCATGCCCACCCTCCCCTCAGCGATGCTCAGGGATTGTTGGTCTGCTGTAGTCTCTCCCTTATCGTTGGGCTGGCAAGTCGGCGATGAGCTGGACTACCACTTGGCGCGGGGTCCGGGGTCCATTACACAAATGTCTGCCACTGTCGACGTGAACTGACTCTTGTTTAGAACTCTTATCATAAACGTCATCATGGTGCAGCAAATGCCTCCTCAAGGGGGATCACGCAAGATCTCCTTCAATGTCTCGGATCAGTATGAAATTCAAGATGTCATCGGAGAGGGCGCCTATGGCGTTGTCTGGTGAGTCCCGTCAGACGAAACGAGCGTCATGGCTCATTGCTAATGAGCCTCAGCTCCGCTATTCACAAGCCTTCCGGCCAGAAGGTCGCTATCAAGAAGATTACCCCGTTCGACCATTCCATGTTCTGCCTGCGAACACTGCGTGAGATGAAGCTGTTGCGATATTTTAACCATGAGAACATTATTTCCATCCTCGATATTCAACGGCCTCGGAACTATGAGAGCTTCAACGAGGTGTATCTGATCCAGGTATTTCCAGCGCCCGAACACGACCTACAGGGACGGGAAACTGATCGAAGCAGGAATTGATGGAAACGGATATGCACCGTGTCATTCGGACCCAGGACCTTTCCGACGATCACTGTCAATATTTCATCTACCAAACCCTACGCGCGCTCAAAGCTATGCATTCCGCGAACGTTCTCCACCGTGATCTCAAGCCCTCCAACCTTCTTCTGAACGCCAACTGTGACCTGAAAGTCTGTGACTTCGGTTTGGCCCGGTCCGCCGCATCGACCGACGACAACTCGGGTTTCATGACGGAATATGTCGCGACCCGGTGGTATCGTGCACCGGAGATCATGTTGACATTTAAGGAATACACCAAGGCGATCGACGTGTGGAGTGTGGGCTGTATTCTGGCCGAAATGCTGAGCGGAAAGCCCCTGTTCCCCGGAAAGGACTGTGAGTGCAAGTACGAGGGTGCTGCGAAGACAAGAAATGCTGATACCTTATAGACCACCACCAGTTGACCCTTATCCTCGACGTCCTCGGAACGCCAACCATGGAAGACTACTATGGGATCAAGTCCCGCCGGGCTCGGGAATACATCCGGTCCCTCCCATTCAAGAAGAGGATCCCTTTCCGTGCCATGTTCCCGAAGAGCAATGACCTGGCTCTGGATCTGCTGGAGAAACTTCTCGCCTTCAACCCGGCCAAGCGCATCACAGTGGAGGAAGCGCTGCGTCATCCGTACTTGGAGCCGTATCACGACCCCGAGGATGAGCCGACGGCGCCACCGATCCCGGAGGGATTCTTTGATTTCGACAAGAACAAGGATGCATTGAGCAAGGAGCAGTTGAAGCGTAAGTGCGCATGTGCTAATTGATGTTGGGTTTTGCTAATTTGTCGTGCAGTCTTGATCTACGAGGAGATTATGCGGTAAAGAACTTGACGAGCGTATGATTGCGGCTAAGATACCAAAGTACGGGGGAACGAAACAAGGCAGTGCCTGGTTGCTGGGTTTGGTCGGGATTTCATTCAAGCACATAATAACATGGATGGATAGAAAGAAAAGGATAGGGACAATGCTCGCGCGGTTTGCCCTGGACAATATGTTGCCATTTGCGATGGAGTTGAAGTGACGAATCGAGCATTTATGCTTGTTTGATATAATGCGAGCAGAGTAACTTTGATAGTAGTACAGTACATATAAGATGAACTACCTTAACCAACAGTGTCTTTCTTGGGTATATACAAGGTATTATCCTTATTCTCTCTGGGTATATACATACAAAGTATTGTCCTCAACTTACTATACATACAGGCACCATTGAGCCCAGTTGAGGGAACTAGATTACTTCCTTCCGGCCCTATACTCCTCCATGAATTTCTGAATCCCCATCCCCACCCCCTCAGGACTCGGCTTCTCCGCACAGACATCAGGCTCGAACCCAACGCGATTCTTGAGATAATCCCTAGTCGTAGGCCCGATCGTGGCAACGAAGAACCTCCTCGTCTTCTCCTTCCCCCTCCCAGATGTCAAGTCCGATAACGCACCCGCGGAATTAACCTTCTCCAGAACCCGCACCATAGCCTCACATCCCGTGGGCGAAAACACAACCGTCCAGACCACTCTATCCTCTTCCCCCTCTGCTTCCTCTCTAAGAATCCGTTCCGCAAACGCCCCCTCAAACCCCTCCATAACCCCCGTCTCATAAACCACAACCTCATCCACTTGAATCCGTTCCGCGACAGGTAGATTCTCATCCATGAGCGTCTTGGGAATGATATCCCGTCGCTGCTCGCCTACCAGGAAGAGAAGCGGTTTTCTTGGTCTCTGCCCTTCCGCCTCTGTACTCCCACCGGAGGGAGAAGGGGAAGGATAAGGGTAATGGGCAAGCATAAACCGCGCCAACGCCTCGCCGGTCCCTGAATCTTGGCCGTGGAGCGTTGCGTTCGGGAGGTACGTTGTTGTTAGAGTCGAGAGGGAGCGGTGCGTTGCGGGGCCGACGGTGTAGAGGGGGAGGTTTATTTCGGGGAGGGGGTCTATTCTCCCATTGGTTAGTTTGTGGGTTTGTATGGTAGGTTGGACTTGGGTATGGTAGGTATGGTGGACTGGGTTGAGCTAGGGCTGGACTGGCTGGGTAATAATTAACATACGACCAATCCCCTCCAACACCGTCGCGAAACCCTCCACTGCGCGCTGGCTGGTGAAGATTATTCCGCCGTATTGCTGGGTCGGAGTGTCCGGATCAAAGCCCCCCGACACTAAGAGGTCGTGGACTTTCTGCAGGTTCGGCGTGTGGAAGTTGTGTTCTAGGACGGGGATGAAGGTTGGGGCGTAGTTGTTTGTGCGGAAGAAGTCGTCGTAGCTGTCGTCTGGGGTGGAGCGGGTTTTGAGGAGGAGGATGGGTGTTCGTTTTTCTTTTTCTTGAGGCATTTTGGAAGTCTTGCTTGTTGGTTAGGTGCTTGTGTGAGAACAAGGAGGGGGGGGATTGAGGGGTTGTCGTTTGTCTGTATGTCTGTTGTTGCTGGATGCGGAGCGCGGGGCGGAGCGGAGATGCGCCGCTGCCGCTGCCGCCGAGGTACATACTTCTTCTAATTCCATAGGCTTACGGGCCATGGGTGAAAATGAATTATGCGTAAACCAGATACTCAAGCAGACCAATCACTTGTAATGCTTACAGAGATTTCACAGTGACGACTACAAAATCAATAATGGGTCTAGGTTGGTATGTACACTAAAGAAACAGACTACTGGTCGTCGAGAACGTGCAGGTACTTCTTCTCCTCCTGTCTCTCCCGCTCCGTGGCAGGAGGCAGATCGTAGTACGAGGCGCTACGGTAACCCAGCTACATTCGTTAGCCATTACCCCAAAAATCTTCAGAAATCAACTTACCAAGTAGTGGAAGGTCAGGTTGCTGAGCTCAGCAGGCTCGATTCCGAGGTCCTTGAACGTCTTGGCGTTAGGGTCGATCACCTGGTCGATGAACTCGCGCTCAACCTCGTCGGGGGAGACGGTGGGCCACCAGAGGAACTTGTTGAGGTAGTGAGCCATGGGCTTCCTGATTGCCTTGGGCAAGTTCACGTGACGGCGGTGCTTGACGATTTCCTTGTCAACCAGCTTGGCGATCTCGGCGGTCGAGTAGTTCTTGGGGCCGTAAAGCTCGAAAGTCTGACCGACAGTGCTGTCATCGTGCAGCATAGCCTCGAGAGCAGCTCCGACATCAATGGCCTGGGAATTGTCAGCACGGCCCAGGACAGAACTTGCTTCGAGAATCATACGTGCACGGGCCAGTAGCGCTCCTGCATGTGGTTGGAGGTGAAGATGTTACCCGCGCGAGCGAGCTTGTGGAGAAGGTTGTCCTCAAAACCGAACATGGGTGCGGGACGGACAATGGTGGTCTCAGGGTAGACGGAGCGGGCAATTTCCTCACCCCAAGCCTGCGGCAGTCAGCAACATGTAGCGGCAATACACCCGATTAACGGACCTTGGTAGCAAAGAACTCGGAAGGAGAGTCCCGGTTAGCATTGTAGGAAGAGACGTGGATGAAACGATCAACATCGTACTTGGCAGCAGCCTCGACAATGCGCTCCGTTCCATCGACGTGCACGTCGGTGTAGGTGAAGTTCCTGTCTATGGGTCAAAAAGGCGTACATTCGCAATGGACCACTGAGACTAACTTGGTAGGATATTGACGACCGACAAGGTTGTAAACGACATCGGAGTGTCGAACAGCCTCCTCAATGGACTGAGTGTTGCGCAAGTCGTATTCCTGCCGAACCACCGAGTTAATGACCTGCTTATGATGCACGGATGGAGGCGTCATACAATGAAGGTGACACGTCCGAGATCACCAGTGACCTTCAAGTGTCTCTTCGTCATCTCCTCACGGTAAGGGATAACAACGTTGATACCCTGACGAGCTATACCGGCGTTAATTTATGGCCCTTCCCAATCGACCACGGACCCGACCTACCAAGCTTGTTGACAATGTAACGACCGAGGAAACCGGTAGCACCGAAGACGGTGGCGGTGTGACCTAGAATATATGAGCCTTTTGAAACCGACGCGAGCAGATTATGACAGGAGGAAAGGGCGATGTACCTCCCAGAGACGACCTGCGGAGCAACCAGTTAGCATCATAGCACATCCATAGACCCGGTATATGCGCTCTTACCGTCCACCCTGAACCTTCAGAATCGGCTTTCCGGTCCGAGTGATAGCGACATCCTGGAGATTCCGGCGCTGGACTTGG
This sequence comes from Aspergillus homomorphus CBS 101889, assembly GCF_003184865.1. Lineage (NCBI taxonomy): Eukaryota > Fungi > Ascomycota > Eurotiomycetes > Eurotiales > Aspergillaceae > Aspergillus > Aspergillus homomorphus. The sequence continues at coordinate 229,119 of NW_020291922.1, read as the reverse complement.
AATTGAACCCGAGGGGCGGGGACGAATGCCCTCGACCCCAGGGCGGAATTGGCGGCCCGGCAGCTCTGCATGGTCTCAATTCTGCTTGCGAATCAGATGAGACCACCGAAATGCGTCCGGATCGGTGTTTGGCGATGGACAATGGGTGGGTAGAGGGGAGAGAGCCAAGCTCGACGTCAGGACTTGTGCTCGCAGCTGGTAGATGAAAGTCGCTGTCCAGAATAACCTTGGAGCGGGCACGGGACTCTGGCGCTAGTCCCCTTTCGGTCCACTCCCTGGCCGATTTCGACCTTCGTTCAATTGTCCGATCCTTTTCTGCTCCTGACAATTACCTGGTGAAGACGGTCAATACTCTCAATTGCAATTCTAGGTTGAGATTACTCAAGTACCTCGACTATGTCTATCATATTGGTCGTTTTGAACAGCTCCAACACCGAACAGTCGATCTCATGCCGGATCGCGTCTGACTATTCACGAAACATGATTGGTCGGATATCTGGCAGCGTCATGCTGTAATGCGACGCAACACTTTTGACTACGAAGACATGAACTGAATTTAAGAACAACAATCGCATTACTATCTTGACCGCACTATATCGTCAACGATGCTCAAACTCGCTGGCCCCGAGCAAGGAACAGGGTTTTCGGCAGCTTTGCATGAACCTTGAATGCCATCTTATGCTCCAACAATTCGCTTTGGAAGTCCCGACCCAACCCGGCATTTTCGTAGAGCTGTTGGATCCCCTCCAATGTGAACCCATGGCTTCCGACTGTGTGTTCAGCCTCGCCAAAGTCAAGCTTCTCATGAGCTGAGTCATGGTGCTCACCATGGTGATGGTGGTGATGGTGGTGATGCTGATGATCGTGGTCTCCGTTCGCAAGGATCTCCAAGATCAAAAATACACCACCCTTCTTAAGCCGCTCACCCAACCTGGCCAAGGCCAGTTCGGGTTTCTCGAAATGGTGAAGTGCCATACTGACGACCACAATGTCGAAGTTAGAGTACTCCTCTCCAGAGTACTCCTCAGGTACAGTCTCGGCAAGGAGATCAGCTTTGACTCCAGTCATCTTGTCTCCCAGACCTGCTTCCTGGGCGTTCTTGTTGAACTGACCGACCATGCCATCCGAAACATCCATGCCGACTACTTTTGTGACATAAGGTGCCAGAGTCTTCCGATTGGCCAGGTTAGCTTCGTCGAGACACCGGACCAGCCAGGGCTGGGAAACTTACCATGGAGACGGGACCAGGTCCGCAGGCGTATTCGAGCATCTTGATCTCCTTACCCTTGCCCGACTCAGTGTCGGTCCAGGTATCACTGATCCACGCACGGTGATTCAGGATCTCTCTGCAGTTTGCTGCTATGAAGTCCTTGAATTCGTCATTGTAGGTGCTAGCCATCTTGCTGCAAGTTGTATGAGCATCCTTCAGTATTAGTGGGATCTCATCACTTACTCAAAGTATTGACGGTTCTTCTCAGCGAAGTCAGACATGATGGCGGTATTGAAATGATCAATGTACAATCGGCAATAAAGGCAGGGTGCCAAATAAATGGGTTGAATGGTAAAGAGTAGAACAGTGAGATTGATGGCTACAAGAAAGACTGTTACGAAAAGGAGGAGAAGAAGCCCTTATTTATACCTTACTTGGAGCCAAAGAACTATGAACCACCAAGGTGCAGATGATTCAGAGGGCTGCTCGGAGAGATATCGGACACTTATTGAAACCAACCAATACAGGGTTGCTGTAGAGACTCATGCCTGGATTGGTGCAGCCTGATAGTGTTCAGCTAGCACATACCAGAAGCTACTCCTGATCTTATGAATCAAAGCTCATTCTGGGCAAGAGAAAGCAATAAGAAGTTCGGGAAATACTACTACTGATGATGATGTAGTTGAGAATCGCATCGATGTCATGTGCCTCACCGCCCGAGCTTCAAGGCGGTCGTTCACCTCAGCTCCGCTGCCACCTTCAGATCAGCTTCCTTCTATCTTGCCTCATCTCCGATTGACGTCTCTCTACCTCTCACGACCCTAATCTCTTCCTAATCCCTCTCTCCTGCCCTTGCCTCACATCTCACCATCCCCGGTTCCACCATGGAGAACCAAAGGATCACTGATTTCCTCGCCGACCAGCTCCAGCAAGCTCCCGAGCAGAGCCAGGCCTTGTTCCTGACCTTGGAAGACTACTGGGAGCGCAAACTATGGCACCAACTCACCGATTCCCTGATCGAATTCTTCCAGCTACCAGAGAGCGGTCCGCAGCGACTACCAATATTCAAGAACTTCGTCCTCAGCTTCGCCGACAGAATCAACCAGCTCAAGTTCGTCTCGCTGGGGTTGATGGCATCGACGGAATGTGCAGGTCTGTAACTGCGCCCAGTGGGCTGTGCTCGGAGAATCCCTGCTGACGAACCCTGGGGTATCATAGATGACAAAGAACGCCTCTCTTTCCTCACATCGCTGGCCGACAAGGTCAACAAGCCCGATAGCCAAGATGCTTACATCTACGCCCTCGCAGACGTCGCCAACGTCAAGCAACGACTACAAGATCTGGACGGTGCACAGAAGGACCTGGAGATCTGTCAGAAGGTGCTAGATACGTTTGACTCGGTCGAGACTGTTGTTCACGCCTCCTTCTACAAAGTCAACGCAGATTACTACCACGTAAGGATACCTCGTGCTCATCATAATCCTCCGCATCCAACCCCACCACCCAACCCAGCCAGCCATAAGAACAATGAATTCCAATCCGTTCCCCATCGGCTAATAAACAACCCTTAAAATACCAGACCAAACAAGAATTTGCCTCCTTCTACAAGAACGCCCTCCTCTACCTCGCATGCATCGACCTGGAGGACCTCAGCGACTCGGAACGGGTATCGCGGGCGTACAACCTGAGCGTGGCGGCGCTGGTGTCGGACACGATCTACAACTTCGGCGAGCTGCTGCTGCACCCGATCCTGGACTCGCTGACGGCGACGCCGCACAGCTGGCTGCGCGACCTGCTGTTCGCGTTCAACCGCGGCGACCTGACGGCGTACGACGTGCTGGCGGGCAACATCGCCAAGAACCAGCTGCTGGAGCAGCACCGCATCTTCCTGTACCAGAAGATCTCGCTCTCCGCGCTCACCGAGATGGTCTTCCGCCGCCCGCCCCACGACCGCAACCTGACCTTCGCCGCCATCTCCGCCGAGACCAAGGTCAAGCCTCAGGAGATCGAGCACCTGATCATGAAGGCCCTCTCGCTCGGCCTGCTCAAGGGCGCCATCGACCAGGTCGCCCAGGTCGCCCAGATCAACTGGGTCCAGCCCAAGGTCCTGGACATGAAGCAGATCGAGGGCATGCGCAATCGTCTCAAGGACTGGGATGCCGGCGTCAACCAGTTGGGTCACTGGATCGAGGGTGTCGGTAAGGATGTATGGGCGGCTTGAGAGAAACACAGATAGATTCATATACCTTTTTCGAACCTGCCAATTAACAGGCCACCTAAACAAACCACGTTTTATGTCCGTCTTCTTTTTCAACTACAGCATGTTCCCAAACTTATATACCTCGTGATCTGAACAGAGTAAATCCACCTGCGGTCCATGGATGTATTGAGTACTAGACTCGTTTGTCTTACCAAGCTACTATAGTCGAAGCATACGGAAGATGAACTCTTGCTCTTCTTAATCAAGTCTACTATGTATGAGGCATCGGAGTTCGATAGGAAACAGAACTAAATATATTTATTACCCTAACAATAACTCTATGAAACATATTGACGTTGTCAACAAGAACACTATGTATCTATCATGCAACCACGCAGACACAATAAGTCTAGAAAAGAGAGAATCCCAGCAGAGCACACCCGATCACCCACGCGGGCCACCAGACACACCAGACGACCACCTGCGTCCACATGCCCCAGACGTCCCATCCGAAGGCAGCTTGCGTGAGAACCGTCTCGACGTCGACCCCGAAGTACCAGCACGCGCCGAGGAGGACGATGGGCGGGGACAGCACGTTCAGGAAGGCGAGGCCGAGGACGGACAGCACGTACCGGACGGGGCCAGAGGTGGTCTGTGGGTCGATGCGGTTGACGAAGCTGAGTGGGGTGCAGAGGAGGCCGATCATGAAGGAGAGGGAGAAGTTGAGGGTGGCGAGCGTGGAGAGGAAGAGGCCGAGGACGAGTAGGGAAAAGGACTTGATGAGGAGGTACTGATGCGGTTCGCGCGGAGTGGTTAGGCCGTGGGTGAGCGAGGCGGCTAGGACGACGGGGAGGACGGCGTTGAGCACGATGCTGGCGTAGGTTGCCGATGGGTAGTACTGTTCCTTGATTAGCGGGTGGGCTTGTGTGGGTGGATTGAGGAGTGCTTGGGGGCTTACCTGGTGAGAGATGTTGTTGAAGATGTAGAGAGGGATGAGACCGAGGAGATGGAGGCTGACCACCAGGGTGAGCGGAAGAGCAAGATGACGCTCTCTGATGCTGTTCGTGTCTGGCTTGATGGCTGGTTGCGCGGTGCTCGCATCGGACTTGGTCGTCTCAACATACGCTTCCTTCTTCTCGTCTGCACTTGCAGACGGGGTGACAATGCTTTGCTTTGAACCAGCATAGTATCCAGTGCGCAGCCATAGCGCGATTGCCATGATGGTAAAGTTCACGGCAATCAGCATAGCACTAGGCAGATACGTGCCAATGCTGACGAAGCGGTTAGTTTGCATAAGCAGGTAGAAGAAGAAGCTCTGATGGAGATGCTCCAGGAGATTGTTCAAGCTGCGACAGAGACCCTCGATCGTGCGGCCCAACGCCATCTCATCCTGCCACCCTTCACCCTTGGGCTGCAGCGTAATGGCATCGATATGGTACGGCATGAAACTGCTATGCGCACCTGTCGCGTAGCCGAAGCCCTGCTTGACCATTCCTCTCAGAATCGTTTGCAGCCGCCTCTCATAGCTGTCATCGTGATCCCACATCTCCTGCAAGTTGGACCCAATACCCATCTGTCCACCAGCGATCGACACAGCCGTGTTGAACAGATCCAAGTTAGGCAGCTGACCATTAACGCCATCGTAGAGAATATGCAACGACTCGAACCGATGATCAAAGGGATACTCAATGACCAGCCCTCCCTGCAACGCGCCGCTCTTCAGCGGCAGCGGCTGCACAAAGGCCGGCTGCATATCATGGTATGCATCAATCCACGCCTGAGTACCCGATTTGCTATCCGGAGGGAACAAGAAGATGATATCCTTTGACCATAACGACCATCCTATATGCCTCAACATTGATTAGCAAGAAGAGCTGCACCATCTCCGCACCGACCGAAGCCAGGAAATCCACCACCCACGTTTGAAATATCCCGCCAGCGTCAGCGCAAGGCTCACGCCATTAAGATTTAGTTCATCATCCACCGTCTTCCATGCCGCAACAAGCACAATGGCCTCCGTAGCGTCTCCCCGAGGGGCTTGGATAATCGCGTAGACATTCTGCCCCTGATGTGTGATCCCGGAAGATGTGTACTCGTACTTCTGCGTCGCGACCTTCAACCCGGCAGCCCGCAAGATAGACTGAATCTTATCGGAAACCCTAGCACAAGTGCAAAAAGAAATACCCGGTCAGTACGTCAAAAAAGTGCCATACCTCGCCGGAGCGAGCGTAATCGCGCCATCGCGGAAATGTAGAACATACACCGGCGTGTACTCATCGCTTCTGCTTTCCTGGCCCTCCGGGGTCTGACTCGTCAGGATCGCCTCGAGCTCCTTCTTGTAACCGCGGAAGATATGCTGTTCGCTGCCGGAGAAGTATGCGTGGACCTGGCCGGGGAGGAGCGCGTTTTCGGAGATGTACGTCTGCCGGGAGTAGTCGTTGAGGGGAAGGAGGAGCAGCCAGACGACGCCGGCGACAATGCAAATGAAGGAGAGGATATGCGGCAGGTGCACGAAGAGGAAATGAGGATTGCTCCGCAACTTGCGGATTGAGGCTGCCATTGTTTCTTCTGTCAGCTTTCACTTGTGGGTGTTTGTTGGCCCGCAGAGGGCAATCCGGGGTAGATAAGTGTGGCAGTCGGGGATAAGCAGGGTCGCTGGCGGAAAGGCGGCATTGCGCTTGGGGTCTCAATTGCGCACATGGAATGAATAGACTCACATTGTAAAGCCATGAAAGTCGCGACATTCAAGGGCTTGGGCCCATAAGGTGATGCTACAACTGAACAGGCGCGGAATAATGGCGGCGTTCTGGCCGAAGGAGCCCGGAAATTTACGTCAGCCGCTAAAGACCATCTGTACACTGTCGACGCAGAAATAGTATTATTTGCTTCCCCAACACCTTCTACATATTACAGCAATGGCCGCGTATAATAAAAATGATAATATATGAACAAGAATGATAGGCATTTGAGCAAGCTTGCGTAAAAGTCCTCAAGCACCCAGACGCTGAGAGGAGCCCAGATAACTCATAGGAGTTGCCCTCTCACCACCAGCATTCGTAGTCGGGAGAACACCATACCGACCATATGTCTTTTGGTCGACCGACACATAGTGTGGCAGTCTCCCCAGAAGGTTCAACTTTCCTTCAACCCACCTCAAACCCCACTCAGGGGGGACCAACACTTTCAAATACCCGAGACCGACTAATACAACGTGTTAGAAAGCGCAAGACAAACGAAATTCGAAGAAGAAGATCACTTACGCAGGTAGCCCACGAAGATGGCGCACAGGTGACCTAGGAGGCTTGTGTTGGGGACAAGGATTGAGACCAGACCACACGCAAACAGGGGAGAAGTCCACGTAGGGATCTTATATGGCCCGAGGCTGACAAGTTGTCAATTCCGGCGCCAATGCATTTGACTGGAAACTTAACCTACCTAAAATAAGGGTTGGACTTGAAGGTCCTAATGGCTTCGGAGCCCAGGAGTAGAAACACCCAAACACTAGAACATCTGTTAGACACCCCTCAAGGCCAAACAATACCAGGCCAAAGCCACCCACCTGGCACCAGTCACTGCAGTATTTCTGTGCAAGGCAAATTTCTCAAACAGAATATATAGACCGGCCGGGAATGTAGAGAGAGCTAGATCCAGACATCATAATTAGCACATCTATAATGCCGACATTCAATTCAGGTCATGTTGACTTACGCCCAAAGAACAAAGCCACGGCAGTCAATGTGCCATGTTCAGCCTCAAATCTTTCCAACAATGGAGTGACCGCCAGGAGATTGAGGAAGGCGTGGAAGAACCCGACATGAATGAAGGGGTATGTGTTGAGTCGGTACACTATGTTCTCATGTCAGATACACGCGTCCCTTGTGTCCTCCTGGGGACTACCCGAGATTGAACATACTGGTGCCAATCCCGATCTCCTCCGGTATCAGGGAGCCCCATTGCACAACGCTCCACACCGTTTGTAATTCGAACAACCAGAACAAAATGATGGCTAAGAGCACAAGCCGAGTGAAGAGCGGTAGACGAAGAACATAAGATCGTACCCTTGACGGGTTGAACGGCAATGGCGGTAAAGCGGCTGGAGTAGCCATGATGGTGGTGTTAGAGTCGTTGATTACTGTATATTATGGAATGATATCAGATGAAAGCTGAACCTCGTAGCTTGAGGGTCTGCAATGTAAAGTTGGCTCTATGTAATTAAGGCAGACCGAGAGGGTTGAAGGCGTCGAGCGCACGGTCGTTCGAGGGGGGCGCAGTGGATCGACTTCGGAAGAGTGTGGACTATGCTTCTCAAGGATAAACAATTATTTCGAGCCCAGGCTATAAACGACGCTGCAAGGACTTATAACAATAGACAAAGACTGTGAAGACGGCTGCGTTCGTCAGTGCGACTAGCCACGGGGATGGAATGAACGATAAACACGCGACAGGGTCGCAAGAAGCCAGCAATCAAAGCCACGAAAAGCGAAGGCAACATACACTCGACGAAATTAGCGCATTGCCCCGCAAGTCAAGGGAAAGAAGAATAGCACTACTCCGTAGATCCGTACTTTCTCAAGTTTGCTTGTTGGCTCTTCTTGTTCGGGGATAATACACGCTGAGCTGTTCTCCCCGTCGGCCTTTTTCCCAGCGCCGATCCCCATGGTCACGTGAGTGATAGCCGTCTTATCAACAGCCTTCAACTTTGCTCGACTCACACAACTTCCTGCAGACTTCTACGGAGATCTGAAGAATAATTGAAGCATGTCGTTACTCATCTCTGTTCATTGACTTATGGAAAATCCTAGGCAGAGCGTCCAGGCCCGAACTATATACAGCACATCTAAGCATCTACAAGTACTGGCGGAACCAAGCAATAGCCTGGCAGAAAGCCTGCTCCTTAGCCCACTTGGAGTGCTTGTTGCTAAGATCAGCACGAGTAGCGAAGCCGTGGGAGACGCCGCTGAACAGGTTGATCTGCCAGGGCTGACCAGTCTTGATGAGGGTGCCCTCGGACTCGTGACGGAGCTCGGTGGTGAAGATGGTGTCGATTTCTGTTTTGGAAACGGCGCAATTAGCAACGGGTGGCGACGACAGATGCTGAAAAGGTGCGCATTATCTTACCGGCAGCAGCGATGGAGAGGGGGCCGGTGATGGCGCCAAGCTCCTCGTGGGTAACGAAAGAGGGATGGGCGTTGAAACCAACGTCGATCTTGCCATCCTTCATGAAGCGGCAGACGTACTAATAAGAATTGCCGTTAGAGTGGGTGTCCAGAAGATAGTGGGTCCGAATCATATCTAAAACAGAAGCTCACCTTGGCACCGAAGCAGTAGCCGACAGCAGCAAGCCTCTTGACACCCAAGTCGCCCTTGATGTACTTAACTGCGGCCTCGACGATGGGGTCGACGTTGGCGGGCTGGTGGTTGGGGAACCATGCGCCAATGTCGAACTTGCCAGACTCCATCTCGGCGAACGGGATAGCATCGCCATCGAAAAGATCGGGGATGACGCAGAGGTAACCATTGGCAGCGTACTCATCAGCAAGCAGCTTGGCGTTGTTGAAGAGACCGAAGATGTCACTTATGAAAAGGACAGCCTTCTCGGGAGACTTGTTGTCCTTGGGGTATGAGACGTAGTAGTCAACTGCAAGAAAAAGCTTGTCAATGATATTCCTTGAAGGTTACAGCTTCCATGAGGACGACCTACCGCCATTGACCTTCTTGACTTCACCAACGGGGGTGCCTTCGTGCTTGAAGCCCTGGGCACAGCAAGCTCCGGGAGGGTTGGATGCCATTGTGAGATGTGGGTATTGAAAAAGGAGGGATAAATACAACGATTGAAGGAGTGAGATATGTGGAATGAACAAAATCTTAGAAGGTCAAGAGGCGAGATTGCACTGGATATATAGCCTACATTGGCCGGGAATTGGAGCGATTTACCAGGACATTGTCGCCCACCCCCACTTCTTGCCCCTCCAAGGCTTCCACGGTTAGTTATTTAATTGCGTCGCTCTTACTAATCCTCTTCAATGTTCGAGTACCTGACATCACGAGCCGACTCTCCGTTTTTCTGCGCAAAGAAGCGCATCGAATCAGACTTAGGCGGTCTATCTTGTTTATACCGAGTTGGCTGCCATAGAGCAGATCGCAGTATCATTGATATTTCTCTGCCAAAAGGATTTCATAAGTGGAAGAGATCAGAGTAAAATAGCCGGTAACCTGCCATACTGCCGAGGCGGAAAGATCCTCGTGCCGACGTCGGGCCAACCGTGGCCATCTCTATTTTTTCATGGGCTAAGCTTTGGTGAACTCCGGATTTAACGGCTTAAGCCCGAGCATGCCGATCAGCATTCGTCTATCGAGATGAAACATTGCCCGGAGATAAGGGGGAATTGAAAAGCCTCAAGAGTATCTACAGACTCTTAGCTTGATGGAGTCTGATCTGATCAAGGAAACGAGATCAACAATATGCATAATATCGAATGTTCCCATATTAAGTTTCGATTCGATTGACAACTAGTAAACTTGCTAACGAAATCCCTCATCTCCTCCTCATTATTGCCCGACCATCTTGGGCAGATCTTTCATTCATAAAAAAACCACATTAACACAAGAGTTCATCGTGAAAGGCCGTGGTAGGTAGTCATGTTCATTGTCATTGCCCGAGTCCCGAGCTCCGACACCTGGCCGAAGAACAACCGATGTCCGTTTGGGGGTATAATGCTGTAGAAAGCAAATCTTCATTTTGGGTTTCTTTCTTGCTCGTTCTGATCCTTCAGAGTACTGCTGCTGCAACAAGAACAACTTCACAATTGTCGTTGGTAAGCCAGTCTGCTGATCAGCAAACAAAACGTGCATGATCTATTATGTTCAATCAGGCGGGAAACTGATAGGGTGGCAGCTGGGGGCGGGATTCCCGCTTCACCGCCCAGGCTTTTATCGCGATAGCGAGGATTTCGTAGGCCATGATGAAGGCGGTCAAGCCCATGGTGACGGTAAACACAAACATCGCATCGAGGTCGTAATATTCCATGACCTGAATCACGCTCCGTGTCTGCATTGAAAGTTAGCAGATTGCTTCTTTGTTTCTTTTCGTGTTTGCCAGCAGCACACTTACGCTTAGCATGAAAACCAGGCCACCCGAGATCAGACAGAATGAAGCCACGATCTCCGTAGGCGGACGAGATGGAAGGTAGGAGGTCGGTGGCTTCAGATACATCATCACATAGGTAACGCCTCGGGCAAGCGCGAATCCAACGAGAAGGTTGCCCCACTGCTTGTGGACCATGGTTGACACCATGCTGTCTTGGTGGTGAGAACCCATCATCATGCCCAGAAGAAGGATGACCAGAGCAGGCATGGGGTTCAGGGAAACGCCTTGGGTGTCAGGCAGCTGCCAGGCGGTATCGGCGGGAGCATGAGCGTTCATGTGGGAGGGATATTGCAGGACAGTGCTGTTCAACCAACCCTTGACGCGCTTCGACTCGAAGAGCATGCCGCACAGTCCACCACCGAAGAACATGATAGAGATAGAGACATGCTCAAAGTCGGTCGCAGTCCACTTGCCGCCCCAACCTGTGAGATGCTCTAGGAACATGTTACTCGCACCATATACGAAAATCACGAATGACTCGGTGAATTCTCCAGTGGGGACTCTGGCCTTCCATTTACCAACAATAGCGCTGGAAGGTTTCACGTTCCAGGCCCAGCCGAAATCAGCGCAGCAGCCAAGCATTCGGCCGAGTGTCAGAAAGCCGTACCACACAAAGATTCCGCCTTTGATGAAGTGCGCAAGACCGTTGAAAACTTCCTTGCCGCGCTGTGTGACATATTAGCCAAAGTCGCTCGTGCATTTACCGACGGGCGTGTCATACCATGATACCACCATAGGTCACGAAACCAGTGACGAGGGCGATGAAGCCAAACGGCAAGATGATTCTGTCAATGATCACATACACAATCGAAAGCGCGCGGAGCACACGGTTGGACACCAGGCCGGGCACGCGGCTGGCGAGGAAACGGTCGATGATGGGGATGCGCATTGGCCTGTGTGACTGAGGAGGGTCCTCGGGAACAGGATCCTCAGGTTTTTCAAAGCCGTCATACTCGTCCGACGGGGACGCGCATGATGGCGACTCTGGACAATGGATGGAGGACGAGTTTCTTTCAGTTCCCTGCCCGCTGTCTCTTGACCAGCGATATGAGTGACGAATACCAGTAGGAAAGGTGTGGTGGCTATCGGCCAATTCTTCAGTCGATACGGGAAGAAAGGCGGCGCGTTCATATGAGCTGGTTTCGGTCTCTCCTCTTCCGGCGTAGGCGAAAATCAACGACATGATGACTTGAGCGCTGATGACCCAGGTCACGATCCACCCGATCTTGTGGTGGGCGTTGTTCTCATATAGATCGGGGGTTTGGCTGTTGTAGATGATTCCGACGAGCATCCCAACCGCATTGAGGACCAAGAAGAGGAATTGCGACGGCAAGGCAAAGCGGGATCGTCCAACACTGAACATGACGGCTGTGATTATTTCCGTTAGCCCGCGTGCGTCTGGCTGGGTTTCAAATTGAGTTCGAAGCAGAAGAAGACCTTACCTATCGGAAGAATGAAGCACCAGGAAACGACCATTAGAGCGATGTGCGCCATGATGGCACCGCTGTGCTTGCCATAGGCGAAGTAGCTCATCGGCGAACCGTCATCGGTGTCTGTGTTTTCCTTGGGTTGCGAATCGTGACTGGACATGTCCATGCCACTGTCCATGTGCAATCCATCGTCATCTCCGTGCGGAATAGCATTCGCGATTGAGGCTAGGAGGAAGGAGGCCGCGAGCGCGGCACGAGAAGCTCGCTGCCACATGAGCGCAAGCTAAGAATTTGGTTTGCGACAAGAGAAGAATTGCGACGAAAGGAAATGTATGATGCGCGAGAGCTACGAGCTTGCTTAGACACTCGATAGCTGCTCCCTGGGCTGTAGATACGACAGCTATGAATCGGGAAGAAGCTGTCACCCGCGGATGCAGCAAGTTGACTTAGGTGGTAGGGCTGATGTATGGAATGGACGGTCGAGCGCCGTGGGAGAGCGGACTCTGAAGTATAAGAACCCAAGAGCTCGAGGGAACCCAATCGGTGGCTTACGTGTGAACCAAGAATTGAAGGGGAAGAAAATAAAGGAACGGAGAGCAGGAGGGTTGCGCCAGTCTTTTTAATCAGGTCATTACACATCATTACCGACGTCCGCGCTGTGTTGCTGGTTGGGTCTTCGCTCGTCTTCCTTCGGAGCTGGCGGGGATAGCCATGCAACAAGGCCGAGAGGCCGTGGAAACAACAGCCTCTGAGCTCCCGTGTGCCGATAAAAGTGGAGCGTGGATTACTGCTAGTTGCGCGGGAGCTCTGGCTCACTGCACACCCTTTGCGCTAGGCTAGTAGGGATCAGTTGGTGCTTTTTTTTTATGAACTAATTAACCCATCATCCATCCATTCTCAGCAAGTATCTCTTTCATTCTATAGATGCATCCAGAAGGGGTTACCAACACGCCAGATGTTTCTTCATTATTCTCATTACTTGTTATATCCAGTCTCTTCAGCTCGTCATCATGAGGTGCCGCTCTCGGTAGGGTAGGATTAGTGAGCAATCACTAGAAAGATCGCTGGAACGATCATTTAGACTAGTCCCAATTCTAGAACCTTAATTTTCTTTTTCTTTTTTTTTTTCTGTCGGGATTTCCCATCTCGAACTATCTATACGCTTGCCAGCCAAGGCCGCCCTCTATCTTCGACTGCCTGGAAATTCCACCGCCCAGCACATAATTCTGACTCATAATGAGTATCAGTGAGTAAGCTAAGACCTTTGCTAGTCTGATCGATTGCACCGACCTTTCGCGAGCTCAGGTCTGTGTATTTCGAGTTTGAAGAGCTCTCTCGAATGCACTGCGAAGAAAATCAAACGGGAAAAGCATTAGGGATTTGCTTCGGTTCTCGGAAGGCCGGAGCAGCCGGAGGGAGGAGTAGAGCCAGTAGTCCAGTACTGGGCATTGAAGTCATGTCGGGCTGACGGTGCCGTGGAAGATGACCTCATTCCAAGGTACCGGGCTCTTAGCGCCGGGTCTAGAGCTGACTCTCTGCCTCAGGCTCAGGCTTTGCTCGGCCTTTAACCCATTCCGGTCGATTTCATTGTTGTCACGGGTTGTTCGCGATCGCTTAATCTGCTGCTGATAGGTAAGTGGTTTAAACGCTTCAATAGGATTATGTATCGTTATCCTACTGAGTAGATAACCCTTTCTTGAAGACAGACCTTGTTGATACAGTCGTCTTGGCAAGCAAGTATAGGGAAGATCTGCAACTTACCTAGTACTCGTCACAAACCTTCATTGTTCTCTGGGGACAGGATGAGGTAGCTTCAATGTTTCTGTCTTTATACTGTATACAAGCTTACTGTGGTTAGTAAGTGTGACCGTTTTGATCTGAGAGTGGGAGAGAAACATGAACATTATGTCCACGATTTGCTTGCATACTTGAGGGATGGTCTTCCCCGCATATAGATGTGTAAGCGGCACTACCGAGTTGAGCCGGAAGACCCCGGCTTCACCCAACGACATGGTGTGAATTGATCGTGATGGTTTCTAGTCATATAGATGGGAAGGGTGAGACAATCCAAAATCTAAGTCCGAGTGAGCCCATGTCCTCATAGACGACTCAGTCAGCGCTATGGAACAAGTTCCTATCGCGATGGCTAGTTAATTGAGCGGGGACAACGATGCGACTCGGACTGTTAGCAACTTAGCATGAATGATACGCACTAACACCATAGCTCGTACAAGCCGGCCTCGAATCAATTGGTCCTTAAGGTCAGAGCAGGCCGAGGTCATCCAACGCTCCCCTTGCACGATCCTGGGGCTGAGTGGAGTCATGGGAGCCAAAGATCGTATAGCAGGGCTTACCCATACCCATACTTCTTTCATAAGCGAAAAGTCACAGTCGGCTTTGATAGCTGACTTGCTAAAGTATGCGACTAATCATTTTCCGAGAGGTGTATGGGAAGAGCCTCTTGCTATGGTAATTTCTGATCTAATTGACAACTGATAACGTCCTATTTTCTCAGGTTTTGAAACCTTTAACTTTAAGAACAACGTCAAACGGGCCCTATGTGTGCCTCTCAGGTTGACGATTGTCTCAGATTGGCTAAGGTGAAGTATATCTGATTGTTTATAGGGTATGGCCCTTAATTGCCATTTGTAGACATGGCCTGATCGTCGACAATCTGGGTGCTGTACATGATGGTGTAGCGTGACATCCTCATGCAGCTTGTCACACTAAAAGATCGCGCCTTGGGGTGCTGGAGAGGGAGAGGTACTGTACATGCCGTGGACAATCACACAGCACAGGCATGTGCTGGCACGAAAAGCTGCGTAAAATGCCAGCGAAGATCTTGAAATACGCATGCGTACGAGCAAGTTGACTGTCTAAAGATCAGGAGCTTACTGCTGACTCTGAGCCTAAATCTGAGTCGCGGCAGGCCCCAATGGTACAAGTCAGGCTCTAGAACGTACACGACCTCGTGTACTTAAGGGATGTGGCTTTTTGTTGTACAGTACATAAACTGACTGATTGGCGATATCGTTAATAATGAGGTGCTTGTGCTGGACTCACCAGCCGTGGCTGCCTTGCGATACCGGCTCGACCACCAACAAGCGTCGATCTCTTTAGGTAGTGTCATCCTCCATTTTCCATCCTTCGGAAACAGACCCCACCCACCACCGTGCGGGCCCTCGCACGTTGGGTGCCCAGCCCTGTTCGCGCCCGTGTGCCGTCTAGCTGTCTGGTCTTTTAGACTAGACTGAATGGCCGATGCTGATTTTTACCCCTTCACATTCTCTCCGTTGCTGTCGTCTCACAACCCAACCGGCGATCTTGGCTTGGCGTCACTACTGGAGGAAGCACCTGCATCCGCGCTCTTCCGTACGAACGCCGTCTTGCGAGTAGACCAGATATACTCTAGAAGAGCTGACCTGACCGCCTTGTGATCTACGGAGCATTTCCAGACAGCGCTGCTATCGATACATAATGAGCTCATTGCAATTTTCCAAGGTGAATAGGGCTGTGGGAAGCAGCATAGTGGAGCGAACTTGAACAGCACTTCAAGGTCCAGCTGGCCAAGCAACTTACAATTTACCTTAAAACAACACGCAGGGCTGGCAAAACGTGAAAATGATGTTATCCAAAGGTCGGGCGAACCAAGCTGCCAAAAACCAGACTAACCAAGCTGTGGGAATTCGACACGGACCAGTCCCTCAAGCGCAGCACACTACCAAATGACACGCACCGGTGTCTCTTGGAGACACGCCCAACGCTCCGCAAGACAGCACTCGCATGACCATATGGAATCTCCTTGTCTTCTTGTTTCTTTAGACTTCTCATTGTTCCGGACCTTTTCCCACTGAATGCCGAGTGGCCGAGATTCCTTTTGCGCTTACAGAGCTGCATCGTATGACTCATTGGAGAGCGCCTGAAATCGGTTATCATATGCGGTGTTGGAAAGATGCCTTGACGTCATCGGACCGCGGCCATAGCAGCATCATATGAGCTGATTCCTCGCACACTGACTTGCTTGTCTGCTTATTTGACCTGTTTACTGCTATCTGTATACTTGACCGCTGTGTTCTCGAGCTCGAGAGCCCTCCCCGCAAAATGCCGGGCATCAGAGCAGCAAATCATTACCATCTTGGACATCCGTGCCGCCAGCCTCATGAGGACCCGCCCGCCACACCCATTCCTGATAAGATCTCCTCCCATTTTAGTGCACTGCACAAAACTGTGTGCACTGTGCACAGATCTCATGCTAAAGTCCACATCGAGGACAGCTGTCAGCCGAGAAAGTCCTTTTGGATAATGGTGTCAGCACAGATGAGCCCGGGTCTTATGCATGCTCATGATTGCCCATCACGGCTCACCACTGTCAACTACCTACACTAGTAGTGTGCTGTGCAGAGTCCTGTACAGTAGGTGCACCATAGGTCCCTAGTCCAGGAGTCAGTCAATTGCAAGTGGGACCAACCTTCCGATGCACCGTCCAATCACTACAGCTATAGATCCTTTTGGGGGCTCTCTCGCGACGGGATCTTTTCCTTCATGTGGCATGGGACGTATTAATAATGCGACTCGACTTTGATTGGGAAGAACAAACAAGAAATCCCTGAATTTTGATATTATGGAGTAAGCAAAATACAAAACGGAGCCATTCCGAACGCATGCCGTTGGAGAGCCAACATGGATGTTCTGGCGGAAGGAAAATTTTCTTTGCTTGATGGGGCTGACCCAAGCCTTGTTGGCTCATTCCCACCGTATACGGCAACATAGATGATCTGAACTTCTAAAGTCGTTGCACTTCAATCCCAGCGCTTCACAAAGAAGCGCAGGCAGGCACAACTTGGTCAAAACACACTGATCCCCTACCACTATATATGCTGGATGTACAGAGTGAAAACAAAGCATAGTAGGGCTTTGCTGCTCTCGTCCGACTTACCTTGATCAAGAAAGCCTTGGAATCTACCCGCACTTCCCGAAGCTTCACCCAAAAAGGGTAGAACGCAACGAGGGGAGTGGGAAGTGGGAACACAAAACAGAGGCCGGCAATTCGGCACCGATCCATTGAAATCACGACTCGAAAGGTTGGACCAAATACTTAGACATGAAAAAAGGCCGGGGCTAGGCGGGCAAATCTCCGAAGCCGTTCTACCGCTGTAGACAAACCCCCGATGACCCCAATCAGATCCCGTGGGCAGAATGGCAACAGGTATGCACCCTGGGATGACGGGAAGCGCGGCTGCAGAATGCTAGAAAGGCTCGAATATCGGACATGGGCCAGCGCCATTTGTCACTTGCGATTAACGGCACTTGACCACGCAGAAACTGACACTCGCTTCCAAGGAGGACCATAAGCTAAGCGGGTAATCCCGTCCGCGAGTGGTACTAAGCGAAGCGAGGAATTCTCAACATGTCGGGTTTATCTCGCATTGTGGATGTTTACAGGTTTTCTCATCTCTGGTCATACCAGACTACCTGAGTTCCTGGAAGCGGATTTATGGGATTAACCCGGATGATGGACATGGCAGCTGAACGCTTTGTCGGTCATGGGGGTTAAGGACCAAACTATGGAGGATCACTTAGCCTGATGATCCTTTCTCCTCCCAGTATCCTGCAACATGCCATGTACGGTCTTTGCTCAATCATCTCTCTATTTTGTTTGTAGGTTAACAGTCAGATGACCATCCACTAGTCGCACCTAGATTCCTTGAAGGATGGAAACAAACGCGAGGTACAGTACTGCATATCCAGAAATTGTGAAGATTCTCCCTGTGCATGACCTAGCGGGCGGGCAATCAATAACCTTTCTTTGAATGGCACGGGACTACAGAAGAGGCTTAGAAATCCAGAGTCTGAACCACAAAAACACTAATTACTACCTTACCCACTAGCTCGGGGGCTATTTAGTGTTCAGATTAGTGTCCTAACAAACAATCTTCAACCATTGGGGGTTGAGTTGGATACAACTCGCAAATGCGGGCTGAGCTTCGAACTCAACAAAAGAATGCTACGAGCTGGTGTTAGCAATAGCAAGTTGGTGCTGTGAATTGGTGCAACTGAGGAAATACTCCTTATCCATCGGATGCGCGCGTTCCTATTACACCTCCTGCCTAGGGCATTGCGATTGACGTAGCGAGCACTGTCAATATTGCCCCTCTCCCCCAGACTTTCTATTTCATGAGCATCTTTATACCAGCTCGTTGGGTCACCCCTTCTCGTCAACGTCAAGTCAGCAAAAGCTCGAGGAATTGAGATCAAGAGATATAGAAACAGAGAAGAATGCCTCTTCAATTTGGTAGTTCCTGAACTATTATCAGCACATCACCTTCGCATGAAATCGACAAATTCAATTCCCACCACTATACTACGAGAAAGAAAGCCAGTGATAAGATGGATGATGATAAGCGGTGTCCTTCACCGCCCGTCCCCATGCGCCGTCGACCTGGAGAAACTTGAACCCAGACGATGGTCATGTGACTATACGCATCCCGAAGCGGCTTAGCGGCCCGCAAGCGAGATGGTCCGAGCCCGCCGCCCGGGCAAGCGCAGGAAAGCACACAACGGAATTTCAACCCTAGCCTTTTTGTCTGAATCCCCTCAACGCCCAGCCGACGACAAATCCGCCTGCCAAACACCCGACCTCATCCCCCAGGTTTTCTCTCGCCTCAGAAAATTCAAGATGACTCACGAGTCTGTTTGGTACAGCCGTCCCCGCCAGTAAGTGCTCCCCTCGGAATAAAAGAACGGTATATGGGATGAGACTAACGGAGGATTCGTTGTATAGGTTCGGCAAGGGCTCCCGTGGATGGTGTGTTCAACCCCCCCTGAATAAAAAAAGCAAGAAGGAAACAGAACGATCGAATGAGGAGGAAATACTGCGCGAAAAATAATACGACAATTGGGAAAGAAAAGGGTCAATCAATAATTGAACGGAATGACTGATTTATGCTCGATTAAATTACAGCCGTGTCTGCTCCCACCGCGCCGGTCTCATCCGCAAGTACGGGGTATGGATCATCCGATAATCTTTGTTTGCAGTTGGCGATTCGTGCGATGGCTTGGAATTGGTGAACTGATTGGGGATTTTTGCTACAGATGAACATCTGCCGTCAGTGCTTCCGTGAGAAGGCTTCGGACATCGGATTCTTCAAGGTTGGTTTTCACCTCCACCTATGCACCTTACTCTATCACACCACATGCGCCCGGGACTGGAGGATACGAATGAATGCAACCACGATGAGAGACTCGACGATATCAATAAAGGAGAAACAAGGAAAAAGAACGATCAATGCGAAAGACGATTATTCGAAAGGGCAACAACAGCATGCACATTCATACACATACACACACCAACCCAACCGAACACTCGAAACTAACATATACTTTTCACCCCTTCCAGTTCCGTTAAATTCCTTCCTTCTTCCGAATTCAATTTTCCTATGTTCACGACGGATCTCTTTCACGTGCTCGGGCGCTCGGTACCAAAATGAAGTGATGAATTGGGGAGAGAGAGGAAACTTAGTGTTGTCTCTTTTCGAACAATCCCCCAGAGAATCGCCGCGAATCCTCGAACTTCTCAAAAACCCCATTCCGCTCGGACAATCTTCTTTCATCTTGCTTCTGAAAACAAAGCAACCTTTGTGGAATGGTGGGACAAAACGGTACTCGGGGAGGATTTTGAATTTCTTAGAGAGCGGAGAAATGAGAGAAAAACATGAAATGAAATTTTAAAAAATCGAGGGATGCTTCAATATCTTTTGCCGGTTTTCTTATACTTGCTGTTGGTTTCGTCCTTGAAAAAAAGGGGTCAGTTGTCTCTTTCCATTACACTTTTCTTTCCCATTCATTTCCTCTGGTTCCGTGTGATAGAGGATCGAATTTACGGGGCTGTTTCGGGTTTATACTCAGCACTGGACCCTAGAAGAGGAGGCATCCACTGCCAGGTGTTCTGGTCTTTTCCCTGAATCCGGGACAGACCCGGCAGCGCGAGTCAACAACATGCGGTGGGTGGAAAGCACGGAGCGGCCTCCGTCTTCATCGTAGATTCCTTGTTGCTCGGAGCTGGACATGCGGGATTGTCCTGCTTGTCTGTTTTACGTGGTGCCTCTCCGACATTCTTCTTGCCTTGCCACTCCAATGCGAGTACCCTGTCCTCTCCCTCGTAGTACTCGGAAGACACGTATACTGCCGAAATACTCGTCCCATTTCCCATGTCCAGTACACCTATATCTGTATAATCTGAACATCCATATATCGATTGCGCTTCCCGGATAACAGTACCACTCAAATCAAACATTCTGTACATATAGCTGGGTGGAGTACACCTTCCTTCCCCTCCGATCTGGAATCCATGCTATTTTCGTCCTGGAGGAAACTACGGGCTACCGACCTACGTCCTTATCTATGAACAGTAAAGGATTGGCAAGTGTTGATATGAGTATGCGATGCTGATTCAATTCTCTTCATCCACCTTCTTACCCACACCTCCTTACTATGTATGCGAAGCCAACGGATGATAGACAATTGGAACGGAACAAAGAGCCCTAACAATGATAACGATGAACATCAACGATCGAACTCCGTGCCTTTGGTACTCCGGTGATCTCCTGCTGCTTCTGCTACAGGGATTTCTTAGGAAATGGACGCGATGAATGATAAACGGGACGACAAATCAAGGCTGGATTAACAGAGTCGTGTATGGTGATGATATGTACGGAGGAGATGACGGTGTACGGGAGAGTTGTAGGTAACGATTTAGAGGAAGCCTGGCTCAAGGCGCTATTACTGCGGGGCAGAAGCTAATGAGCGGAGGTTGTAAAATAGGAGGTAGGCGTCTGCGTTGAGGACATCGGCTTCGGTGACTGGCGTTACTTGGTCGTCGTTGAAAAGCATCCACTGTTTTGTAGGGTTAGTATCTGTGTGTTTTCGGGTGGAGGATCGTTGGAAAGGGAAAATCTCACCTCGTCGCCTTGGCGGCAGTAGACGTAGTAGTGGCCTGAGTCCAGCTTGCCCTTGTGCACGACGGCAGATGAGAGATCGTACATGAAGCGTGCTTTGTCGACCTTTGAGTATGGGTTCGTTGTGTAGGGGAGCATGTTGATCGATAGAGGGAATTCGATTCGGCCTTCGAGTTTTTCGGAAACAGAGGAGCTGTGTTCGAAGCGCTGGGGTTGGAGGTTTAGTCTAGGCTGGCAAGGTTTGTGAAGAGGCTTGTAGAAGCGTACCTTGAGCTGCATGCATAGGATGGCCGGCAATTTCTTAATGCGCAATTGTTTGGTTGCCTTCTGGGAGCTCCCGTTGCACTGGCTGCAGTTGTACACTCCCGCCATGAGCTTCTCGGGGGAGGTGAAACTCTCGAGGCACCCATTCAGCGTTGGTGTGGACGAACCGACTCCGCCGCCCATGGCGCGTTTCTTCACTTGGACGTCGAGACTGAGATCCACCATCGGATCCTCCGTTTTGGTGACATTCCCACACCTGTCGCATGTCACACTACTACGCAGCTTGCCATAGAATGTCTTGTGGAAGAAACAAGGACAACCCTTCTGGTGGTTCTCGTGATGACCCTCGGTGCTTGCATGTAGTTTATCCACGAGGAATTGATAGTACTCATGAGCATCCTGTTGCTGATAACCGGACAGTGTCTGCAGTGCATGTCAGCGGCGTTAGTTTGTCACAATATCGTGGAACACGTACGGAACTTGAGCGCCAGGTTGCCAAGAGCAGACTCAAAGCAGTAAACCCTTCGGCCTTGTCGCTGCTGTTGAAGTCGGCAAACGCTTCAGCAACTGCGCAACCTATGCAGTCGGGAACAGTACAGTCGTGGGGCTGATGTCCGTTGCCGAGGAAATATGTGCTGAGGATTGGATCATGAAGGAGAGTCTGAAGGATGACGTTAAGATAGCAAGTTTGGCCCAGGTTGAACAAACCCCTGACGCCCTGTTTTGCACAGGGACGTTTGGTAGCATTGCTCCGAACGTATAACTCATCCGCTGAACTGTCGCTGAACCGACGTTTCTTGGCGACTATGCGCAATCTTAGTGCCTGTGTCTTGAGTCTGCCTGGTGCGAAGTACATGCTTACCTTGTAAGGCACTTTCTGCTGCAGAACATCGGAGCCGTTCCAGGCCATGGTCGAAGACAAAGTCGCCGCACCCCTGACAGAACAGGTTACGAGCGCGAGAATCCATGACTAGTAGGGGGTTAGTAAGTGATCATGAAGTCGACAAGAATAATTTACAGAAGGAATGGCCCGTCTTATCAGTGTGGGCTCCACGGTCGCCCATCAGGAAGCTCTCCGAACACGTCAAGCAGGTATACTTAGGTTTCAAGAACCCGGTTGTCTTCAAACGGGCGTTCTGCTTGATAAGTCCGTCCATAGGTTTCGGAAAGACCGCCAAGGAGTTATGCGCCTTAATAAAAGAGCTCTTGAACTGGTCTGCGGTGTTGGCATCTTGTCCTAGCTGAGTGGCCAGATGCTCTTTCGTAACAATGTCAGTGATTAATACCATATCGCAGACAATGATTAGGCTCAAGGATGTACATACCGCAGCCGAATTCGGCCTCTGAGAGCAACGAGACAGAGACAACACTGGCCGCTGCCGCCACTGCCGCCATGGTGGATCTAAAGAACGATACGTTTCGTTTTGAAAGGGAGCGCGAGAAGCTCAAGCTGGCACAGCCAAGGTAGAGACTCTCAGTATTTTAGGGAAGAGGGAGCGTTGATGTTCAGCAGGTCAACTGCAGATTAGACAGAATCCATGCATTGCAGCACTTAAAAAGATCTAGGTGTCATCCACCATCAGTTTTGTCTGTGAATCAGGGCAAAGACATAACACATGACAATACCTAGTGGGGTCCAATGACAGTGACAGCGGGGGATACTGAATAGATCAGCTCCTCAATAGCAGTAGCAGCACAAGCAGCAGCCCGTGAGTGACACACTGGAAGCGACTCCGCCAGCCACCGGGGAGTTCCGCTGTCGGGGATCGGAAGCGGGTTTATTCTGGAGCACCTCGTCGGGCTGGCTTCCTTAGGCAGACCTCCAAACTAGAGAGCAAAGAGCATGAGAAAGCAAGACTATCATATAACAATAACCAATAATCCCAGAGACAATTACAGATTGTCCTGGATCTCGTGGATGAGGAGGCGCAGGAAGCTGGTCAGATCTTTTTTTTCGCAAGGGTCGACCGCGGCTGCTCCGGCGGCGATAAGACCCCCGGGATTGCACTTGATCCGAGATCGCCTCCTCTTTCTTTCTCTTACACCTAAGCGCATTAATGCGCCTTCCACATTACACTCTCCTGCGTCGTCTACGTATTTGTCCTGTGCAATATATCGGTGTGGTGCATCGTCTCCAATGCGATTTGTGCATTCTAAGAGCTATCCCAAGACTAGTATATCCACATATGACCCCTAGCAACCAGTCTAAGGTCCAGGCGGAGTTGGCTGTCAGATGCGCTCGCTCTTCATCCGGCATTGCTCAACATGCTAAAATTGATGCGATCTGCTCCGCAGGCCCTGCGCTATCATTCCTTTCATGTAAGTTGACTGGTGAGTCTATCGCGTTCATGACCACGCGGACCCTTCAGAAGCGCAAACGGTTGCGAAAGTCTTTCGTGGACCAGCATTTCAGAGCGCAGGCCCTATATACCCAGATTCCTACAGCGTATACTTCGCCATATCTTACCCACAGACTCTATCCCTTGCGCTCACCGAATACCTCTTCCGCGGGGCAATGCGCTGGGCCGGGACCCTCGGCTAGAGCCTCGCGTTGTATACCGTCCAGTTGTTGAACCACGCGTTCCTCTAGTTGCCCCTCTGGTGGTCCCTCTTGTAGATCCTCTCGTAGATCCGCGCGGAGGAGCCGGAATTCTCGGGGTAGGCTTGGTGGAGACGATGCTGGGTGGGTTTTCGACAAACGAGGTATCCGTAGTCCTAACGTGTAAAGTGTTTAGTATAGGTGTGGCACTCAAAGGCAAGATACTTAAAGCAACTCACATGAAGGTCATTTCTGCCTCGTTAACCGCTTGCACGGCTTCCGCTTCAGCTGCTAGAGGATGTCAGCGTCTCATATGCCAGGGTGGAGCCACGAAGATGTACCACTTTGCGATTCTGCTTGTTTTGCCCTCCGGAATGATTCAGAAATCGGTGCCTGAGATTCGGTGAGTGTTTTGCCCACCGTGAGATACGAGTCCGAGAATCGGAGTCAAGGTGCTCCCATACCTCCGGAAAATCCACGCAGAAGGCATTCATGTTCATTCCGTACAGGAAACTGGCGAAGCTCTCGCTGAATCGCGTCAAGCTCTCATGCATCAACTGGAGATGCATGAAGTTGGCTTCTAAGTCCGCCATCGAGTCTGCGAGTTCCGCGAATTGTGGTTCCAGCGCATTGATGGCGGGTTGGGTATAGCCTGTATTACCAATACTGCTTCCATATCCATGAGCTTCGCGGAAAGATGAGCGTGAGCTGGGTCGCAAAGGAGTCGTGGGTCGAGAAGAGGGCCGAGGGCGCGATGATGAGCGAGCATAAGCATCCATGGCGATCTCGGTCGGGTGTATCTGAAACCGAGGGTCGTAGAAGAGATCGGATTCTAGCGACACTGCGCACAATTGAGGCGAGATATTGGGGACTGAAATATTGAGCTGTCTCGGAAGTATATTCCTCAGAGTTATGTATGAAGATGTATGAAGATGTATGAAGATCAAGTTGTAAGTTTGTTGACGATTGTTGCCCGGCGGGCAGCTGTTGTTGATCTCCGCTTTGGGAAGGTGCGGCGGTCATTGGACCGGAGAACCCCTCTTGATTGATGCCATATCTTCCAGGCATTCAATCCGATCTCTGCCTGGACCAGGTTAGCGTTCACTAATTAATGGGCCCGACTATAATTAGGATTCCGGAGGATCCCTGGCTAGGAGAGGACGAAGACTGAAGAGCAAGCCTGGATAATTCGACCACAACTCTCTTATTTCGCGCTACTACGCTGACCCCTTTGCACCCCCTCCTCCCCCCACTCTTAGTGCTCTGTGGTTCAAGACATCCCGATCGCAGTTCGGACCCTGACTGTCCCAAGCGTGACTAAAGCAGCCACTCCTCCTTCCTTTCGCCTCTTGCGCTCTTGCCTTCCTCTTTTCCCCGCATTCCCGCTCGAAATTGAGGGTCTGATCATCCTCTCACGTTTCATCTCGAGCGTTCGGCGCACCAGGTCGGAAATCTAGAGGAAGAAAGTCCAGAGATCGCCAACCCAGATCCGATCTCTTACCCAGACTCGTTCTCCTCTGTTGTCAGGAGTCGCCAAAGAGAAGCACATGCATGCTTGTTCTTCCTTGCGCCGCCGTCTGCTTCGTTCCTCGGCCAATCTAACCCCATCTGTGCCCGCAAGACTTCATAATCTAGGTCGTGCACAGATCCCCCAGTCATTGTATCGGAATCAAAGGCCTATAACTTGGTCTCACTCACCGAGGGCTTACTCCACTTCTCCTCCATCGCATCAGTACGAACCGAGGAAGGCTTCAACCTTCTGGACGATCACATTCACCTTACTCCTGGTTGGTGCAGGAACCTGGCTAAAGGATAAATACTGGACAGTCAACGACGAACCTCTACCTTCTCCCGATTTCTCGGAACATCATCAAGAAACAGAGTCACCTTTTCACGGTATAATCGACACGTTGAAGACCATGCCTATCGAAGCTCAGCCCGGAACCGTGGGGAACCTCACCCCTGATCAGGAAGCGAAGCTCCAGGAATTCTGGGTTTTGCTGCTCAAAGTCTGTGGCGTTGAAGGCCTCGAGCAGTTACAGCAACAGCAAACTAGCGAGGCGCCCTCTCCCAGCCCAGCTCAGGAGAAGAAGAAGCCTGCTAAGCGGCGATTTGGCCTCTTCGGTAGAGGCGGCGACGATGCTGAAGACGATTCCGCGAGTTCCCAGTCGGCAAGCGATATCTCGTCCAGTTTGGCTTCCATCAGCATCGCCGATGGCGACGACAAGTACGGACAATCGAAGGAGTTTCAGCAGGCACTGGTTGACATGAAGCCGGAAGAGATCCGAGCAAGCCTTTGGAACATGATCAAGCATGATAACCCCGACTCGTTGCTACTGCGTTTCCTGCGAGCTCGGAAGTGGGACGTCAAGAAGGCACTGATCATGCTGATCTCTACGCTCCGGTGGAGACTCCAGGAGGTTAAGCTGGACGAAGACATCATGAGGAATGGCGAGCATGGCGCATTGAAGCAGAGTCAGAGCTCTGATCCCGACGAGAAGAAGGCAGGCGAGGACTTCCTGCTGCAGTTCCGCATGGGCAAGAGCTTCCTGCATGGCGTTGACAAATCCGGCCGGCCGATTTGTGTTGTCAGAGTGCGCTTGCACAAAGCAGCGGATCAAGGAGTGGAAGCTCTGGATCGGTTCACTGTCTACACCATTGAGACAGCTCGCATGATGCTTGCGCCTCCTGTCGAAACAGCTGTGAGTAGCTGCATCGGTCTTTATGGTAGAAGCCACTAACTCCAAACTAGTGCGTCGTTTTCGATATGACCGACTTCTCGCTGGCTAATATGGTATGTTCTATCCAGCCCTTCATCATATCTCTTCTAATTTGCCGCAGGACTATCACCCAGTCAAATACATGATTAAGTGCTTCGAAGCAAACTATCCTGAGTGCTTGGGAGTGGTCCTCATTCACAAGGCTCCTTGGATCTTCTCAGGTTTGTCTCTTTCTCTGTCAAGGCTTACAATGTTCGATCTACTCACAAATGTATTTTTTGCTAGGAATCTGGAACATCATCAAGGGCTGGCTCGACCCCGTGGTCGCCTCGAAGATCCAGTTCACCAAGAACGTCCAAGACTTGGAGAAGTTTATTCCTAGGAACCAAATCTGGAAAGAGCTTGAGGGTGACGAGAACTGGGCCTACAAGTATGTTGAGGCTGAGCCCGATGAGAATAAGAACCAGGAAGACGCCGCCAAGCGGGACGCCATGATCGCTGAACGACAGCAAATCGCCAAGGAACTGCAGGAGTCCACCATTGCCTGGATTGCAGCCAGCCAGAAGAAAGATGGCTCAGCTATCAAGGCTGCGACTGAGAAGAGGAACGGTCTTATCGAGCGGTTGAGAGCCCAGTACTGGGAGCTCGACTCGTATGTGCGGGCTACATCCTTGTACGATAGACTGAATGTCATCCAGGGAGGCGGCAAGATTGACTTCTACTCGACTGAGAGCAAGACGAAGGGAAACGCGCTGTACGAGGGCTAAAGCCTCGATTGAGCGGAATAGCCTCCATTAACAAGGCCTTTGTATAAATACATTATTGTTAGATGTTACTTTCTTGTGATGTGATAGATGATTCTGCGGGTCCTAATGATGCCTTTGTCATGGTATAACGACCTGAAAGGAACATGTCTATATGTACAATTGAATTGGATTATTTTTCTGTCTTTCGAGACCCTCTTTTCTTGATACATGATAAGGGCGGTAGATGCAGCTTTTAGAACGCAAGTTAAAGCGTGGTACTACATACATCTGGTAGTAGTATTTTAGCATTTTACCCTATCCGGAAAGCCTCTCAATATCAGAGTCCCAAAATTGAGCTCTGGTCGATCATCGTTCAATACACCCGCACCGCCAAAGTACCAGTTGCTCTAAAACCATCCTTGGGTCTGGTTGATTGACAGCTGCACCTGGTGACGCTTGCTGTGCTTGTCTTGTTTCAGATGTTTGAGATGTTCAGCTGGGGCTTGTGAGATCTTGTATGCTATTTCCTTAAGAGGTATGTGCGCAGGAAAGCTGAGCTAAATCTGAAACCACCAAGTCGGGCAGTGAACGATGAACTCTAACGTTTGGCGATATCCAGACCATTCTGTTGGGGGTATAAGAAGTGACTCGTCCCCCACTATCGGTTTTGAGGAAGATTTACAAGCAAGCTGGCTCGTCGGGATGGGTGTGCAGTTACTAACGAGAGTCTCGCGGACTCCGGAAGACAACTATCATATAATAAGGGCTACTCGAAGCTAATCCACTTAGATCCTAGCCTTGAGCTCCTCGAAGAAAGCCTTGAGCTCGTCCATATTCGCGTCCTTAGCGGGCCATTGGATGCCGAGACCCTCTTTCTCATTGGGCTTGGGGATCTACGAGATATAGTGATTAGTATTGGGTTAGTCGGCGTAGACGAGCACAAGAAGCTTACCATGTGGAAGTGAACCTAAATACGCAGAAGAGTTAGCTTTATAATGTCCTTTCGAAGAATGCGGGCGGGGCTCATACATGGTCAACGACCTGGTGCGCTATACGGCCATTGTTCTGCAGGATGTTGAAGTCGGTGGCGCCCACGGCCTGGGCGATTTTCTTCGCGACAGGCTAGTTATTCGCATAGATTAGAGGCTCAACATCAACAAGGTTGTACGGGGACCTGCGGGCGCTGCCAGGGCTGTGGTACGGGTGGGGGAGGGGGGCTGCTGTGCGTCTCCAAGGTCCCCGTGGATCGTAGCCTTTTTAAGAGCTAGATCTTGCTTCGCACCACAGGTAGGCTTGCATCTTAGATTTCGATCTGACTTACCAGAAGTTCCTGGAGGTGGTCGTCCGGGATGTCGGTGAGCTTGGCTCCGTGGTACTTAGGGATGACGAGCTGTTGCATCGGTACCACAGATTAGCGTGCGGATACTCTTGTTTCACGGACAGATGTGGTTGAGTGAGTAGACTCGGGACATCATACTGGCAGGAACAAGCCAGATGGCTTGTTCCTGCCTTGTGTTGTTGGGTTGGTGATGGTGATAGTGTCGTGCGGGGTTGAGGCTATTGCCAGGGTGTCGTTGAACTTGTTAAACGAGAATAGCACTCACCGCGTGGCCTTTGCTAAGGGGCTGAATGTCAAGGAAAGCGAAGACCTTGTCGCTCTCAAAGAGCTTGAAGGAAGGGATATCACCTATTTGTTTATACCTTCGGTTAGCTAGCTGTTATGAACTGCAGGTCGTATAGGAGGGATAGTTATATTGAGATCTGATTTGTCGGAACGAGAGGCAGAGAAAATGTTTACCCTTGATAATCTTGCAGAAGATGCAGGCGGCGGACATTTTGCTGTATGCACGCGAAGCGATTATGCGTGAGAGAGGGTGGAAGTGCTGGCAAAGTCGTGATGACCGAATGCGGGGTTGAGGTAAGTCAGTCTAAGGCGGAACGCGACGGGGTCGGAAACGAGGAATTGGAGAGACAAAAAGAAAGTGGTGGGGGAAGAAGAGCGCGGTCTGCGGATCGAACGCTGGTAGGGGATGACAAAAGGTACTATAACAAGCACAATAAGTGCTAACCTCCGAGGAGTGGGACAAACTAGCTCAGAACCCATTTCTTGCCTTTTACCAGAGATGGCCGTGGTTTGCCCATAAGACTCCTCTTCTCAATCTTTGGACTCTTCATTCGACACAGCTGTCGATTTTATTGTTTTTCTTTTTCGTCACCATCTATCTTGCTTGTCAGGTTTATGTAGGATTCTGATTTTTTTCGATTTTTATACCATCAAGAAACTGGTTTTCTGGCATCTGTGGTGCGTGTCAATTGGCTTCGAGGTCGGTGGTCGTATTGTCACCTCCCTCCTATCCACTGCAGTATGAACACCTACCCACCTGCCGTATCCGATGCACCCCCAACATACAAACAGAAGACTCTCGCTAAAGACACAGCAGTCATTGGCAGTATTGTGTATTCAGAGTAGTCAGGACTGCTGACCTAACTTGTCAACCTTCAACTTATAGATTTTGGCCTGTTATTTCATTGACACCATGCATATACTAGCTTATCATTGAGACCGGCCATTCTAAACGATTCGAGATGATGTCTTCAAACTACTTCCAGTGACCCATCTAGACTCACAGGCTCGGTGGACCAACTATGATGGTTTCAGGTGGTTTTGACCTGTTGCAGACTCCAGTCGGCAGCAACTGCCTTAGCGGGTTTAAACTCTTTTGACAGGACTGGGTCCTTTACGTGAACTCCAACAGCCGCCCGAAAGGACATTTCTATACGAAACCCATTGCGGGGGTTACCCCTATCGTTGGACGCCCTTGCTAACGTTACATAGGGCAATTGCCGACAGGCATTAGCATGTCTTTCGCCAATTGAGTCAATTGAATGAAGATCATCGGAGTGATTCGCTTCGACGCCATGGAAACTGCAGGCATATGATTCGGCAGGAAGGCCGAATCGCCAACCCCGCAGTATGGCAGCTCGCTATCTTATCGGTTGTTCCTCTTATCAGAATGCTGTCTCCAACACCAAGGGACACCCAGCGCCGAGTACATAAATACCTTGATCTCCGCTTGGGACGAATAATATGATTTGTCTTCGGATTTATACATCGACGCCTGCTAGGGTCACCAGATTTGCAGCCCAACAGCCCGCCATACTCTCGTCGAGAATCCACTCAACGAATCAACGTCGACATTTCTCCGTATCTTGGACGCCAGCCATGTTGTCTACCGAGTTGACCGAGGCTCAGGTCTCGGCTCTTAGGGCCAACAAAGAGCGTCTTGCACAGGATCTTCATCACAGTTGTCAATGGGGTTCTGGGATTCGATGGGGCAGGTAAGTACTTAACCTGCTTGGCGATGTACATACACGGTGTCTGCAATCATGCATGGTGACGATGGAAACATCACCGTTCAATGTCACAAAGCAACAATTCTTGCTCGGTCTGCTATTCAGAGATAAGGTGAGCTAATCCCTTGGAACAGTGGTCCCACGAATACGGGAATGCAGCGCCTCGCCTTGTCCCAGGAGGATAAGCAAGTGCGGGATTGGTTCATTGAAACGACAAAAGCCCTCAAATGTCAAGTCACCATAGACGAGATGGGCAACATCTTTGCAGTTCGCCCTGGACGAAGGACGGATGTACCCCCTGTATTCATTGGTAGCCATCTGGACACACAGCCGACGGGCGGACGATACGACGGAATTCTGGGCGTTCTCTCCGGTATCGAAGCATTGAAGAGCATGGATGACATGGGTCTCGAGACAGAAGGTGGCGTGGGTGTGGTAAACTGGACGAAGTATGACATCCTATATTCCTCCCATCAAATGCTCCTGCTGAAGTCTCTTTAGCGAAGAAGGCGCGCGGTTCCCTATCAGCATGATCTCCTCTGGAGTATGGGCCGAATGCATTCCCCTCGCGCAAGCCCACAGGCTTAAGGAAGTTCCAACAGTCGCATCGCTCCCTACCGCGTCTTCGGCTCCCGAGTCCTTGAAATCGGCACTTGAGAAGATCAATTATCTTGGGAGTGTGCCATGTTCGTACAAGCATACTCCTATGGCTGCTCACTTCGAGTTGCATATCGAACAAGGACCTCACCTTGAGACGGCAGGCCAGCACGTCGGTGTAGTCACTGCCGTGCAAGCATACCGCTGGTTCCGTCTCACCGTTGTTGGGCGGGATACCCATACGGGTACTACTGCTTTCGAGCACCGCGCAGATGCCTTGTATGCTTTCGCTCAGATGATGGTGCGTGCACGCGAGGTCGCCTCTTCTCATGGATGTCTGGCCAGCGTAGGTATCGTGGAGGCAAAGCCGGGCAGCGTTAACACCGTTCCTGGTGTGGTCAGTTTTAGTCTCGACATCCGTGGCCCCGAGGATGAACTGGTCAATGTTGTGGAGAAGCAGTTGAGAAAGGACTTCGACGACATCGCAGCGGAAGAAGGCAAAATCATCGGAAAGCCTTGTCGCGTGGAATGGACTCTGGACTTTGACTCGCCAGTGGTGAAGTTCCACCCGGACTGCATCGACTGCGTCCAACAATCTGCAGAGGCCGTTGTTGCGGATTTCAACTCAACAGAGCCCAAGTCTCTCACAAGGACTATCATGAGCGGTGCAGGACACGACAGCGTCTTCACCTCTCAGAGAATCCCGACAAGTATGATTTTCGTGCCATGCAAAGATGGGTTAAGCCATCATCCGGAAGAGTTCTGCTCTGCAGAGGATTGTGCAACCGGCGCATCAGTTATTTTGCAGGCCGTTATCCGCTACGATCGTAAGAGATTCTCTAGTTAGGGTTCCGGTAACGCGATTATGTGGTATAGTGTCATCCAGTCGGGATTGGTCCCTTGTGTAAACAGCTAGGAGCGATTATACTACGAGTTCAAGATATGAAGTCATGAATCATGCCATTAATCCTATTTCATGGTATCGAGACAGTAAAGAAAGGCATAATCCCATTTTTGGTAGGGTTAAGGAAGTGCATAGTGCGGCAATTTCTGACTAGACGTCTACTCAAGCCACACTAGCAACATCCCGTGTAGCCCTTGGAAGACCTGCAGGCGACATTCTCTTAAGAAGAGGGAGCACCACGGCCACGGCCGAAGCCACCACGGAAGCTAGGGGCGAACTCGCCGGGGGCACCACCCTCCTTGTTCTCACCCTGCTCGCGGCGGCGGTAGCCACCCTCACGGGGAGCACGGGGACGGCGCTCGCGCTCCTCACCACCCATCATGCCACGGGGGGGAGCGTGGGAACGCTGCTGCTTGATGTGGGTAGCGGGGACAACCTCAGCGGGGAGGTGGAGCCACTCGCGGAGGTAGTCAAGACCCTAAGATACAGGTGATTAGATTCTATCTGAGATTTTTTGCGGGGTGATTATTCGAGCATGAACATACCTCGGGGGTGAGGGTGTAGTAGTAGTACTGCCACGAGAAGCGGGTCTTGACGTAACCGCGGGAGTCAAGGGACTGGAGGGCCTTGATCACGTAGAGGTTCTTGGTGTCAATGTCGCCATGCTTGGGAAGGTTGAAGTCCTTCTTGGCCACGAGCACACCCTCTGTTCGAGACCGTCAGTAAACCACATTCATCTCAAGTCCAAAACACTTCCAACACATCCACAGTCCTCGGTCACTATGAGATATAGGCAAGACAGATAGAAAGACATTGACTTCTCTCAACTATCCATCTCGCCACTAGTCGTGATGATCGAAGGCGTGAATGAAAGTGGAAGAGGGACGGTCACATACCGCGGAAGAGGTACTCGTGGATCTTCTTGCGGTCTTCCTTGGGGATAAGCCTGGAATGAGGGTCAGTCAGGGGGATCTTATCATCATTGGTATCTTGCAACCTAAAGGGGCTATACGCACATTGTTGCGAGTTCCTGGCGCTCTTCGGGGAATCGCTCTAACAACGCGCGAAGAGAGTGGTTTAAGAGTAGTTGATGTCGAGTGGAGCGGGCGGCCGTCGAGTGGAAAAAGTGCGGTGATTCCGAATCGGGAAGACCTGCTAGGGCTGTCACCCTAATCGACTCCGCTAGTCTGATAAGACTCACATCACGTGCGGAAGTCGTCTTGTGGCCTGAGGCAAGGAAAGGAATCATGAATTAGTCATTGATCCGCTGCTTATCGGGGAAACTCTCCGCATTGCGTCTCTTAAGACATTCTTCGCCTCAGCAAGCGCCTTCCATCCACGTCAGATCGAATCTTGATATCACCTTAGCAGCTGGCGCAACTGCTGTGACCTGACACATATTCTCTCCATTTTGAACTTCTCAACTAGCTTTACTTGGGATATCAGTCAACACAAACACCTCCAAAATGGCGTCGCAAACCATCAACGTGCTCCTTTCATCCTTCCCGGGACTTTCGCTTCCCTCCACCGTCACCTTCTCGCTGCCTTCATCCTCGAGTCTTGCCGATCTTGCAGACAAGATCTCATCATACCTTCCTCCATCTATCCCCCTGCACTCCTTGATCCTAACGACCACGAACAACAAACAACTCATCCCCTCCGCCGGACCCCTCCTCCCTTATCTCTCCAGCGCCAATGGCGACGCCACCACCCCGACAACCCTGCTCCCTCTGCGCCTAAGCGTGCCCCTATGCGGAGGCAAAGGAGGTTTCGGGTCGCAGCTGCGAGCCGCGGGAGGGCGGATGTCGAGCAAGCGCAAGCGCAACCAGGGCGACGACAACGGGTCCAGCCGCAACCTCGACGGGCGGCGACTGCGCACGGTCAACGAAGCCAAGGCGCTGGCCGAGTACCTGGCACTCAAGCCCGAGATGGACAAGAAGGAGAAAGAGGAGCGGCGCCGCCGGTGGCAGGCCGTGGTGGAGGCCGCGGAGAAGCGGCAGGAGGAGCTGAAGAACGGCGGCGGCAAGCAGAAGATCGACGGCCAGTGGATGGAGGACAAGGAGGAGATGAACGAGAAGGCGAGGGAGGCCGTCCTCATGGCCATGAAGGACGGCCTGTGGACCGATAACCTGCGCGATACGATCCTGGGCGGCTCGAGCACCAGTGCCAGTCCCAGTGAGGACAGTGGTCGGGAGACCCCGTCCACCAGCGACGACGAGGAGGAGGAGAGCGATGAGGAGGCTGAAGTGGAGATGGTTGATGCGCCGGGTCCGTCGAACCCGACTCGCAGTGCGCCGAGACGGTATATTGGATTTGATGAGGATGATGAGTTTATGAGTGACTCCGAGGACGAGGAGGAGGCTGAGGGGCCTGCTGGTGATGTTAAGGGCAAGGGAAAGGCGAAAGTTTGATGGATATAATGCATGGGTCTCATGGTTTCTTATGGCGTACGGTCTGAATAAGGGAAATGCGGTTCTATTCCACTTTGATTGCGGCTTATGCTCTTTTTGCATGGTTATTCTAGTATAGCTTTCACTTAGCAATTATTTTTTGTACCAACTGAACATTATGGAGAAGTTATCTGTAAACATTCTATAGAAGTGCATTGATAATAAGTTATGTTCACAAGTGATCCAATCACTTATCAGTATTCGCCACTCCAACTTTTTACGGACTGCCAAGCGGACCAGCAATGCTGGCTGCTATCAACCAACATTATCCAGTCAAGTTTCTTACTGTCTCGTCTTCGCCGCATTCCTTGGCCCGTACAAGTTCAAAATGCCGGCCTATATCGGGCGTATGGTCCCAAGAGCGACTGGGGTGCATCGACTCTCATCGCGACTCCGATCTCAAGCCGTACGACGTCCATTGCATCTGTTGACGCGGCCGGAAATCCTTGCCCTCCGCACGCCCGCAAGCCCGAGTATCAGCAAACAGCTACGCAGCTACTCCACGGCGGAGGCGGAGCCAACACCCTCTATCTCGCCATCAATTTCGACAGACTTGCTTCCTATTTGTTGCCCGGGATGCGGTGCGTATGCGCAAACCGTCGAGCCCAGTGAGCCCGGATACTACAGCAGAACAAGGAAGCAGACACGGAAGCTCCATAAGAAGGCACAGCGACAACTCGAAGGACAGGAGGCCGATGGGGTGGAAGAGGGAGATGTTTCAAGACTGAAGGCTGAAGGGGATCAGGCGGTGGAAAGGATCCAGCAGTATATTACGACAGAGACTGCGCAGTGGGGGAAACCGCTGAGCAGACGTAAGTGATCAACCATGCTCGATCCAGCCACTATTGCATTGCTCGTTGCTGACCCGTTTGATTCGGTCATAGCTGGAAAGCTCCTCCAAGAAGCCGCAGATACTGCTGGCAAATACCTTGCCAAGACGCAGACGCCCATTCAAATCTGTGACCGATGCCACGACCTCATTCACCACAACGAGGCGGTTCCGGCCGTCTCTCCGACCATAGATTCCATCCGCGCGTACCTGGACGAGTCGCCACACAAGGAAAACCATGTCTACCTTCTAGTCGATGCAGCGGACTTCCCAATGTCTTTCATCGACAACATTCATGAAGCGCTGAATATCATGAGCCCGCGTTCGAAGAACCGCCGCTCCGCGACTCAAGAGTATCGGAGCTCGAAGAAGCTGCCGACCCTCAGCATTGTTATCACGAGGTCCGACCTCTTAGCCCCCACGAAGGAGCAGGTCGACTCGAAAATGCAGTACGTCCGAGACATGCTCCGTACCCGGCTCGGACTCTCCCAAGGTTTCCGCCTGGGTAACGTGCACATGATCAGTGCGCACCGCGGCTGGTGGACGAAGGACGTCAAGGAGGAGATCCGGAATCATGTGGGTGGAGTCTGGGTGGTTGGCAAGGCCAACGTCGGCAAAAGCAGCTTCATCGAGGCTTGTTTCCCCAAGGATACGAAAAATCTGGAGAAAATCGCGGATCTGGTGGAGCAGCGCGAAAAGGAGTCAAGGCTGTTGAACCATGTAGACCCTGCGCCTGTGGATACGGACGGTCTTCTGCCCCCTGCACCTCGCGAAGAAATGTTCCCCGTGCTACCGATTGTCTCCTCGCTGGCCGGCACGACCGTCTCCCCAATCCGCATCCCCTTCGGCCGCGGCCGCGGCGAGATGATCGACCTCCCTGGCCTAGAACGCGGCGATCTCTCGCAATACGTGCTCCCCGAGCACCGCCGCGGACTCATCATGACGAAGCGGAGCGCCTTCCAGCGCCTAACCGTCAAGCCGGGGCAATCGCTCCTGCTGGGCGGCGGCCTCGTGCGCATCACGCCCGTGAACCCGGAGGACGTGATCCTAGCGGCCTGCTTCGTGCCACTCGCAACGCACGTCACCCGCACTGAGAAGGCCATCGAGATGCAGCGCGGCGAGCGCGCGCTACCAGGCGACCCTTTCCTCCGCGAAGACGCGCTGCAAACGATCGCCTCAGCCGGCCGCATCAACCTGCAATGGGACGTGACGCAGTCGCACCTACCGCACTCGCTCGCCCGCGCGGTGGCCGAAAAGCGGATCAAGAACCCCAAAGTCCCCTACCGGGTGCTGGCCACCGACCTCCTGATCGAGGGCTGCGGCTGGATCGAGCTCACCATGCAGACCCGCACCAAGCAGCGCGACGCCCACGCCCTCAATCTCGACGAGTTCAACGAGGACCTCGACGACGACGACTTCGTCAGGGAGTCCCAGGAGGACGACGACGTCGACGCCGGCCTCTTCACCTCCCACCCCCAGGTCGAGGTCTTCTCGCCCCATGGCCGCCATATTGGCTCCCGCGCCCCGCTCGAGTGCTGGAAGTATATCGCTGAGAAGAAAGCCGCCGATAAGCGCGTGCACGGTGCCCGCGGCCGCCAGAATATAAGCCGTCAGCACCGCGTGAGTGCTAGTCGGGGTGAGTAGTGATTTGTCTACTTTTTAGTTCTTAGTGGGATGGGGTGCCCCGGAGGTGTGGTCTGTAAATTATCATGTATATTAGTCTCTATTGGTTGTTCGCATAGCGCTTGGCGCTTGGTGTTGTTGTTGTTGTTTATCTGTGTATATGCTGGTGTGGAATAAAAGCTCTCTCCTATCTGTACACTATATTTTGTATGTTCTGTAGGATATTCTTCCAATGATACGATGACCGTGATACCGGCATGCTGGTTTATTCTTCGAGTTTATGTTCCAGCGATGAGTAATAGGTGACATGTTTAGGATGTATCACATCAGATTGAACAAGGCTCAATTGATATATATCCGTGCATGTCGTATTTACAGTATCTACACAACACACCAACCCTAAAACAGGGAAATCAACAACTTAAGAAGACAAATGAACGTAAATCATCAAACTTTATATTTCTTCCTTGTAAAGTAAAGGATGCCATCTTCACGATATATCTTTCAGATCAAGCGAAACCCAAAACCGTCTGCGGTCTAGATCGCATGCAAACACAACTCTCAAAGAAACACCCCAGTAACTGCTATTGGTACTACTTTTTACTCAATATTGGCGAAGTGGAAAGTCGGCTGACCGGGGACGGCATTCTCAGCGAACAGGCCCTCCTTCTTTTCGCCGGTGCCGACGACCTCACCGGTCTTGCCGCCCTCGTCGACGGCGACGATCTCGAGCTCCTTGCAGCCCGTGACGCGGGTGATGGCGCCGACCATATCCTGCAGGACGGCGAGCTCGTCGAAGGGCAGCTTGCGGTCGAAGACGGTCTCGGGGGCCTCCTTGGCGACGACGAGGCGGCGCTTGAGGGTCTGCACGAAGGGCATGGCCTTCTTCATCTCGCCGAGCTTGCCGACCTTGGCGTTGAGCTCCTTGTCGTTGATGGCCAAGCCGTCGAACGCCTCGCGCACCAGGTCGATGTACTTCTCCTGCCACTGCGGGTACTTCTTGGCCGCGTAAATGGACAGCTTCTTGGGCTTGCGCGGGTCGAACGTCACCTGCTTGCCCTTGGAGAGCTTCTTGACGAAGGCGGCCTCCGCCGAGGTGATGTTCGACGAGGTGGCACGGGTGTAGGCCAGAGCCGCGGAGAGCTCGGGGGAGACGTCGGGGACGGTGGGGAACTGGGCCTTGTGGATGGTTTCGGTCTGAGGAGGAGGTATGGTGTTAGCACTTCCCATATTTCGGAGGCGATGTTTTCAATAAGTTTTGGGAAACGAACCTTCTTCAGGATCTCCAGCCAGACGTATTCTGCCCAGTGAGGAGCAATGATGGCGATCATCAGAGCCTGGAGCTCGATGTACCGGAGGACCATGTCGCGGTGCAGACCAACACCGGCCGTCGTTGTAGCCTCACGGTAGTAGTCACGGGCGCTGACAAAGTCATACAGACCGGACTTCAGGGCGAGCTTGAAGTTGGTGCTGTGGGCTGTTAGCTACTGTTACGTTGCATAAAGGTTTGGGGTGTGCTTACTCCTGGTAGTGCTTCTTGGTCTCACGAACCAGGCTGTTCAGCTCGTTGTCGAAAAGCTTGTCCCAGAAGGAATCAGCAGGACCGGTACGCAGGGTCTCGTCCTTGAGGGTCTCCTCCATCCAGTCCTTCAGGGTGTGGAGACGGAGAATGTTACTGTTAGCAACGGTCTCCTCGAAGTTGGCATCTTCAATACCATCACCAGCATCGGCGAAGGCGATACGAGTGGCATCAGCACCGAACTTCTCGACGGCATCCTTCAAGGTCAGGAAGTTACCCGTGCTCTTACTCATCTTCTCACCGTTCAGGAGCAAGTGACCGTTGGCACGGACACCCTTGGGCCAGTACTCGGGAGGGAAGAGAGCAACGTGGATGTAGAGGAAGAAGGTCAAGTGGTTGGGAATGAGATCCTTTCCGGAGACACGGACGTCCAAGGGGTACCAGTACTCGAACTCTCTGCGCAGCTGCTGCAGGGCCTCCTTGCTAATTCCGCTCTTGGAAATGAGCTCGTCGTTGAGCTCACGGCGGCAGAAGACGTAGTCCCAGACCTCGTCGATCATCTGCTCAGCCTTGATGTTGAGAGAGCCGAGAGTCTTACCATAACGGTCGCCGTGCAGAAGGTGAGCGATGGTGTAGTAGGCCATGTAGACCGTGGAGTCACTCAAACTCTCGACCAGGAACTGGGTGTCCCAGGGCAGCTTCGAACCAAGACCGTAAGTTCTGGCGCAAGCCCAGCGGTTGAGCCAAGAGAGGTTCTTCTCGAAGCCGTTCTTGGTCTCGTTGGAGTAAGTGTTCAAGGTGTTGACGACGTGGTCCAGGGTATCCTGCTGCCACTTGGCGTCGTTCTCACCATAGTTCAAGAACCACTGACCCAGGTAGGCGACGACACAGTCGTCTCCACTGCGGCTGACGACCTTGCCCATGGGGTCGGCGAAGGGGAAAGCATCTCCGCTGTCGTAGAGAGCCTTGCGAATCTTGTCCTTCACAGCACTGACGGGCTGACCCTTGAACTCACCAACAAGCATGGTGCCCTTGTAGAAGGCTTCACCATAAGCGAGTTCCTTGGCCTGTGCCAGCTGTGTGACATCCTTAGGAGAGTTGATCTTAAGCTGCTTGACCAGAGTAGGAGCGGTGAGGTTTCCGTAGGTGGGTGTGTCAATGAGAGGGTGGATCTCGAGCTCGGCCCACTCCTTCTTGATGCCGTAGTACTCGGGCTTCTTAGCGAGATCGAGCAGAGTGGCGTAGTCATCAGGGCTGTCAGAGGGGACAGAGGTGACGACACCAGTGCCTTTGGTAGCGGAGACACCCTCCATGGGAAGGATGCGCACACCTTCAGTGTGGAAAGAGAGGGGAGCGTTGACGAGGGTTCCGACGAAGGCAGATCCGGGGGCCTCGACGACGAGAGGCAGCTGATCCTGGGACTTGGGGAAGTTCTCGCTGTCGAAGAAAGTTCCCTGGAAGGCCATGTTCCAGGCAGCTCTCTTGGTAGCAACGAAGTACTCCTTGTCCTTCACCTTGTACAAACCGTAGGTGATCTTGGGGCCGAGGAAGCAGCAGGTTTGACCGTACATGGTCTCGGGGCGCAGAGTAGCAGGGACGAAGTAGACGCTCGCATCCTCCTCGATCTTACCCTTGACCAACTCAGCGATCTGAGGAGCCCACTCCTTGACCTTCAGCTTCATAGCGGTGTACTCCTGGGGTCCAATACCCTCACCCTCGGTTCGGTCGTGGTCCATGCAGGGCTGTCCATCCTTGGGGGAGTAGATGGTGTAACGGCTACCGTATTGAATCTTGCCGAGTTCGTGGAGGCGGTTCATCTGCCAGCGGACGAAGGCGTCATAGTAGGGGTTGGCGTCGGTGGTGACGAACTGTCTGCGCCAGTCAATTCCGGCACCAATGCTGTCGAGATCGCGGATAGCGAGAGGGGGGAAGTGCTGCAGCCAGTAAGCGGCATCGGCGAACTTGTGAATCTCCTCAAGAGGAATGCCAATGGCCAACATGATCTGGAACTGGTACTTCATCTTGACCGTCTTGGCGGCGGCCTTGCTCTTCTTGCCGGAGAACTTCTCCGCCTGCTCGGCCTTGACCTCCTGGGTCGGGGCAGCGACGATGGCCTGTTCCTGCTCGCTCTCTTCCTTGTAGTTCTCGAAGTTCTGGCCGAACTTCTGGACCTCATCGCGGAGCTTATCGGCGCAAGCCTTGATGGGCATACCGGTACAGTGGAAGCCCAGAGGGAAGAGAGCACGCTTGCCCTCCATACGGGCGACACCGGTCATGAACTCAACCTTACTGGCAGTGAAACTGTGACCAGCGTGCAGAGTACCGTTCATGTAGGGATAGGCCATGGTTCCGAAGAACTTGGGGTGCTTCTCACGGAGCTCCGCGGCGGAGATGCTGCCATAAGGCACTTCGGAGGCGGAGGGGGCATCGACCTCGAAAATCTTGTTCTTCTTCCATTGCTCCTGGTACTTCTTTTCAATAGCAATAAGGGTATCTCTCTTTTCGGTCTGTGAGTGTGGAAGCGAGGTTAGCATGGATTGGGAAACAAAGAGGGGCTCTCGCGGTAGGAAGAGGGGCAGGTGAGTCGAACGTTTTCCAGCTTCAGAGTGTTTTTGGTGCTGTTGCCCTGATCGAGCGCAGCTGCGGATGCAGCGGCGGCTGCCATGACTCCGACTGAATGATCTTCTTTTCGTGGAAATGAAGACAAGAGAGCCCTGGGGCAAGGATGGAAAGCGGAGTCGTATAGATCGTCTCGAGTTCACCGCGGGGTTCGAAAAGAATTCCTCCGTATGTGGGAAAAGGCGGTCCGTGAGTCACCGCCTGCCTTTTTGTACTTTGTTGGCTATCAATTGATAGTAAGTCTTTGAGATTGAGACTGCTTATCCTGACTCTTGAAGGTACTGGCTATAGATATAAGAGTCTCAGCTGCCCTGAAATGCCAACGGTAACAGCTGTGACTCATAGAATTTGATTTGGTGAGAGGGCTGTTGTTTGTCCCCCCACAAATTAAGTGGCTAAGTCGGGGAAATCTGACGGATCTATGCCTCCTATCAGAATGTTGGGTTACATGTAGCCTCCTTCATAATGAGATCCGATCCTAACCGGGTTCAAACCACTGTAGTTG
Source organism: Aspergillus homomorphus CBS 101889 (assembly GCF_003184865.1). Lineage (NCBI taxonomy): Eukaryota > Fungi > Ascomycota > Eurotiomycetes > Eurotiales > Aspergillaceae > Aspergillus > Aspergillus homomorphus. Next base: position 187,509 of record NW_020291922.1, on the reverse strand, counting down.
CTCACTCAATATGGTACAACTCAACGGAATACAATATCTCTCGCATCACTCGTCAAACAGTTGTGCTGGTCATTCAAGAGCGGCAGTATCGTATGTCATCACGTGACTTGATATCGGCTGCTTTTCTTTCCGCCCAAAAATCAACGCGGAAGCTTCCAACCAGCAGCCAAACACCTTGAACCATCGCGGACACATTGCAACCAGTCGCTGCCGGATCTGCGCTGGGTAAACCTCTTGAAATCGTGCAGCGGAAAATACGAAGAGCTTTCGAGCCACTCCCGTCACAATGGTCAACCTTTTCAAGCGGATGCGGAAGCTGAAAACTGTATGTTAGCCATCGTCTCCATCCCCTTTGCCGAAACAACCTCGGAAGACTAACCTGGGCCTCGCTTATTCGTACAGAGGGTAATTATCCCCATATCTACATCCAGACGTTCTTATCGCTCCCTGTTATCACATTGAACCCCCCAAGCGACTATCGTCTCCATGCCGCCCGAACACGGAGTGGAAAGACATGCCCCCAACCAACCTAGGAAGAACGCATCCAGGCTAACAAGTAGCACCTATTGCCCGAATACCAATAGATCCTCAATGTCCGCGTCGGAGAGGGAGCGGCCATCCTGCCGGCCGCCGCATCGGCGACGAAGGAATTCCCGGCGATCACGCGGCTGCACCTGACCTACGCCCGCAAGATGTACAACGGCCACCAAGGGGCGCGGCATTTCTGGCGCAACTGCCTGCCGCGACTCAAGTACTACAACCCGGCGATTCCGATGACGGTCCGGCAGACGGACGACCAGGAGGGCCCGGCCGCCCTGACCGTCTACTTCGCCCAGCAGGCCAGCAAGACGGCGGGCCTGCTCGCCACCGCGGAGCTCAAGGACACGCACGCCCCCGCGCCCGCCGACAACGAGACCGCCGCCGCCCTCGACGTCCGAGGACTCGGCTACTCCGAGATCTGGACCAAGGTCAAGAAGCTGACCGGCGCCGAGGAGGTCCCCGCCACGGCCGAGGAATTGGCCGAACTCAAGGAGCTGGAGCGCTTGCGGGCCAAGGCGGTCGAGGACCGCGCTCGTATAGCTGCGCTCCGCCAGGCTAAGAAGGACCAGGAGCGCATGTTGCAGGAGGCTAGGGGTGAGCTTGAGAAGATGAGACAGAGCTAGATACAGTTTGTCTTTCTTTTTCTCCTTCTTGGGGAGTTTGCCTGGCTGTTTTGTGGTGTTGCGCCCATATATTGCGGTCTTCTCTCTCTTTTTTCTTCTTATTGTGTCGTTCGCCAACCCTCCCGTCTTTTTTTTTTTGTTGTGTCCTCGGAGGTGTGTCATATATCTCTGCTTTCCAGATGGGGTTACAGTTTAGGTTTGTGGGGTTCACGACTTGGTCATGGTCACTTGTAGCATAGCATTTCACCTGTTTTATAGTTTCCTATATACTCTTGTTCGATTATGTGGTTTTGAAAATGTTACATCTCCCTCAACAAAATTGGTATACCATTGTTATGATCGGTTGCGTTCTTCGTATTGTATGTAATTGACCCGGGTATCGCTGCATTAAAGAACGGGCTCGGTAAGATCCAGATTTCGAAGATATACAGTCTTTGAGCCAAAGATGAGACTCCCCTCAGTGTTACAACGCCTACCCGCTTGAAAAATTCTTGAATAATCATGAATTAAGGAAATGGGAAGAGAGCCAGGTTCAGTACGTGATTCAGGAAAGTGAAGTGCCAGCCCCCCGTTCAGTACTCCACGACACTATAGATATGTTGAGAAAGGATATTTCCAAGCGGACACACAAAGTAGCAAACACAGAACATGCTCCCAGCTCACACATCAAGCGTGGTCCGGGGTGTAGCTGGTTTCACCCAGCATCGCCTGTCCTGCTGCTACCGTGGGGGTGGGCGTCTGGCTGTGCGCCGCGGCGGCGGGCTGGTTCAGGGTCGACGGGGCCGCTCTCGCGGCGGCGGCCGCCTGGAGTCTCTGGTCCAAAGCCTTGAGGGCCAGGGCACGTCGTCGCTCGGCCTCCTCCCGCTTAGCCATGGCGCGACCGCCTCGCTGGGTCGACAGAAGGCTGGGAAGACCGGCTTCGCCGCGGGCCAGAACCTGTTGATTGCCGGATGCGATGTCCTCGTCCGAGAAGGGGGTGCAGATCTTCAGCGCGACCAAGAGCGCATAGACCTGGTCGGAGAAGAAGGCGATGGGCGGTTGAAGGAGGTCGGGGAACAGGCAGGCGAACGCGAAGGTCTCGCTGGCGTCGCCCTTGATGCCCAGTCCGTCGGTCGAAGTGCCGGTCAGGTCGGGCTGACGCTTGAAGAATCGCAGGTAGGTCCAGCTTGTCACCAGGCCGAGCCAGGCGAGGATCGCGGCGACGCGGGTGCCGAACGCGACGCCGCTGATCGTGTTCAGGAAGAGGAAGAGCGCGGGGAAGTGCTTCACCCGCATCTTCACCAGGCCTTTAAAGATGGTGACCGTGTGTTCGGGGACGAGCTGCTTGAACGCGACGAGGAAGGACGCCTGAATCGAGATACCGCCGCAGATCTGCGTGACGCTTGAGAAGGCCGGGGTGTCAGCAGGGAAAGCGCAGGAGGTTGTGCAGTCGCGATGGGTGGAGGGAGCGTACCCGTCGCTGGCACTGCCGCTCATCGCGGTAGCTAGGAGATAGATCGGTACAATGATCACATTGGGGAGCACTGCGATCGTGAGGATGAATTTGGCGAACTCGCGGGAGCCCCATGCGCGCTCCAAATACTTCCCGCCGTAGAAAAGGGTGGCGGCGTTCAGAAGGACGGTGAAGATGTTCTGCTCCACGAATGTCGCGGTCACGAGAGTCCACGGGTAGTAGATAATATACGACGGAACGAGTGTAAGGTAGGGTACGATGGGGGTGACGGTCGGCGTACCCCCGGTGGTGTCAATTTGGCGCCATCGGGCGATGTTGTACAGCAGGGAAAGGGTTAGGAGACTGACGAGGCAGATACGGGTTGCCGGAGGGAGGTTCACTCGGAGAGCCATGATGAATGGGAAGACTGAAGGAAGCTCTTGCGGTTTGCTAGACCGCAGGCTGTTTGCTCGAGCCCAGCTGGACTTTAGGGGTCGTGAGAAGGAAGGGAGAAAGTGGAAGGACAGAAATTCAGCCCGACTCAAACTGATGCTTCGGCGGTCACTTTGGGGGCTGAAGAGACGAGTCCTTTTTGGGATAAGCTGCAGGGATAGGATCGCCTCGATCTGATTGGCCATCTTGCATGGCCCTATCAGAACGGGGTCTCGTCCTTTAAAACTCCGGCCTACTACGCGGTGCTTGGACCTTTATCTGAACTATTATTCCTAACCACAATGTGGAGCATATCCAGGAAGAGTGTTTGTCGTTACTGACACTGCGGCGGAATAAGATAAAGAAGACAATGCGAAAATCGATGAAAACAAAGCAGGAAGTTGAAAACACTGCCAGCATCTATCTACTGGGAGCGACGACGGAGCCGTTCTCCTCAGCCTGGAGTATGAGATACCCCTATCGTCCTGGTCTTCTTCGATCGGGCTATCTGATTAAGCAGAAACGGGTAATAAATTAGTAAGTGCTCTAATGCCTCCCCGTAGCGTCCCTGTCGTCGATGCCTTCCGAGGGGTTTGTTCATAGCAAGTGTGGCGCAACCTCATCCCTCGTCGTGTCCCAGTACAATGGACTGAGAAAAAGAAGAGGAGGAGGAAGAGAATAAACCCAGCTGATCTAAGCGAGATTCATGCCTGTAATAAAACTACTAACTAACTAATAGGCAGGCAACACAGAGACAACCCTGGAGGCCTGTATTCTCACGGGCGGGGAACGGGGGTTTAGCCCAAAATGCATGCATGCACCAAAAAGATGATGTACAACGAACGGATCGACAGTTAGCCCAGCAAAAGGATGGACCGCACCAAGATCCAGATCGACCATCTAATAATCCCTGTGAAATAGATAACCATGGCAATGATAGCATCATTGATTGAGCCTGAGGGGTAAGGCTGACATCTACTAATGGACCTAGATGGAGATCGTATCACGGATGTCACGGCTTTTCTATCCTGGCTTGAAGGGGGGAAAGTTCCTTTCTTCTGTGTGTAGTTCCAACCATGTGTTCAAGAGGGGATGCTCCATGGATGCAGTGGAAAAGCAATTGACCTGATCAGAATAAGGTAACCAACCAGAAAAAAGAGCAGGCAGTTTCAACCCGCACCAGTCGGCCCCGTTTGCACTAATCCCAACCCGGCCAAGTGGCTAGGCCGATCCGTTGGCCGTCAATTTGATGGTCAGTGATGTTACCTAGTAGTTAGTCAACTGCACGCTAGCCGTGGCCTTAGGTAGCCTAGACGCCACAACGAGTCAAGCGCCCACTCTCCCCCCCGAAATTATCCCAGCTCAAGACCGTCCGTCAAATTGTCCACTCCCACTAAAACAATCATTTTCTCAGCTTGTTGGTGACTTTGAGGTCTCTGCTGAGGTTGATTGAGAAATCTGGACTAGACTCTTGATGAGTTGCATGAAGAAGAGACAGGTAGACTGAGTGACTGACACAAACCAAGTTCAAGGGGTGAGTGAATCTTTAAGATCATCGATCGAGTGTCCAGCCTACAATCCTACTTACATACCGTACCTGGTCTTGTGCTGCTGCTACTGCCCCGAAACTTAAGGTAGTTCCTCATCCGTCCCTCTGGCCTCCCTCTAACTTAACTTCTCCATCAGTCAACTCAACTCAAAACTCCCATAGAGATCGCCCGCTGACATCCCATCCCATCCCCCTCCCCCATTATCTTCGTATCTCTTTTTTTCTGTTCCTTCATTTTCTCCACTGACTGACCCTCTCTCCTCTGATTCTCTCTTTTTGCCCCCCCTCCCCCATTCCACTCTTACCCCCTCCTCCACCCTCACCACGCTTCCTCTTCCCAAACACCTGGTGTTGCTTCTCCGGTCTTTGCAGTTCGCTAGCGGGTCTGCCATCGTCAAGCCACACGTTGGTGTCGATTTCCTCCCGTCCCGATATTATTCGTTCTTAACCTTTCCCTTTCAACCTCTCCATTTCGTGCCTCCGCCAGAGAACTTCTCTTTCGTCAAAACTGTTTCCCCCAGGGAGCTTGTAGAATGCTCCGTGGTACATTGCACTCTTCTTGACTAATCTCACTGCCCTTCCTTCTTGGTTGACATTTCAGGCCTGCGTCTGGGTCCTGCATCTTTAACCTCCCCCTTCCGCATACTGTTCTTCTCCCTTGTCACAGCCTTGGCTGCGTCCTTACCCGTCTCATTCAATCTCCTCCCCTCTTCTCCAGCAAAGCTACCAAGTTCGAGAATTTCTTAGCACGAAGAATCTGCTCCACAGTGCTTATTCAGTCGGCTTGCGGGAACCTTCACACCTTTCGAAGCTTCATCTTTCCATCTCGCGCCGTTGCTCGTCTGTCTCGACGGAGAAGCTTTTCATTCCTGGCATGCTAGCGGACCCTTCATCTTACTAGCTGTCATACATGTAACAATGGCACACCCTGATCTCACATCACATCATGTCAATTACCTAATATGGAGGTATGTATCAGCCTTCCTCGTGAAGCCAACCTCATTACCTGGTCACACGCTCGTCCCCGTTTCACATCAGTGCACTCACTTTGTTGGTGGTTCCGTTGCATTATATGCTGACTCGATGGCAGGTACCTCCAAGAATCAGGTAGAATCCCTTCTTCTCGTGGTCAACGAAACATAACACTGTTTTTTTTTTTTCTTTTTCTGTCTTATTGACTGTCATTTACAGGACACGGTGAGGCCGCAATCACTCTGCAGCGCGCGTGGAATCATGATCCGCAGAGTTTGCCATTCGCCCCATACATCAAAACCCATGCTCTGGTCTCTTTAGTACAAAAGGGCTTACAGTATTACGAACTGGAGCATTCCATTGACCGGGTATGGACTCATTCTTCTCTATCTCATCCTCAAGTGCCTTTCCACCTTGCTATCTAATTCCCTGTTGCCACTTGCTTGCGTGAGTGCGTAAAAGCGAAGGGTGGTCCAAAGTCTAATTTGCTACATAGGATGGAAATGCCACCTCATTCTCACCGTCGAGTTATTTCTTCGGGCCAGCTCCATTAGAATCGGAGACATCAAAGGTTGAAAATGGCCTGGGGGAGACAGCAGTTGGCACTGACCAGGCGCCTGTCTCGCCCGCGAGCAAAGTTGCGCGCGAGAGCGGCGGAGGCGCCGGCGGCGGCGGCGGCGGCGTGATCAACGGTCATTTGACGGCCGAGGCTGCCGCCCCCCAGCCCGCCCCCAGTGTCAAGAAAGCCCGAAAGAGCGACCGCTCAGAAGCTAATGGAGACGAGGTGCCGATGGAAGTAGACTCCAATGGAGTCTCCCATCCAGAAATTGTACCCGCAGTGGCAGTTGAAGAATCGACGTCAGCAGCCGAGATGGTTGTGGATGGGGACGGTGATGTGAGCATGGGCATCCGACCGGAGTCGCAGGACCAGGAACCACCCGCACCGCCGCCGCCGCCGCCGCCAACCTTTACCCTGACAACCGGCCACAGCGTTGGCGTCCAGATCACCCCCGCCAAGGCGGCTGACCTGGGACCCGACACCGCCCTACTGGATGTGGCTGTTGATGAGCACGTGACACGAACCTTGTGGCGCCCCAACGACCCTACCGTTGTCGTCGCCGCCGGCGATACATTCTGTAGTCTATGGAGATTATCATCGAACGCTTCCCCTGTGCAAGAGAAACTGGTCGAGAACAATGGCGACCGCACCTGCGTCTCAGCGGTGTCTTGGGAGCCCAATGGGCACAAGTTGGCTGTGGCGACCTACAATGATATGAGAGGCTCGATCACGATGTATGATGTCTTTGGGCACGCCGTCGACTTGCTTCCAGAGGTACCACGGATGATCACCGGCCTGCACTGGGCGGAGAATGGCTCAAAATTGATTGTGGTTGCTTCCGATAGCCGAATCTCGGAACTCGCTCTTTGGGACGATTCTTTACGTCCGGACGAGTTCCCCTCTCCACAAGTCATCGATGGAACTGTACTCGATCTTTGCTGGCTCGGACCCAGCCAAGTCTATGCTTGTGGTCCTGGAATTGTCTATCAGTGTGATGTGGGCTCAAGCGTCCATATTTCCAAAACCTACTCCTCGAGTAATACAGAGAGGCTTTGGGCTTTCATCCGGTGTGCTACTGTTGGCTCCACACCCGTGGCCGTTGCTGCATCCTCCGCCAATGCTGCGCTGTGGGTACCGACCCACGATATACACCTCGAAAACGCCCATGAAGGCGATATCACCGCAATCGAAATCAAGCCCAACAGAGAACAGTCTTCGGTAATGCCAACACTATTCATGGCCTCATCATCAACCGATGATACGGTGAAGGTCTGGCAGATTAATCTAGAGTCAAAACGATTTGAATGCATACATCAACTCTCTCTCGGCCCGTCTTCGCCCGCTCTGGCTGCCAGCTTCTCGCCCGATGGCTACGCCCTTGCCGCTGCCAGCAAGGACAATCTAGTCATATGGAATGCACAACGGGGTGGGACTGCGATGGCTGCTTGGAAAGCCCCGGGACGTGAACAGCGGAAGGTGGAGGATGAATCAGGCGGGCCTGTCAATGGACATAATGGAACTGCAGAGCCAGTGCTAGATCGCTCTCTAGCGTGGGATACCGATGGCAAAAGACTTGCTTTCGGGTTTGGTAACCAGGTACGTCAATCTTAATTCTCAGTGGCTCATCATATTGACTGGCGAGAACAGCTGGCCATTGTCAATTTGCAACGCTGAGTGGCCCGCATTGCCGAACGAGGATCCCCACCACCCCAATCATTCCCAAATCTGCACTAGAAATCCCACGATATGATTCTCGATCAGTCGAAGCACATACTGCCACTATTATCAAATGGCGATGAAGGCAAATTGGGGGTTCCAGCCAGCTGCAGCACCATGCCTCGATATTTCGGTCAGACCTTGTCTTTTCGCTCCTGGTTCTCGGCAGGCCCCGATGTACTATGTTGTGAAAGCGTACCCTTGGAAAGCATCCATTTACGTCTACAAATTACACCGTTACAGCTATACTACCATAATTATAGTTCTTTCTTCGATAAATCTTTGGGTTAGATCACCTCTCAGCGGCGCATGTTGGGTCTCAGGCAGCAAAAGCGGCGGTTGGCGACTTTACGGGGTGATTTCGGTGGCTCTTTTGACTTCATTACGCTCTCCCTTCCCCTCGCACTGCACCATTTCTTCTTTGAGTCGGCTTGATCGGAGGCAAGTTTCGCCGTCCGACCTCAAATTCAGCGCGCTAGCACCTTTTCAGATATCTCTGGCATTTTGGCCTTGGGTTGCGTCACCGCTGCTTGGTGTCACAATCTATCTGTCCATTTCCTTTTAAAACAGCAAGCCCTAGTCTCAACAATTCAGACTTATTTGGGATGGTCCCTCTGTTTTTGTGTCTGCTCTTTTTGTCGTTGCTCCCTTCTCAATTTGCGATCCTTCTGTCGAATGTGGAAGCCCTCCTCAACGTCCTTCCAACCCCGCATCCATGCTGTGATGCCTTCAAAAAGTGCTTCTCCGTCGTCATCAATGGGCTCCTCTTTGGCACACTTTGTCCACCGCCGTTGATTCTTTCGCCGCCCTCTCATAGTGGGTCTTTCCGCCACAGATATAAGGTGCTGCTTATGCCAGTCATCTACCCATATCTCTAAGCCATTAATCGTTCCTTGCATCGCCTCACGTTCGGCCGAGTCTTCAAGAATATCATTTCGGCTGCCGGTGGGTTCAGTATCAATAGGACAGCAAGGCCAATTTTGGACATTGCAGGATCACTTACAGCTCGTGTATCTCCTCGTCTAGTTCCAATAGTCTCCGTGTCAACTCCTGACGCTCTTGGGTGAGCAAGCTGTGGATTTTGAGCGACTCCTTGCGGCGCTGGTCGAACTCCGCTCTCATAGTCGTGACCTCAGCAAGAAGACTCTTTACTTGCGAGTGCGATAATTCTGGGACAAGCACGACAGGATCGGTTGGGCCAACATGTGGACTCCGAGGGGAGTCTATTGGGCTGGGCGGTCGTGAATGGGCACGGGGCCGACAAAGGGCCACTTCCTGCGACAGTGCGGGACGCGGATCAAGCACGGTCTCCATCGTGTGAAGGCAGTGACGGATTGTGGTCGAGTCGGATTCAGAGATTGAGTGGCTTTCGGACAGAAGGTGCGCGAGTCGCATGAGACGTGCAGGCAAGGGAGTGGCATCGTGTAAATCGCTGTCGAGGATATGGGAAGCGTATTCCGGGTCTGAGAGAGCCTTATCCCAGATTCGGTCTGCTACCGAGGACGGCGGCGAGGGGTGCGAGTAAGGTGTTGGATGTTCCATGGGGGGCTGATCCAGGGTCTGTTGACTTGGTTATATTGTAGGTTTATTCGATCTGATGCTGTAATAATGTCACTTATTCCTTTATCTTGACAGTCCTTCAAAAAGGGTCAGATGCATGCAACGTAATTTGAGAGCAGTGCAAGGGGTGGACTGACGTGCTGCAAGCCCGTGCGCAGGCTGCAGGAAAGATGGAAATGGCGACGGGGGATGGAAAGTAGCGGGTCTCTTAGATATAAAGATTGGTACCCGAGATCAAGCTTGGGCAATGGTGTGAAGCAAACTGGAACAAGTCACGTCCTGTCTGCGATGACAGCGCGGACGACTTGCTGTAATGTCTCCAACAAGAACAACAGCTGATTAGCTGCAGGATTCCCACAGCAACCGGGGAGGAGCTTGAGCTTAACCAACGGGGACCCTTGATCAATGGAAGACAAGTTGTATAGTGATCATGGGCTGAGCGTGAATGATCAATTCGAAAGCAAGGTACTTCAGCAGATACTTAACCAAGCAATTGCCGGAAGAATAATGGGATTGTTGACCTGGGGGTTAATAGTTGACTACCTGATGATGAATAATGATCGGAATGAAAGCCGCCGCCATTTATTCAAGCCGGTAACGCTAGTCCCGCTTGGGATGCTTGTATGCCTCATACATGTAAATGGACTAGAATGGTACCTTGTCCAGCGTGCGTCATGAGCTGCTGCCTGCATTGACCAAGTTCTTTTTAAGGCACACATTTCACCATGCTTGGGAATCTGTTCTACGATATAAACCTGTTATTATATGTCTACCTCTTTCACTTTTTCGAGGCTTACTTGCGACTCGGACCGTTACCGTTGGCTTAGAATCTTTGACCTTGACAATGGGTGGCATGAATCGGGCAGCGTCCTTGGCAACGTTGGCGATTGTGTATATCTAGATTTCCTTTAATTTTTTTTAATGAGCATCTCTTTTCCTCTCCTACTCATTTTTTTTGTTCGATACGGCTGACTTGAATTGTCACCTTTTTAAAACAGATGCCTCGTCTTCTTTGTGGACATTGCGAACCTGGGCATGGCCAATATCGCCCTGCCCACAATCCAGAAGGATCTTGGTTATAATGACGGAACGCGGCAATGGGTTCTGACTGCCTACCAACTGACGGTATGGTCCTCACCTTTTCTGTTTTTGGGAGGTTTTGACGTTTTGGGCCATTGGCCTCTGGCATACAGTTTGGTGGCTTTCTTATGGCAGGCGGCCGGCTAGGCGATATCTTCGGCCACAAATATGTCCTCCTGGCGGGCATGACACTTTTCAACGCAGCGACTCTGGTCTGCGCCCTTGTCAATGACCAGATTGGGCTTATCATTGGCAGGGCCTTCCAAGGTGATTTTGTGCCGTTTCCGCGAGTATGACGTTTGATCTAATAGTTTTTTCTTTACATTCTGCAGGTATTGCAGCAGCGTTGACAATTCCTTCAGCGCAGTCACTAGTTGCCCTGTCATTTAGTGACCCTAAAGCGCGTGTCAAGGCTTTCAGCGCATGGGGCGCTTGTGGCTCGACTGGCTTTGTGTAGGTATTCCATTCTGGCTGTTTTGAAGGCTAAAGCTGCGTACAGAAGCTGATATCTTTGTTTTCTCAGGTTTGGTCCGATCTTTGGCGGCTTGTTTACTTCACTTGTCACATGGCAATGGGTATGCTTGGATAATTTAACCGCCTCCTATGCATTTGCTAATATAATTTCTTTTTATCCTGATCTTAGATCTTCTGGCTTTCTCTTATCGTTGAAGGAGCCCTCGAAATTGCAGCTCTTGCTCTCTTATTTACGAAAAACCTGCCTGATGAAAGCGCAGTAAGAGATAATGATAGTAGCAAATGGTCCAACTTACACATCCGGATCGATATTCTTGGGACCTCTATATCCGTGGCAGCATTGATCCTTCTTGTCTACGGCCTGACGACTGCTAATATCCATGGTTGGGACCAAGTAGACGTTATTACAACACTAGTTATTGCTGTCGTATTATTTTTTGTGTTTGTTCTCGTCGAGCTTAAGGTCTCCTCTCATCCCATCCTGCCTGATTATTTATGGGGTGACAGGATAAAGGTTCTGGGATGTGTGGTTGCAGCACTGACATATGCTGTCTGGCAAGGATCAAATTACTTGCTAACTCTTCAGCTGCAGAGTGCGTTTATCCCATTCACTTATTGCTACTTGATGTTAACAGGTAACAGACTTCGGCTTTTCTGCTCTATCAACAGCGCTTCGCTTCCTGCCCTTGGGAATAACTGCCTGCGTTGTTAATTTCGTCATCCCCATGCTCCTCGCACCTGTCGGCGCCCGCAAGCTACTCATTGCGAGCTGGCTTCTTGCCCTGGCTGGGTTAATTCTTCTGACCCGAATGGGCGCAGGCGAGGATTACTGGCGGCTTTGTCTCCCCGGTATGATCTTGTACATAGCCGGGATTGGAACGGTATATTTTGTGGGAAATGTGAGTGTTGTTGCAACGGCGAACAAAGAGCACCAGGGGACTGTGTCTGGTGTTTATAATGTAAGAGTTTATCCTTTACACTCTACTCGAAGAGTTTCAGGAACTGCTGTGTCAAAAACGTGGAAAGTGAGAATGCTGACAAGAGTGACCTGCCAGATGTTCCTCAACGTCGGCGGTGCAACCCTAGGTGTCGCGGTTTTGACAGTTATTTCTGATTCAGTTGCCACGAAGTACGGCGGAAAAAATGATACACAGGCTCTCTTGGAGGGCTATAGAGCTGGATACTATGGCGCCATTGCTATGATAGCAATTGGATTTGTGGTTTCCTTTTTCTTTGCAGCACCTGCCGAGAAAAACGAAGATGAAGGAGGTAACAATGCAACGCCCACCGAGATGAATAACAAAGCCGGAGAAGGCAACAAAACAAATGATGGAAAGGATGACAAGCAATCATCACCGATTTCTGATCCTAGCGCCGATGGAGAAGAGGATGGAAAGGCTGAAAAAACCGTTTCACCTGGAGTCATGGAAGGGACCTCTAAAGTTAGTGAACCAACCAACTAGAAGATGTCCAATGATTCAGCTATCGTAAGGATGGTTTTTACCTCTTATGGGAGCTGAAATGTGATCAATTGAGAAATTTGACCAGGAGAATGCGCATATGATTTCAGAATTCACACTCTATCCCATAGGAGTATCCGATTATACCTACAGTGAATTTAACTAAGCGCGGAGTCATGAAAGTAAAAGATATACACTAGCCTGTGAAACTTCGGTGAAGGAAATAGTCAAATTAGTGCTTTTACTCAAAACCATCTCTATTAATGGTAATTTTTATTATCATTTCGCCTTGTTTACGCTATGTTACTGTTGCCCTGGCGTTAGGACCGACCGCGAAACCTTCAATGCTTTCAAAGAGAGTACAGAGACAGTATGAATCTACACTATGCTAAACCAGCTCCGAATATCGATCGAGAGGAAGATGGTTTCTCCAGAATGATATTGCGTGAGCAGTCAATAGAGATGTTCTCTTCAGTGACAGAGGAATCTTTGACCAGCTCTGCCTGGGAAGCTCATTTTGTCACCTCCTATTCGATACTTGGATATTTGAGTGCAAACAAAACGTGAAATTCCTAATTATGCCCGGTGATGTAGTGCCCTGCAATGTGGACTGAGCTTGTGTGAGAAGAGGATGGCTTCTGCGTCCAATACGATAATCAGCGGACCAATTGAGTTTTGAAGAGTGGTCGTTGGACTGAGTGTCAGGAAGATATTTCCCGACAAAAGAGGGAGCTTGTAACCCAGCAATCGAAATTGATGTCTGCTACCAGGTTAATATCTGCTGGTTGCCAAAGTGCCTGCATAGATTTTGTTATTAGAGCATCCTGCTATTCGGGATCCGATTGCTCGACCACTGGCAAGCTAGCCACTGGTTAGGGTCTTTTATTGGTAGATGTCGTAACCGCCCAAGCATTGTGGGGTTTTCTGAGTAGTTATCCATTTCGGATTCATACATGTACTAATCTGGACGGACCTAAGTTTTGCTTTTGTGATTCTCATTAGGTCCAGTGGCTAATTCTCCATCCTCTCTGGTCTTTAAGTACCTTCTCTCTCTCTCTCTCTCGCTCTTTTACTGTACTGCCTCTCCACCTGCCCTCCTGCAAGCCCAATACTCGATCCCCGATTTCGGTTCTACTTCCGGAATTAGCCTCTTTTCGATTGTCTTCCTGTCAAACTTCCCCCCCCTCCTCTCCGCCTCTCTTCCTGCTGCCTACTTCTCCGCACATCACAACTCAGTTCCACCACGATGGCACCGCCTGTAAGTGCTTCGCTGAATCGTGCACTACTCTCTAATCTTGCATTGCGCCCGAGGAGGATCACCAAGTTGATTGAGATCAAAGTGGTTGGTTGCATGCTAATTTTCTTTTTGACTCACTCAGATCACAATTGTGCCGTCTCTCGAGACCGCGGGCGAGGTCATCGACTCCGTTCAAGACGCCAAGTTCGCTCCCAACCTCCTGCCGCTAGTGACCTCCATCCCAGCCGACCTCTTGACTCCTACGCTGGCATACCTAAAGATCGCAGAGAAGTGAGTCATTTTAGCCGCCCGCGATACCCTCCCGCCGCGGGAACCGATGCGCTGACCGGTCCAGATCGAAATTGTCGTTCCTCTACGAAAGTGCCGCTACGACAGAGACCATTGGAAGATATAGTTTCATTGGAGCCGGTATGCGCAAATTACACCCCCTTCGCCTACTAGCCAGAGAACCTTAGGTTTGGAGTTAAGAAAGACCCCGTGACTGATTTTCTCCGTTCGCTTTTCCGCACACTCAGATCCCCGCAAAGTTCTCAAGACGGGCGCCGGTCATGGACCCGAGTGTGATCCGCTCCCGATCCTGGAGGAGGAGCTGTCTGGTTTCCGTGTCGCGACAGTGCCCGGCTTGACGCTCCCGCCGCTGACCGGAGGTGCGATCGGCTACGTGGGTTATGACTGTGTGCGGTACTTCGAACCCAAGACGGCCCGCCCGATGAAGGATGTGTTGGGTATCCCCGAGTCGTTGTTCATGCTCTTCGACACGATCGTCGCTTTCGATCACTTCTTCCAGGTCGTCAAGGTCATCACATACATCCCTATTCCCAGCAGCAAGACCGAGCTGGAGGCAGAGTACCGCAAGGGCCAGGAAGTCCTACAGCGCATCATCGCAACTCTACTACGCCCCGACCACCCTCTTCCGCCTCAGGGCCCCATCCTCCAGAACCAGGAATACACCTCGAACATCGGACGCGAAGGCTACGAGCGTCATGTTACACGCCTCAAGGAGCACATCTCCAAGGGTGACATCTTCCAGACAGTACCGTCGCAGCGATTGTCCCGCCCGACCTCTCTCCACCCCTTCAACCTCTTCCGGCATCTACGCACGGTCAACCCGTCACCATACCTTTTCTACATCGACTGCGAAGACTTCCAGCTGGTGGGTGCCAGTCCGGAGCTGCTGGCTAAGGAGGAGAAGGGCCGCATCATCACGCACCCAATCGCGGGTACGGTGAAGCGCGGCCGGACGCCGGAGGAAGATGAGGCGTTGGCCAACGAGTTGCGGAGCAGTCTGAAGGACCGCGCGGAGCACGTGATGCTGGTGGACCTGGCGCGCAACGACGTGAACCGGGTTTGCGACCCCACGACGACACAGGTGGACCGGTTGATGGTGGTGGAGAGGTTTTCGCATGTGCAGCACCTAGTGTCACAAGTGTCGGGCGTTCTGCGACCGGACAAGACGCGGTTCGATGCGTTCCGGTCCATCTTCCCCGCGGGAACAGTGTCCGGGGCGCCCAAGGTGCGGGCGATGCAGCTGATTGCCGAGCTGGAGGGCGAGAAGCGCGGTGTGTACGCGGGCGCGGTGGGTTACTTTGGATATAACATCGCCAGCGCGAATGGTACGGCGGAGGTGCCGGGCGCGATGGACACCTGCATTGCGCTGCGGACGATGATGGTCAAGGACGGAGTGGCCTACCTGCAGGCGGGAGGAGGCATTGTGTTCGACTCGGACCCATACGATGAGTACGTGGAGACGTTGAACAAGCTGGGAGCGAACATCACCTGCATCAAGGGCGCTGAAGCCAAGTACCTGAGCTTGGAGGAAGAGCAGAAATCCTAGGGTAGCGCTTCTTCTTTGTCCTCTTGTTGTACCTATTCTTAGTTTCCAGCTTCTCATGATCTCTTCCTTTCAACGCTTCTAGAACTGGACGACACAATGTTTCGAAGTGAACAATGAAGATGGGGTATAGACTGCTCTTTGATAGTTGGCTGGGTAGGCGCTGTCAATGATTGATGCAGAAGTTTATTTGCACGGGACCCGAACGACAGAAGGGGTTTAGTCGGCAACAAACCGGAATGGATTCTGCTGCCTGTAACTGCTACTTCATCCCCTCCTCTCTCTCTCTTTTGCCCCGGAAAGAACTCGGTCGGGGGAGGTTGGACCCTTCAGATAGCATGGGGTAGGTAGGGTTGAACTCGGTCAGGATGAGGCCGAAGGTGGTTCGATCTGCAAGGCTAGCCTGGCGATGACGTCGATGCGAGGCCGGCTAGACGCTAAACACATTGCTGGAAAAGAATCGCACTTAGAGTTGGTCCTGTGTGAATGAGCAGGACGAGTCGGATGTCTAGGAAGCACGTTGATTCTCTTGCCTAGACCGCTCAGGCTGGGGAGGAAGTGCGTCGAATATATTGTGTGTAGTGTGTAGTGTGTATAGCGTTCCATGGGGGAGTCGGAGCCGAGGAATCGCGGAGGAAGCAGAGACTTGGATTCAATAACAGTGTGATCTTTAACAATAGTAGACAGCTTCCAGGAAAGGAGAGTGGAATGTCTGTATAGACTGAGGGAGAAATGACGAGAGGAAGCAAGTCAAGGGCGAGGCAAAGGAAGAGAAAGAAAAAGAGGAAGGAATGACACCATTCAAAGATCCATCATCGTCTCTTCGGCTTTCCTTCTCCTGATCATCTCAATATCAATCCACTCAATAGACCTAAACTCCTTTTCTCTGGCTCATCCTCTCCCACTTTTCTGTTCTCTGTGTGAATCTACCAGCAATTCATCACTCCATTGTATTACTGTAGCTCTTCTGTACTGTCCTAATTCCCTCTTGGTCCTTGTACATCGTTCTCGGTGCCCCCTATTCGACTCGCCGCTGCCCGAGGGAAGTGGAATGAAGGCCCGAGTGGCAGATCATACAACTTGACGCAACTGCACACTTGGAAGACTTTTTCTTGTCATTACACAAGCACATTGTATCCGAGAATAGCCAGACTAGACAGTTGTGCTATTCCAGTATATTTTGGAGGAGTGGTTTACTATCAGAAGTTGGCTGGGATTGAACGCACATCCGGTGGCACCCAATCTTTAGCCCGCCCGAACTCCTCCCGCTCCAGACTCCAACGCTTGCTTCCTCTTCCCTCTTCCTCTTCTCCTCCTCCTCCTCCTCCTCCACACTCTTCCTCTTTCCCTCCACCTCTTCCTTTCTCGACTCTATCCCTCCCTATTTCCCATCCTCTCCCTCTACGTACCGTCGCGGTCTTCTTTTCCTGAAATATTCCTGGATTGCATCAGTCGGCCCCGCCCTTACTGTGTGCCAGAGCGTTCCAAGTTCCCCGACTGTCTCACGGCCACCGAGTGACAATTCCGAACGCGGCTTACATACGCATCTTCCCCGTTTTAACCAACTAAGCGCGATAAGGAGAGTCGGACTGGTTCTACTCCCCGTCGCAGTCGCTCTATCCTCTTCTCCCATTCACACTTCCCTCTGCGCGATCGCCGTGTTCGCCTCGCTCACGCCCAACCTCCCTCGCACTCTCTCCCTCTTACGCAAGCTAAAGGCGGAAAGGGCCGCCTAGACTATCCTCACCTTGCCCCATACACACGCTCAATACCGCCACCATGTCCAAAGTCGTGCGCAGTGTGAAAAATGTCACCAAGGGTTACTCCTCCGTGCAGGTCAAGGTTCGAAATGGTATGTCGCACTGTTGTTGCCCGCTTATCGGGTCTCCGATCGGCTGCAGCCTATGATGCATCATCCTTATCGTCACAACTGCTGGTCTATTTATCGTCATTCCCATCCCAGCATGCTCTTCGATTGAACAACTTTGAAAGTCGAGTAAAAACTAACGACTCGCGCTTTTCTTCTTCACAGCTACAAGCAATGATCCTTGGGGGCCAACTGGTACTGAGATGGCCGAAATCGCCGCCTTGACCTTCAGCAGGTAGGCTACCCCGCCTCCTCCATGGCCTGCATGGTCCCGCGACTTCCACACTGACCCACCGTGCTACTATATAGCACCCCAAATGATTTTTACGAGATCATGGATATGTTGGATAAGCGTTTGAACGATAAGGGCAAGAATTGGCGCCACGTTCTCAAGTCATTGAAAGTCCTGGATTACTGCTTGCACGAGGGGTCCGAATTGGTGGTGACGTGGGCCCGCAAGAATGTCTACATCATCAAGACTTTGCGCGAATTCCAGTACGTGGACGAGGACGGGCGAGACGTTGGACAGAATGGTAAGCTAATATGGGCTGCATGTGGTTTTCTACGTCATTTGGGCTAATTCTCCTTGTCACAGTCCGTGTGGCCGCCAAAGAACTGACCTCGCTGGTCTTGGATGAAGATCGGTTGCGCAGCGAGCGCTCCGATCGCAAGCTCTGGAAATCCCGGGTGAGCGGTCTGGATGACCACCAAGGAGGCTACGCTTCAGAGCCCCGTCGAGAGCGCCGCGAGCGCCGCCGTACCACGAACGATGACGACGATGCGGAATACCGCTTGGCGATCGAGGCGAGCAAATATGAAGCCGAGGAGGAGCGCAAGCGGCGGGCGCGGGAAGCGGCGGGAGCCGAGGACGACGAGGATTTGGCGAAGGCAATCAAGCTGAGCAAGGAAGAAGAAGAGCTGCGCAAGCGCGAGTTGGAGGAAAACAACGCTCACTCGCTCTTTGATGATACTCCTACGCAAGTTGCGCAGCCGCAACCCACCGGGTACAATCAGGGATACCAGCAGCAGAGCGCGGTCGATTGGTTCGGCAACCCGATCAACCCTCAGCAGCCGCTGACGACCGGTTATCTGAACAACCAATATGCCCAACCTACTGGATTCCAGGGCCAGATGACCGGTATGCCCAATGGGTATGGCAACCAATTCCAGGCGCAGCCGACTGCATTCGACCAAAACCCGTACGGCCAGGCGCAGAACAACTATTTGCAACCTCAGGCCACCCTACAGCCACAACACACCGCATTCAATGTCAACAACCCCTGGGGAGGCGACGCATTCTCCCAACAGCAACACCAGCAACAGCAACACCAGCAACAGCAGCAGCATTTCCAACAATCCCAGGAGAATTTTCTGTCGGCAGGAACGAACAACCCTTGGGCTGGCACACAGCCTGCTGATACTTTGAAGCCTATGCCCACGGGGTCAAACAACCCATTCGCGCCACGGACGCAGCAGTTCCAGAGCCGACCCGCTGTTACCGGTCCCCCATCACTGAACACTCTGGCAGAAGAGCAGGCTACCAACCAATTCACGTCGCCCAACCCGATCGCAAACTACCAGGCACCGCCGCAGTCGCTTGCTCCGCCCCAACAGTCCTTTACGCCGCAGAAGACCGCCCCGACTCAGATGCTGGATCCGCACCGCATGCAGTTGAATGCACTCTTGGCTTCTGGGGATGGTCAGGACACATTCGGCAATGTGGGCGATCTGCGCATTCCCGCTCAGCACACGGCGCCGGGTACGTTCGTCAATTCGGCCGGACAGGGGCTGGACAAGCTCCGGGCCACACGGACGGGCAACAACCCGTTCTTCAACCAACAGCAGCAACAGTTTGTTCCACAGCAAACTGGGTTTGCGCAGCCGGCCAACAACCCCTGGGGAGGGCAGCAGATGTACCATCAACAGCCTCAACAGGGTGGCAGTTTGATAGATTTGTAGGTGGGAGAAGTGAGATGGTTTGTTGAGGTAGAGGTTGATTGTGAGTACGTGGTTGATCAAAGAGGACAGGCGGGGGGTGGTTGGGGGACTGGAATTAATTCTGATTCTGATATCTAAAGCCCGTTGTTGTCCCCCGGGCTTTTTTATGTTTGTTACTATCTTTGCCTTTCTCCTTGTTTCCTTACTTTGTCCCCTTGATAGTCGATTTTTTTTTTCTCTCTTTAAGAGTCATCGAATCCGGATACCAAGTTTTCTTGCCTTATGTTGTTCCTTGTCAATCTCGATCCCCAAGAAACGCTTTCTGTGCTCCAACTACCCACTTACGTACCTTCTGTGATTGACACGCCCCTCGATTCCTTCCCCTCGGTTTTTCCTCCCGCTCTCCTCTCATCCAACCCACCAATCTCTTTCTTTCCCAATTAAGTCATAGTCCCAGTCCCTCGAGATTACAGTATACCATATACCCTCCATTCTGGACTTCAACCTCGATGACAGCTCCATGAGTGCTACCTTCCTTCCTTTTGCCATCCTGTAGACAGATGGGCATCGGATCGTAGTATAGTCAGTTCCTCTCTCTCTCTCTTTTGCCTTGCCCTGCTCCTTACCCAGACCAATGATCACTACCGGGAAATGATTTATAAGCTCGCTCTCCCTACTTCTCCACCTACAACCTGGCCTTGTACCTTGTACCTACAGGAACAGGTTAAGCTGTGCTATGCTATGGAAACGGGTCCTTGATCTTACCTATAGACGACGGATTAAGTTAAAAGGGGAGGTGGAAGAGACATGTACTGTACAGATATTGCATCTCCAAAATCCACACACTCACGCATACGCATACGCACACACACACACACTCTCTCTCTCTGTGTGTGTGTGTGTGTGTTTAAAGGAAAGGGGGGAGAATCACAGGAAAAGGAAGAAGAGAAGGGCGAAAAAGAAATGCCATACATAGCCTTTTAGTCAATTCAATGCACCTAGAACCTGACCCTAGATAATCAACCACCATACCATATCATAGTCAACTTAGGAGGTATATAATCAACCCACGACCCATAAGCCTAGAATCAGGTACTGTACATATACCTACATATATCCTCATTCAGCCATCACCCATCGTCAAACTCCAGAGTAAGCAAGAAGAACCCAACAAGACACCGCATTCCCCGATTGAAGTCCACCCATCACACATCCATACACCCCAGAACAACAGCCGGAAGCCAAAAACGAAGTTGTTTTTTTTGGACGCCTGTGACGCCTGTGATTATTGAACAGAAGCCAGAAGTAAATACTTCTTACTCCTTTCAACCCCATCCAATCCCAACTATAATTCCATTCCTTGAACACGGGATGAAAAGAAAAAAGCACAATCTGCATGGACAGCATATGTTTTATTCATTCTTGGAATAAGCAACAGAGAGAGAGAGAGGACAGACAGGAAGGAAGGGAAAAGGATTATCCCCCCCTCTCACCGAACTGTCTCGCCCACTCCTCGTACTCCTGCAACCCTTCTTTACTGACACTTGGCCGAATGGAGAGCAGACTGGCCTCGAAATCCTGGAATCGGATCGGTCGGATCTGGTCCATCGGGGTGTGAAGTAAGGCTTCCCCTAAGTTGCGGAGCGGGCCCATGGCAGCGTCTTTGGCTAAGGCGGTCATGTCGGAGCCGGAAAAGCCTGGTAATAATTATCTGGTTAGCGGGAGGGGTATTTCGATGGTGTAAAGACCAAAGGGAAGGGAAAGCTCACCCTCTGTGACCTGGACCAGGACCTCGATGTCCTCATCCGTTAACTCGTGGATCTGGTGACTTAACAACTTGCGGAGCTGTTGTTCACGGACATGGTGCTCCGGGAGTGGGATGTATTGTCGGCGGACGAAGCGGCGGCGGGCCGCCTCGTCGATGTCCCAGGGCATGTTGGTGGCGGCGAGGACGAGGACACGGCTGGCGTCGCCGAGTTTCTTGTCCTTCTGCTCGCGGCCGGCGGCGGCGCGTTGCAGGTCGGACCATTGGATGAGGAACTCGGTTTTGGAGCGGCGGGAGGCTTCGTTTTCCGTGCCGGAGGAGCGGGCGGAGAGGAGGGAGTCGATCTCGTCGACGAAGATGATGGACGGCGCCAGCGCTTTGGCCAGGCCGAAGAGGGCGCGCACGAGTTTCTCGCTCTCGCCGTGCCATTTGGAGGTGAGCGTGGAAGCGGAGACGGAGAAGAAGGTCGATCGGGATTCTGTGGCCACCGCGCGAGCGAGCATGGTTTTGCCTGTGCCTGGCGGTCCGAACAGGAGCATGCCGCGGGCTGGTTCGCGGAGACCTGAGAAAAGGTCCGGGCGGAGGAACGGGTAGACCACGGCTTCTTTGAGGGCCTTTTTGGCCCCGTCCAGACCAGCGATGTCGTCCCAATGTACTTCGTCGCCGCGGACGACGATGTCGTTCAGAATCTGGCGTGCAGCGGTCACGTCGACGCCCTTGGGCAGCTTGTTCATGACATTCTCGATCGCATCTTCTTCGTCTTCGTCCTCCGGGTCCTCCTCGTCCGGGTCTGTGGACTTGGGGCCCAATGACTCCGGATCGCTGGAGGGTGGCGTCACGGTACGTTTCAATAGTCGCGGCGATTGAGCGGCTACGGGAGTGCTGGGTGAAAGTGTCAGCCGATCCAGCCCTGGACCCAGCCCGCCATCAGTAGACGAGGTGGGTGTGATCCGTGGCCGTGAGGCCGGATGGGTCCGCGGCTTGCCCAGACCATCCGGTGGGTGTGGAGAAACACCACTTGGGGAGGATGTGGGATGAGGTGACCGCAGGGATACTGGCTTCGGTTTGACAGAAGGTTTGGGGGGAGGTTGCGGCCGGATGACGCTCCTTGACTCCGGACCGACCGAAGTGGGGAGCGATTGATTCGAGGACTGATGTCGAACTTCACCGGTTGGTCTGCGGTGCGTCGATGTCGTCGGGGTGGTAGTTGAAGATGAAGTGGCCGTTCTCTTCGTCGGAGGCCGATGCGATACCGACTGGTCTGACGCACGGGGTTTCCGACCGATTCGACGTTCGTCCGGATCATTCGCGGGATGTGTTGCTCTTCTCGAAATACGTTCATCGCCTGAGAGTGGTCGTCGGGATTCGAATTCTTTTCGAATGCTGGAGTCGTTGGAGGCGCGCGTCGAGGCCAAAGCCGCATCACTGGCCGCCTTGTCTGGCGCCGTGAACGATGGATAGATACTACCCCAGGCTAGCCCCGCGGCCTGAGAGGCTGCGGCCGGCCGCAGCTCCCTCCGTCGGGGGCTGTCCTTCTTCTTGGTCTGTTTCTTAATCTCGGAACTGCGCAGGGTGAACGGCATGGTCAGCTTGCGCCGTTCGGGGCTCGAGGTGCGCGAATCGGGCTTGCTCGGGGAATGCGACTGGGTGCGCAGGGCGGGGGTTCCGGGCATGGGGGGAGAAGTGGCGGCGCT
Organism: Aspergillus homomorphus CBS 101889; assembly: GCF_003184865.1. Lineage (NCBI taxonomy): Eukaryota > Fungi > Ascomycota > Eurotiomycetes > Eurotiales > Aspergillaceae > Aspergillus > Aspergillus homomorphus. The sequence goes on along the minus strand of NW_020291922.1, from coordinate 164,759 downwards.
GGCGGACTCCCGTCTGATGGACTCGGAGCTGACGGTGGTGGTGGGAGTCGGACGACCAGGGATGGTGGGCGGTTTGGAGAGATCGGTGTATCCAACGGCGGGGACAGTGCCGTCGCCGATCCAGCCGGGGGTGGCTCGCGGAGGCGATTTGCCTGACGTATCCTTCCTACTCTCGCGGAGGGCTTGCAGGAGATCGACTCGCTCGCGGCATTGCAGCTCCAGTTGACGGATGGAGTCCTGCAGGGCCCGTTCGGTTTCGTTTTTGGGAGTATACTTGGCGGGGACACGATAAGCGTTGTGATAGTAGATCGTTTCCAGGGCGGAGCGCCAAGATCTTAAGGCTTCCTCTTCATTATTCTGGCAGGGTCGGATTAAATTAGCTGAGAATATGGAGGGAGGAGGGGATAGGCGCGGCAGCATGAACCAACCTGACCCTCGAAATAGACGGCAGTTGAGCACATCAGATAGCAATCATCGTAGGTCTTCTGTAGGGAAGACGCCGGCTTGGGGCGCATCATTCATTCGAGGTTTGGAGAAGAGAGGGAGGAAATGCAGCGGGAATGTTGCAGGACCCGCCCGCAATTAAGAGAACAACGGAAATCGACGGAAGGAAAAACGAGTGGAAAGAGAGTGCAGATCAATCAATTGAGTGGGTGGAGAAGTGTGGCAAGCGAGTCCGAGAGACACTGACTGGAGTTGGGGAGTTAAGTAAGTTGAAGAAGAGAAGTCCCAGAAAAGAAGAGTAGAATTGAAACTGAAACTGGAACTGGAACTGGAGGGGTTTGGCCGGCTTCGGTTTGGGGAGGTTCTTTTTCCCATTTTTGTCAGTGACGTCGTTCTCTTCCCTTCCCTTCAATCTTCATCTTCCCTCCCCTTCTATTATAAGTCGATCTAATTGACATAATAAAAATATCTCCATATTTCCAAATATAGCATACAATACATACAAAATTATATCCACAAGGAATCAATCGCAGCAGTGTATCCCGAACAGCCACAGAACCATGACCTACCACCAATGCAGTTGCGGTGCAGTGCAGAAAGGAAGGAGATTAAAAAATATCAAAAGGAAAAACGGAAAATCGTCCAGATATTTCCCCTGCGTCCCATCAACACCTATCAATTAAGCATACATCAGGCCCAGATTCCAAAGGCCTCGACCCAACGAAGCAGCAGCAGTTGTAGTCACAGCAGCAAAATAATCCCCATGGCCCTACTCTCTACCCCATCCAATCCAACTCATCTAGCCAGTCAAACAAGATTCCCCGCCCCGACCAAGGAAAAAAACAAAAGAAAAGGAGAAAGGAAAAAGGAAAAAGAAAAATGACAAGTCAGAAAAGTAATATAAGCATGGCCCTAGCTCGGGGGTCGGAGATAGACAATTCCTCGGACTGTCCCCAACTGGGCCTCGGACTTGCCGATATATGAGGTGAGGGTATCGCGGAAGATGGAGGGTGAAATCAACAAGAGGACCGGGGCTGGAGATAGAAGAACTTGGGGCGAGAGGAAGGTCATGAGAGGACAAAATCCCTAAATCAGCGCCCAGATAGTATCACCTGGTATCGCTCTCTTCCCATTCTCCCCTTTCCCTCCTCACATGTGATACATTGAGTGCAGCGTTCGTTCATCTTCTCTTCTCCACCATCACGAAACAATTTGAGTTATCTTCTGGGTCGTAATTTTATTATTTCTATCCTTAAATGTTTTTTAAAGAAAAAAAAAGAAGTATGGGGGGTGGGAGGGTAGGAGGGGGTGGTTGCGTGTTTCTCCCCGGCGGTGCGATCCAGAGGAAGGGAAGCGAAAAAGGGAGTTTTGGGAGCTGAAGTGTGTCGGATTCATGTGATCGAGCCGTTAAGGTAGGAAAACAATAATGTGATGTTGGAAGATTCGGCTTAGTTGTCCGGCCGGCCCTTGAAGTAGGCCTTGGCCATCTCATAGGAGGTCCTAGAATAATACAATCAGCGACACGATCCTCCATGTGTTGGGCACGAAGCGACTCACCAGCAAATAGCAGTACTGGGCATGGTGGAAATAATGCGGGGGCGAGCGCCACGCAGGAAACCCTTCCAGCCAAACTGCCGCTTGATGATGGCCGCCGCGTTGAACAAGCCCTTCGCCGAGCGGATTTCCTCGTTCTGCGCCAACCCTCGGGTCTGCAGCAGCGTCTTCACCACATCGAGCGGGGTGGTCAGACCGGCCGCAAACGCACCCGCCAGACCACCCGCCATACAGTGCGTGAAGGGGTCATAATCCTGCGACGGGTTCATGATCTTGGAAATAGACTCGTAGGCGACAAACTGAGTAGCGGTGAAGGGAACAGTCATGCAGAGGGTGGTGGGATAGGAGACGTAGAACGCCTGGAAACCTTCCGTGCGGTAAACGGACCGCGCACATTGAAGGAGACTCTTATGTACCGAGCCATGCACTTGCATACGTTGCTTGATCACTGCGCCCCATTAGACGTGGCTTCCAACCGTAGCGCTGTCGCACAGAACTCACCATCGAAAGGATTCATCAAGGCGTCACTAGCGATGGTCGCAGAGGCACCGCTCAGGGCTGGGAGTCATAGTCAGTCATCGCGCTCGCGTCGCCTCAAGTCCGCGGGCTTCGTAGCTCACCTGCCGCGACCGGGTGGTGGCCATCATCGACATTACCACCCGCCATCTCCTTCACCATCTCATATGTTCCAAAGTACACAGCGTGAGCGGGACCTGCCCAAAGGGAAATAACCAGTCAGCAAATCTGCCGGAAGTTCCGACTCGATAGGCAAAAAAACCACTCACCAGCGCCGACAATCACACTCGAGACCCCCTTCCACAGTGTCCGCCAGCCCTCAATCCGGTAAATCGTCGAAACCGCATTAGTCAAGCCTGTGTAGAGCCCTCCATTCGTAGGATGCAAGATTTGCATGCGAGTCTATCAGATCCGCCGCTGTCAGTCTCCCATTCAGATAAACATCTTGCGCATGGCTTGGGCGAGCTGCAGTCGTCGCAGCCGCCCGCCCGCCCGCTGGAATTCAACCGAGTCACTCACCTTCAGCAAGTCTACCGGATACATGACAGAGTGTTCCTAAATCCCTAGATCAGCATGACCCAGCCATCGCAAGACTGCTCTTCGTTGTTCTAGCACATACTGCGATTCCTGCGAAGGCGCCAGCCAGCATGTTGGCGCCTAAGCCGTAGTTGGAAGGGAGGGCTTCATAGCTATCATCATCAGGCTGCGGTTAGCTGGTGGTCAAATAAAACAGCGACGAAACTTCTTGGTCTTTGGCGAGGCATGGCAAGCAGCGCAAGTCACACTTATAGAGAAAGCCTGCGGTAGGAAACTCCATCCGCGAGGGTTCCCCAGCCAGCTGGTGTGGGGGAGCAATTGCCGACTAGAACAGGAAATGTGGATTGAAGGGCAGACGGAAGGCACATACTCATATTCTTGCCCGGGGATCTGTTCGGGGACCGCCATTGAGCTCTAAGGGGTTCTGACCGTAGCAACTGCTACAGAGAGGCGAGGATAGTTAAGAGGGGAGAGGCGACTGAGAAGTCCGAGGAGCGTGGACAGTTGTTCTCGAGCTGGAGGGCGAAAATGCCGACGCAGAAAAACGGACTTTGCGGAGCGGAGAGGGAGGGCCGATCCGGGCGGAGGGGAGAGAGTAGGAAGTGGGAAGACCGGGAGAGCGAGGGAGGGCGATCGAGAAAGGTAGGAAGAAATCGAAAGAAAAGGAGGAGATACCAACAGAACCAGCCTCAACCCGACCAAGGGACGCGGAAGAATTAATGCAGTAGAGGAAGAAGATGAGGGGAGAGAGATGTGCTGGAGAGGCAGGGAAAAAGAGAAATGCTGATAATTCTTGGGATGGTGAACAAAAAAGTCCGCCGGGACAGGTTCGATAGCAGGCCAGTTTCCCATACCGTCTGATTACCGTTTTGACGGTATGGTACCTTGACCTGCCAGGCTGGATCAAGGCCAACCGGGGAGCTCCTGGGCGGTATGGAAGCGGAAAGTCCGGTACGGGTATGGTCAGGATTGCTGATAGTGCAGTTTTTCTCTTGATTTGGAACTATTTTATTCATGGTTATTATTATGCTTCCTGCAGCTTGATTTTGGTTACTGATTGTCCGCCTCTGATAATCAGATAACTGTATAGACCTAGAAGAAGATTATGCTCTTCTCGCTTTCCGTACATGGTATAATTTTAAGTCCACCACTCCTCCACTCCTTTCTTCTATCTTAATGACCTTTCTGTCTTCCATCATCAACTCCCATGTTATCCCAGTGCAGAGGTCGCTGAATCAGCTTCCCCGACCTAGACCGGCTAGTCCGGCCAGCTTAGGCAATCCACAGCAAACCAAATTACACCGAGGCATCCACCATCCGATGACGGAGCTTTTCATATGAGTGAATAGGTAATGGGCTCAACCAGCCCACACCACCGAGAGCCAGCTCTTCTACAATTCCAGTCTTAAGACCGATTCCAATTAATCGCCTAGCCCCCAAATCAATAATCCCTCGCCATCACCCTCACACTTCCACCTAGATAAGCACGCCGTACGGTAGCCATGATAGTAATGATTCAAATGCCGAACGACGGAGGAATCAGCCATTGGCGCCTCAACCCGCGGCCCGGGAGGAGTCCAACCTTAGACTAGGTTAGTCGGGGTTAAGGGTCGCCGAAGATCCGTCACGCTGGACGGGAACCCGGACTCTTTTTCTGATGTGTTCTTATCTGATGGAGATTTTTAGATGAAGGCGGGTGGGTGCCGCTCACTCACTGTCTTCTTACTTAGAAGATCATTTGCCCCTTGGAGAAGTAGGGATTGTATACTATCAGCAATAGATATCTCAACCAGTCTAGAGTCTAAACACACAATACATCACTTAGGAGATCATACTTATAAATGTATCAACCATCTACCTTCCCATCCCCGACCATATACACAGTTCAAAACAAGGACCAACCCATCCAGAATCCCTTCATGAACCCGTTCCATGACAATCAATGTAAGATTCATCCATCAATCCAAAAGTGGAACCCTCAATTCCAGAAAGAAAATCGAAGACACCAACCCGAACTAATTACCTAAAACCAGTGGCACGGCGGCCCTTAGTCTAGTCTCCCAGTCCCAACCTAGTACCTAGTCTAACCCAACAACCTTGAAATCGAATCCAGAGTTCCGAACAGGACGTGACACGGCTCATGGATCCTACCACTTTTTCTTAGTCTATCGAGCTAACTCGCTCACTACTTCCTGGTTCTGTGGGTGGTTCAATGTTTACAGTACTCCCTGCACAGGATAAGTAGATACTGTACTAGATTGTGATCCAACGCTAAGGCAAGGAAAGCAAGGGAAGCAAGACAAGGAGGCTCGTACCGATGAGTAGATCTGCTAGACGAGCTCCCGTGAAACTAGACTAGACGCTTGATCTCCGAAGCGACTAAGTGCTAAGTTCCTCCTCCTTCCGGGCGACCAGTTGCTTCCTTCGCTTGGTGCATGCAGATCGAGTTACTAACTAGTCATGCCGACTCGGAGCTCTGAGTCAAACCTGTCCTGCCGCTCCTGCACCCGACTAGTTCCATCTAGTATGACTGGGCCTCTCTCCTAGCTAAGACCTTACACACTAGTAGCACTAATGAGTGCTTGTATACGAACCCATAGACGCCTGTTGATTTCATTTCTTGATCCAAGACAGTGTATATGTTCAGATTGCCCGCCCCCAGGAAACAGTTCACAAGTTGGAATTTAAATATAAATATAACTCCCTTCCCCGTGCGGCCCTATCTGCTATCGAAAACAAATGATATAGAATCAAAGAAAAGAAGGCCAGTATTGCATACATCAAGAGAGATTGTGGCACGGTCAAACAAACAAAATGGTTTCGCCCAGTAGTGGTCACGTGTATAGAGATACATACAGGAACAGCATCGGGGAACGCCGGTTGGGGAGATGAAAAGAGGTGAAAGTAGAAATATCGATGGGAATGATGATGAACTTGAAGACGGAAGGAGTTCATATGCGCTGGTGGTTTGTCATGCACGTCGTGAATCTTATGCTTTCTTCTAGTTGAAACAAGGAGGAAAGGAATTGGAAAGTGTGTTTCTCTACCAATCCACGTTGAATGACCATTCTCCTATTTGCGCCCAAAGTCAGTACGTTGATTGTTCGGTACGTCGAGAAAGAGGGGGAAGAGACATACCATTTTTCAAATTCTCCGCTGTATCACTCAGCAGGATCACCCGCCGCTTGTTGCAGTAGGCCGTCTTGTCCAAAATGTCAACCTTTAGCTTGGCGAGCTCCGGCACCGGTTTCTCGAACATCTCACTCAGACTCTCCACGGCCATTTCCAAGTCCTTCTGATTGTCCTCGAAGATCTCGGTCAGGTTGTTGCGCGCCAGGTAGTAGGCAAACGCATACGTCCACTTCAGAGTCTGCCGGCATTGCTGTAATGACTGTGAGGCGGTATCCAGAAACTGCACCTCAATCCACGAGAGACCGGATTGCGACTGCAGACTGGTCATCTTTTTCTCCGTTTTCAAGTATAGGTCCTTGTCCAACTTGGCCGACTGCTCGTGGTTGGCATATCGGTTGTAGTAGTGGAGATACCGCTCCAGCGATTCGCGAGATCGGGCCTGCGCTGTGCGGGCCTCGGATCCTGACTTCTCCTCGTATCGATTGCAGTTGTACCAGCTGGTGCCATGTTCCGACCACAAGCCCATGCACATCCAGCAGAACTCGTGCTTGCACTTCCGGCACGTCATGTGATTGCAACCACCATTCTTCTCAATCGTTGAGTGACATCTCGGGCACTCCTTCGTGTTGGCGGAGATCCAGTTTGCCGTCTCAGAATCATCCTCGCACTTCTTCAGCCACATCTTGACCAGCGTGCATGGTGCAGGCTGGTGGTCGTTGAGGGTGCATCCAAAGCAGAAGTAGTGTTTACAGTCGCACTGAACGGTGGGCACAATGCGCCGGAGGTCGCGCTGTTTGATAGGACAGTCCACTGCGTATTGGCATTCCGGGGCCGGGCACCACTTAAGATTGTCTTTGTCGTCGACATACGTGCGCATGAGGAGGGCTTTGTATCTGCAAAAAAGGAACAAAAAAATAACATCAGCAACATGGCGCAATCTGACCATAGACCCGGTATTATCTCACCTATCCCGTAGATCATCCGTCACAAGCAGCCCTAACGATTTCGAATCCACAATCATATGGCAGTCAGTGCCCGGGCATTCGATCCTCGCCGCTTCACCCTCCCCACGGATCTTCTGTGCAAGGTAGTGGCGATAGCAGTCAACGCAGAAGCGGTGCCCGCAGCGCATAGCATACGTTTCGAGCTCATCGCCATCCTCGCAGCAGATCTCACACATAAATCCCGGTACCACCTCCGTCGTCGGCGTCCCGTCGAAGTTGGTCCCCAGACCCGCCTCCTCCAGGGTCTGCTCCGGATGATCCATATACGACTCGATCAACTTCTCGCGCTTCCACCGTCCGTACCGCAACAGGATGGCCGACGACTCCGGGGGCAGTCCGAGGATCGATGAGACCTCGTTAATCTGCACATTCTGCTGCCGCTCAATATCTTCTGGGCTTAGGACTTTGAATTCGACCTCGTACGGTTTCCGTTTCGTCGCGATTATATCTTTGTCTTTGGAGAACCCGCCGTCAAAATCATCACCGAAGTCTATTATGCCGAGAACGAGATCAAACGCGTGTTAGTTGTATGCCACAATAACTCAACTTATAAAGTAGGAAAGACAGGTGCGCAGGGAGAGAGAAAAAAAAAGAACCAGAAGGGGTCATGACATACCATCTCCCAAGCTCTCAACATCACTTCCTTGAGTGTCCAGGAAATCATCGGGGCTCGAGCCGACGCTCATGAAGTCTTCATCGGACTCCATACTGGTGGACGCGGGGGTAACGAAGTCTGTCGGCTTTCTCCTCTCCACAAGTTCCGAAAGGTCGTTGGAGATCGCAGCAAGAGAATCTGTATCCGAGGCGGCAGGTTTCTGCTTCTTCCGGGAGGATTTGTCAGAAAAGGAGGAACCGGTGGCGGCGGGCGAGAGCGCGACGGTAGTGTTCGGGGTGGAGGAGGTGGAGGTGGCGGCGGCTGTTGCTGCTGCTTTGGTCGCGTCGTCTACAAGCGTCGCCTCGGCCGCCTTTCTCTTCCTCGTGAGGGGAGGCGTGGTGAAAAGTGTCGCAGGTTCCGTGGCAAGCCGGGGTAATGTGCTGACACGAAAAAAGGAGGTCTCGAGAGGGGATGTCGAGACCTGCTTTTTTCCGAGACAACACACGGTCACAGCCTACCAAGGAAGGAATTCGGGGTTGAGGTAATTTCTCCGGTCAGGGAGATTTTGATTTTTTGGAACTGGAAGGGGGTGGGGGGAGGTGTAGGTGTTCTGGGATGGTGGGGAATGGTAAGGTATAGCAGCACTAGCTTTCAGCTTCGCTGGATATTTAGCTTGTGATTATTCAAGCTGGAGAAGGGGTTTAATTTTGGGCGGACGAAAGAGGAAGAGGGGGAGAAGGAGGGGGGTGGAGGGAGATGCCGGTGGGTTGAGTGAGTGGGTGTCACTAAAGGAGCAGTGGATGGGATGGATGGATGGAAGGACGTCACGGGAAGGGGAGGAGAAGACTGAGAGGAGGAGAGGAGGAGGAATGAAATGATGGATGATGTGGGGGCAGATCACTTGGTCCGACCGCCTTGCTCCAAGTCCTGCTTCCTCAAACAACTACTACCATCCAGGATGATAATAGCCTCCTTTTCAGACTCAAATGCCGGATGAAGACAACACCTGGCATAGACGAACAATGGTCGGCCAGGGTGCAAAATCTGCCAGGCTCAAACCAGGTCAGGAGAAAGGAGAGAGAGCACAGCTGACATCCTTTTAAAGAAAAAGGGATTTTATATGTCACCTTGAGGCTCCGAAGTGGGGACGGATGCAGGCTGCAGAGCCACCACCATCACATTCAGCCTAGATACAGCACATACCACCGGGGCATGTTAGCGGTTGCAGGGTTGTGAAAGGACATAAACAAACACGGAAAGATACTTATGGTCTTTTCTTCCATTCTCCCAGAGCTGAGAGGTTGAAGCCCCAGTCGCTTACCATCCAGATCCGCGGTATGGCGAAACGCTGAAGTGCTGACTGACCCGGCGGGAAGTCGCAGGGGATGTATAGGTCTCATGTTGACTGACCTCGGCTACGTGTTTCTATTATTGAAATCAATCAAGCCTATTGTCTACACTGTAGCACAATGAGCACTATTGAATAGCCCCGTCTTTCAGGCGCCGAGGCACCGTTACGTCACATCTTCTTCCACTGTCAATCGATCATGAATCTTTATTTTGGAAGCAGTCTATATGCCACACTCTAAATCGTTCATTTACTCGTCATCTTCCTCGCTCTCTTCTTCTTCGCTGCTCTCCTCTTCCTCGGCATTGGCCAACCAGTCAACGAACTGCTGCGTTTGACTGCGCACTTGGCGCATCTCCTCGGTGCTGCTCGACCGCTCATCGTCCCACCACTGCTCGTAAGCCTCCTCATCGATGATCTCCAAGTCATACAGTTCTTTGGCGGTGAACAGAAGAACTGTATCGCCCCGGCTGCGGTGCACCAGGTCCTGCTGGATGAGGAGAAGCAGATCCACCTGGTCGGGCTTCGCCTCACGCTCCCGATCGAACAAGGATCGCTCCACTATCTCCCGGTATTTGCCGAAGATCTCGCGGACTGCGTCTCCAGCACCCTTTCCGCCTTCCATCAACTGTGCAACCCGCTTCATGAACGCGGACACCACCGCGCGTCGAACCTGGTGGTCCGAGGCATTGGCCGTCATACGTAGACTGACCAATTCCAGCTGAACCACGTCCGACGTGACGGCATCCCGCAAGCTGTCGTAGACGCTAGCCGCGGCATCATGTACGAAGTGATCCGACTCTTCGTCATCAGACATCGTAGTACTGAAGCTACCAGAGCGGGAACCGCCGAAGTCTGAGATCTCGGACGAGAGTGTGGAAATCGAGTCGGAGGATAGCGAAAGATGCGCCATGTTGTAAACTGTTGAACGAGACTTAGCCCAGCATGTTCGGGATTAAGCATAGTAAAGAAGAAGTACTTACCCAACCCCGACGAGGCGTTGCTTGCTGTGTCATCTTCATCCTCATCTTCGTAGGGAACATATTCATAGCCCGTACCACCCTCACCAACGACCTCGGGCTCGCTGGTGGGCACACCATCATCCTCCTCTCTGGGCGCTTTCGTGATGCGAAGTCCTTCACTAACATTGACTCCGTCGGCGATTTCTACACCAAAGGAGATCAGAGCACCGGCTTCAACGGTACAGTTCTTTCCAACCACCGCCCGGTCGGCAACAATGGCCTGCTTGACGGTCGTTCCGTCACCGATAACAGCGCCGTCCCAGATATAGGCACCTTCCAAGGTAACGTTCTTCCCAATCTTGCAGTCCCGGCCCAGAACTGTGTCCTTAACCGTTGTCTTGTCTCCAATACTCGTTCCCTGGCCAATGACCGTTCGACGGCCGATGACACAGGAGCGGGCCAGAGTCACGCCCTGCTCCTGGTACAAGCTTCCCTTGCGAAGCTCGTAGTTGTGACCAGGAAGCAGGTTAGTATCAGGGCAAAGAGGGTAGGTCCATCTGGAGATGATATCCTTGCTGACAGCATCGTACGCCTTCAAGTTCCTCACGCGGGCAGCATAGTGGTCCTTGATGATATGCGTGTGGATCGTCTTGCCGTTGAGCTCGTAGTCTTTCAACACACCGAACAAGAACTGCTTGCGCGGCGCCTGGTAATCGAAGCTGTCGGACCAGAGACTCAGCACATCGGGGGTGCAGATATCGATGTTGCAGTCGATCAGGTCCTGGCGCAGGTCGATTTCCTGATGTGAGGTGATGAGCTCGGCCTCGATGTTCAAGCGCGTGGAGTCGGGGTTGTGCTGGTCAATCTCCTCGTAGTGCAGGCAGCGGTCCTTGGTCGGGTCGATCACGAAGACAGGAGACACGGAGGAAGCCTTGGTGCGGTGGTTGCGGCCGGCTTCCCGCAGGATCATTGTCATGATCGCGTTCTTGTCGGCTTCGCGGCGAGCACGGTGCTTGGCCAGGGCGCCTTCGATCGGCAAGTTGCTGATGACATCGCCGCTGACCACGATGAAGTCTCCGGTGATGAGGTGCTTGCCGTCGAGGTCACGCATGACGTCTCCGACCGAGGTGGACGTCGACTTGAGGAAAGTCAATTGCTTGAAGGGCGACGAGGGCGCCCTCCACTTCGATGCACTATCCATGCCATCTCCGTCAGCATCGCAATCCTCATCCCACCATGCGCTGCACTCCGGCAGCACTCGAACATCTGAATCACGTACTTGATATATCTCTCCAACTGATCCGAGTGCGCACCGCCATAGAGGAAGACATCCTCAACACCCGCATTGGCAAGGAACTCCAGGGTATATTCGATGAGGGGCGTGTTCGCGAGCGGCAAGAGACACTAAGAATTCAACCCCCATTCGTTAGCCCACCGATACCCTCAGCCCTGTGTATCCCCGCCAGCGTGAACCCAAAAAAAAAACACATACCCGAGGTCTTTCCAAGGTGAACGGCTCGAATCTCGTCTCGAAGGTATCCGCAAGCACCTAATCCCAGCCAACACATGAATCAGTCAAATAAGCTCGATTCCGGCCGGGTTCCCACCGGCAAATAGATGTGAACCACATACCACCGCCTGCAGCGTCTCCTCTACCGTCTCCGTAGCATTTCCCCTCTGCTTCGGCGCGCCGCCTTTCTTCGGACCCATCTGCGCACAGACTAATCAGTATGAACCACTTGCGGCTGGAGGAGGGTGGAGGATAGAGGGAGGGGAAGGGTGAGGGGAAACTGGAACACAAAGAGAAGCACAGTACAACTCACATCGGGTAGATGATTAGGTAGAGACTGGAGAGGGTTCTTCTTTAAAACTGGACCCAGCCTCACACAAGCCAGTGACAACTTTTCCGACGACAAGAGAGCAAGTTGTAGGCCAAAGACAGAACAGACGGTGCAATGCCCACCCACGAGAGTCAGGACCGCGATTTGCAAGAGTCAGTCGCAAAATCTCCGCCAAGCCCTCGCCCGTCCCTCCGTCGGAGTCAGAACTTCATCCCACCTCGCGCGGCTGTTTGCCTTGTTTGCCTTGTTTGACGGGTGGTTGTCAGGACCGCCCCCCGTCTTGATCACATGACATTTCTCGAGTCCATGGGGTCATGTGACTCTTTCAGCCACTGAGCCACAGCTGCTAACCCCGGTCGGGGATTCTCGAGTCCAGAACGTCATCCACGGTCTGGGCCCTCCTGGACTCAATCAGGAATACCCCTTGTTCAGGAACCGCGGGTCTAGAACTCTAGCTGTCATAATTTAGCTGATGAACCCTCGATTGGGGGCCGCTGGATGCCTGCCAGTGGGTTGGGTTAAGGCGGGTGAAGATCAGATCTCCCTGTTTTGAACGCCGGACGGCGCCTCAAATCGGTGCACTTGTACTCTACACGTAACCAACTACTCCTTGTAGCTGATGAATCGGCCGCACCCCACGTAGAACGACTTACGCGGACTATTACCAGCTAAGTGTTACTTTTGGGAGGAAACCATGCGGTTGATGCGGAAATCTGATGATTGTAGTTATTTTAAATGACAACTCTTCCTGATTAAGTCAAAGAGTATGAGAATGATTACCCCACAATGAGATTACATGAATGCCGGCGCCTTAACGAACCACAAATCAATAGTACGTACAACAAGATGAGAGACAATGCTGCCAGTCCATGGCCTTTTGTGCCACGAAATCTGGATGCCAAACCCCGGGGATCCTCAAAACAAGCCCAGTCATCCAACAGAAACGACAATAGACCAGCTTGGCGGCAAGGAGACCCTCAAATCAAATGCAAGTGTAATGATGCGCCGCAACACCGTGATATATCATATAATTTCGAAACAACAGAAGAAAGCGATACAACGCCTGGATGTCATAGCAGGGTATGACTGAGTGACCATCATGGAAAGATGGGTAGAGTATAGATGCTCAAGGGATGGATGGGCTCGAAGAAGCTCGATGACGATAAAGTATTCAACGAGCTGGAAGGGAGGAGGGTGAGCAGTGATGAATGAGAAAGATGGTGGTCGCTTTAAGGAGGTGGAAGATGCGAAGGGAAATACAGTCGTGAGCAAGATGTCGACTAGGCAGTCCTTGCGGCCTGCATGGAACTGACAATAGGCTGGCTTGGATGTGCGTACATCCGCGGCCTCTTCGCCATGCCCGGGTTCTCAGCCGCGCTGGACATTTCTGAAAGCTGCCGTCGTACCTGTGGCCTAGCAGCAGGTGCTGCTGGGGCGAGGGCCACGGCGGGAGTGGCATATTGGACACCATTTTGATCAACAGCATATGCTGCGGGACCGGGGGTCGTGGGGACATATTGGCTCTGAACTGGCTGCATGTTATGGGGCAAAGCGGTCATGCCTTGGAATTGGCCTGGGGATTGCCAGTTGTTCACGGATGTTGCCGGCGACTGGCCCGGGGAGCTATCCTCTTTGATAGAATGTGCGGCAGAATTCTGTGCAGCCATCGTACCCGGGACAGCGGACTGAGAGGCTTCCATGTTCTGCGAAGCGACCTTCAGATGGGACAGGTGCTTCTCGAGCATATCAAGTAGACTCTTTCGCGTGAAAGGTTTGGGAAGCACATCATCCATACCTACTCTTGCGTCAGTGGGGGTCCATTTTCTCGTCAAATTTCAGGCCGACGGCATGACATACCATGTTGGAAGTAGAGCTGGATATCGTCGCTTCGGATATTGGAGGTCATGGCGATGATAGGAGTCCGATCGAATTGACGGATAAGATGCGTTGCGGATACACCATCCAAGTTGGGCATAATGATATCCATAAGAATTAAATCATATCCAGGGTTGGCCTGTGCTTTAGTCACGGCCTCCAATCCATCCAGCTAGAGACCATGTCAGCGATGCAGGCGAGGAAAATAGTTTCAAGGAAGCATACCGCAGTATCGATGATGCAAGAGAATGAGTATAGGAATTTTCCGCCAATCTGACGACACGTCTGGTCGTCCTCCACCAGCAAGATACGGGGGCTGCGAGCCCATCCAGGGTCCACATTTGCGCTCTTCTTCCGATTATCAGGGACTTGCTGCACCTGTTGGACTTGCTGCACTTGCTGCACCTGTTGGACCTGCTGGACCTGCTGCCTCCGAGAGTCGTCAACCTCTTGTTTCGGCATTGGGTAGGGAACATTCTTGACATGTTCGCCGTACATGGGATCAATGCCATTGGTCGCGCCAACAGGGTAAACGACAGGCTCAACATCGCCGTTCATCTTGGAGTACACCAACGCTGGGTTGGGCCCCGGAGGCGCGCGCACCACGCCATTTCGGGAGGCGCCATCCATGCCAGAACCAGATACGACCGCCCCTGCGGCCTTGGACGGATCACCCACGCCATCGAGTCCAACGAGATTGAACTGAATCTCAGCGTTCATATCGTTGAGAAGTTTCGTAGCCTGCTGCAAGGGAGATGAAGGCTCATCATCCATCGTGGCCACTTGGGAAGGGCTGAGGGTCGAGCCGGCTTGACCCTGGGCTTGAAAAGCCGCAGCCGCCTTGCTGTCGCGCCTTTGCCGGGCGTCGACCGAGAGTAGGTAAGCCATCACCTGGTGGATGACACTTTCGTGGTTGAGAACCGTCTTCTGGACTCGCATAACTTCCTGCAGCATCAATTGATGATCTACCGTCAATTGTGCATACCGGTCCGACAGATGCTGGATCTGCTGTTGCTGTGCCACAATTTGCTGATTCAACAGATCGATCTGTTGGGTGGGAACCGAGTCTTCGGTGTTCTGAGTCTGTTTGCGCGGAGCGGGAGCCTTCCGGCGGATATTGTCGAGCGACTCCTTGCTGTTGGCTCTAAATTCGGGGTGCTTGAATTCCCATGCCTGCAAGTCGGATTAGGCCGATCCTGGTTTCCGCTGTGCATTGCTGCACACTTACATTTTGGCCGTATGGCGATTGACCATTCTCTTCGTTGTTTTGCCTCACTTTGTGAAAGTCGTATTTGTTGAGTTGTCGCACGAAACTAGCGAAATTGCTGTGTTTGAAATGCTTTGGCAGGATGGTCTTCGTAAACTTCTCGCACTGGAGAGAAGCAACCAGTAAGTAAGAGAGTTCGTGATCGCAAGACAGGAAAAGAGGGGGCGGAAGCGCGGTACCTCCAAGACGACGAAACTGTCCCCTTCGTCACCCCATCGCACAATTTCCGCATATGACGGGTCCTCCAGCATCCTTTGAAATTTAGGTCAGTATTCATGTTGACAATATAATAACAGATCGACGGATCTGATATTGGCGCATCGAGACGTGGGACCAAGATCGAGGGAGGGTAGCGTTGAGGAGGGGAGGGGTTAAGGCGGAGGGGAGGTGGATAGGGTTGGGTTGAGTGAGAGGCAAAAAGCGACGATCAGGAACGGGAGAAGGGAAAGGAGGAGGAAGAGCGACGACTCACTTGTAGAGCTTCCGTACCTGAACATGGTTGTTAGCGACTGAAACACATTTGTTGTACAATACGAATAAATCAAAGGATGTTTTTCTTGAGCATGAGTTGCACCAAGATCACGATGAAGACTTACAAAATCGCTGGAGTTGCCGGCAGGGGCGGCGCTGGTCGAGGTCTGGCCACCGTCCATCATGGGCTAGATGGGTCGCGACCGATCGAACAAGCAACAGGCTCAACACACGTCGCAGGGCTTCGAGACCGGGAAGAAAGGGACCAGTCGGGCGCTCAATTTAATGGTCGGCAGAAGTAAGTAACAGGATTATCGGCGACAAACCGAGATTGTTGAAAATAATAAATAATAATAATAGTCAAAAAATGAAAGACAAGATCGAAGAAGGGTGAGGAAGAAGAAGAAGAGAAGGGGAAAAAAATAAAAAAAAGAGAATGGGAGTGGGTGGAGGAGAGAGGAAGAAGGGGAAGAAAGGCAGAGAGACCCTCCGGGTGGCCGAGTGGGCGGCGCAACAGATGAGTGGATGGTTCAAGTCAGGCTTGGTAGTGTGGTAGGAATGGGGGGATTAACTGGAATTATCATTAGTTAATCCGTTTGATTTTAGTTTAAGGTGGGACTGGGTGGTCGGTGATGTGGTGGTGGTTCAAGTTATGGTGGTGGTGGCAGTAATTTAGGTCCGTTGGTTTTGGGCGGGCGGGCGGGCAATGGGCGGCATCGGCTTGGTGTTTTCGGGTGCCTACTTCTATTGTATTGTAGGTTGTGCATTTTGATTTTTCTTGTTTGAAACTATTTGATTTGGTTCTGGTGATTGTTGGAACTGTTTGAAGCAGCTGATCCTGATCCTGATCATCATCGCTACTCCTCTCATCACTGTTTCATGTATGTGTTCTTTCACCTGGTTGGCAACACACAATAGGATAAATCAAGTAAACGGAGTGTATACTAGTAGTAGCAGTATGAAGTACTTCGTAGTAGCCTGGGAAGTGGGTGGATGCAAGAGTAACAGGCAGTAGTGCGTGGTCACTAGCCACAACATCCGACAGTTAGGTAGTAATACGACATATACCTAATCAATTAGTATGACCATACTATTAAATAAACAGCTCCGCCCCTCATTTGAATCTCTTGTGGTCGAGTATATCTACCTCCCGTTCATCATTTGAATTCATATTCCTTCCCCCCCCAAACAATATCATATTTGACATCCCTGCTATCTCTTATTGAAATTCCCATTCCCCCTCCAGTGCCATGGCCAGGCTTTGATAAGCACAAAATGGCTTGGATTCCTTTTCCCTCACGCAAGGAGATAGGAGGGGTAGATAGTCAAGAATTCTAACCCTCACTAAATTTTAGAGCCTCGGAGCTAAAGAAGGACAACTCAGGATGGGCCAACCCATCAACAACGTCACTGGACAGGAGAAAGAGAGAGAAAACCAGAATTTGGGGCAGATGATCGCGAGTCATTGGCAGAGAAATGGAAAAACAAATATCTGAGGACCGCGATCCCTCAAGCAATTCTGGCGGAAAAGCCGGCTGGAAGCTGTCAGTGCGCCTGAACGGTCGCAGACGAGCTGCATGGCCAGGCAGGGAAGGAGGAGAGAAGACAGAGAGATAGGTCTGCTGCCGGTGGGATGGGAGGGGCCGTTCATCCTGTGCGCCCACGATCACCTGGGCAGAAATCAACTGGCTTTCGCGGATCCGGCCTGAAACCAGAGAGGAGGGGAGGGAAGCAGACCGATTAATAGTTAGGCTCGAAACTAAATAAACACTGAGTAGGAGGAATGCCATCATTCAGTCACGGTCAGGCCCCTTCCCCTCCTTTCCCTCCCCCCTTATGATCATCAACAATGATGAACATCCGGGGTTCTGTTCGGTGAGGGGAGTTTCACGGGATTCGGCAACGACTGCCGATCCCTCGCCGCCGCTTTTGTGAGGGCAACACATGAGCGCTCTATGAGCACTCTTAGACACCCACTAATCACTCACTAAGCACGCATCTTGTGCTCCGATCGCTCCCGGCTTGCTCTGGTCAGCTTACTGAGTAATCCCAGAGCAGCTTCTGCTTGTTAAGACTCGATCTCCACATGACTAATACTGAGTCTTGGAACCCTGTATGCACTAACAACCTCTAGTCTATGGACTACCAATCTATAGCTTTAGTAAAGACATCACGAAGATGAGGACTGATACTCTCTACATTTCTATACTATACAACTGTCACAAGCCAGTGCCTGTTATCGGTCACATGAATCACGTGATTAGGTCCTACTAATGCGGGGACACGCGGGGGCGTCCTATAGTACATGAACTTCCTTTTCAAGGAGGCTGAATTCTCTTAGTAATGGGAGCTTTCAAAAAAGCGAAAATATCAAGTGTACGCGAAGCGGTGTGAGTTTTTAAAGTTCCGTGTTAGACTCTTGCCAAGTGTTTAAATAGAGTTAAATCTTGTCTTAATATATAAATTAATTTATATAAGTTAACTCTTCTAAAAGAGGATTCTTGAGAGGAATGGACTCAATACTTATAGATATCTAAAACTAAAATCTATACTAAGAATCTTGATTCTATGATAGAAGCCCCTCTACTATTTTTTTTGCTGCCCTTGTCAAGGTATCGCAACAAGTCCCCGATTCCGCAACACCAAGCTTGGACTTCTTTTATGTACCGCCGCATCACCATCAATCATTGTCTCATCTCCAAGTCCACCATGTCAACCCTTTGGCCCGTCAAGTCTCTTCTGATTGCCCTCGGAATTGTGGGTGTTCTGGGCACCTGGGGTCGTACTGCCCTTGACGGGTCGACCGAACTCCTGACCAAAGTGCTGGATGACCCCAACGGCCAGCTCCCGGGCACCCAGGTGCTTCTTCAGCGGACCTTCACTGGAATTCGCATCCCCATCGACCACATCATCTCCACCCTGGTGGTCTTCTAGTATGAGGTCGTGGACGGCTCCCACCCCTCCTCCACCGCGGTGGCCCTGTATTTCTTGGGACAGCTGCTCCCCTGCCTTGTGATCGCCTACACAAATGCCCAGCGTGCAGCAAACCCAGTCTTGTGCGGTAAGCCAGCCAGCCCTACAATTCTACAGTCAACCACGATGAGCCACCGAACAAGAATCTAATGCAACCCGCTGAAGACCCACCCTCTGGCTCACCCTTTTCCAAATCTGCTCCCTCGGAGGGACAGGCTGGATCTGGGCGTTCAGCTATATCACATCAGCGCTCACCGTCGCCAAGTCCAAAGTCTCCGTGGTGGGCTCGTTCAAGCCACTGCAGGGTGCTTCGACCGTCTCCTCGCCGGCGCTGGTCAAACAGCTGCTCCTGCCCGCCATCATCCTTGGCTATCTCGTCCCCGCAGCCCTGATGGGGATCTTCTCCTCCAGCCCCGCCAGCACCGCGCACAAATCCGCCATCGGCGCCTGGAACATGTACCCCATCCTCATCTTCCCCATCCTCATCTTCCCCATCCTCGGCATCCTCCGGTCAATCTTTCCTCCTGCGGTCGCGACGACAGGCCCTAAAGCGCACCTTCACGCCATCCGCGCCGCCAACATCCCCGCCCTCATCACCAGCGTCGCCCTCCACTTCTTCCTCTTAGGCGTCTCGCTCTCTACTATTCTGTTCCCCTCTATCTTCACCCCGGCCTATCTCGCAGAGCTGCATCCGTCCGCCGCCTTCGTGCCCCCGTTGGTCTTGCCCCCCGCTACCACCCCCGGCGGTGGGGTCAAAGGGTTCCTGATGTGGGATGAGTTGTTCGCCTATCTAGTGGTGCTGGTGGTGGTTGCCCTCGAGCTGCAGGGAGCCTGGTCTACCATCCAGCCGCGCGGTGGAGCGTTACAGTAGTCGTGATTCCTCCCCGCTGCGTTTGGGTCCTCTCTCCTGCTTGGACCGGGGACGACATGTTTGCTAATTAGTTGGTTGCGGGATGAGATTCTGTTTGGTGGGTGTGTTGACAGGAAAAAGGGGAAGAGGGCTGCGGAGTAGATCTGTCTTCTTCAGGTTTGCTGGTTCTCTAGTCGCTGATGGGGATTAGACTTGTAGAACGTTGGTCGATTAGCAGTTAAGGGTTATCGCACGAAGCTGACCCTGTTGTTGACCGTTGCGCGCGGCCAAGGGACAGAACTGACTTGGAACGGTCAACGCACGCGCGCGCGCGCGAGAGAGAAAGAGAGAGATGTAGGCTGAGGACTAGGTAACTAGGCTTGGTTTCCGCTATCCTGGCTTTCTGTTTTTGCTGCTGCCGTGGCGAAATTGGCCCTGAGAGTGATTGGGACCGCACACGTGAGGTACCCCCAGTCCCGGCCTGTGGGGTAATCCCGGAGTCAATCCTTGATCTGAAAGCATTTTAAAAAGAAGTGCAAAGCGCAGACGCTCATACGACTAATCTTTATGATGCAAGAAAACGCTTGTCCATTAGACTTGACTCAGCCAACAGTCAAAGGCCGGGGCATGTTGACGTGGATCTTGGGCCCGGGCCTACCGCAATGATACCCGCCGCACTGGGAATTTGGGGGCTCGTGCACCAAAGTGCACCAAATGACGGGCACGCTGGCGAGACTAATAATGTAGTCGTGTACTGGGTCACGTGACCAGCAAGTGTTAGCTCAGACGAGCGCTCAGGGTGACGGTCACTTTTTCTGGAGTTTGCTCCCGGAGCAGTCCGGGATCGCTCAGGGATTTGCTCAGGACACGCACTTTTGTGCTCATCCCACACTCCGGGCTGTTCAGTGAGCAAAAAGCAGTGTCAATTCGGGCCTAAAACGGAAGGGCAAGTGACTTAAATTCTGCAGAGATCCAGTTGAGTAGCCGACAGACAGAACCTGAATCAAGCTGGTGAACCATTGCGATCGCCTGCCTTATCTGTGCCAATTTATATGATAGACATCATTCTCTAGAAGTATCAATGAGAGTCAGCCAACCCTGTTACAGCATCGGTATGATACCAGACACATACATAAGAGTACATGAAGCTATGGCCTCATGCACGCACTAGTCAAGGGTGCAGAGTCTCAGACTATTCTTGTGGTCCAGGATTTAATATAAACAGTACCCGACTGCTTGGTCGCCCGCAGACTTGCCTTCTCTCGGACACAAAAGCCTTCATCTCGCCCATTCAGGCCGTAGTTATGGGTCTGGCCAGACTCCTCCCCGGAGTAAGCCACTTGAATGTTCGGCACCCTTGCAGTCCGATATACTGGAGACAATACAGGGTAATCGATGAAATTGGAATAGGAGCAATCATCCTCCCCCCTCCCCCCAGCCCCCCCTGAGATCCAGCCGGGCCCATGAAGTTCCAATGACTGCTTGAAGTCAGTTTAATCTAGCTCAGGCGAATTGTATGCAGCGTTCTTCCAACCCGAGAATTGAGCCATCCTCCTCTATATATGCCGCATAGGTCTAGACGACTTCCCGTCCGCCTGCAGACGAATCTTGCGTACAAGACCTTCGAAGCGAGGAATCTCAAATGAAACTGGTTAACATCGACCCTCAATCGCTGTGGTTATTCCGACAGCTCTTTTTTCCGTAAGTAAAAGGAAAGTTGGTGGTGCACGCACGTCCTGCCATTGAAGTGATTGACGTCCGGGCACTGGAGGCGGAAGCGACCATGACGAAATAATGTTCCGAGCTTGGGAGGAAGCTGGGCTGCCACCACTGACTGCACCAGTTAGCTCAGGAACAACCTTCCAACTTACCGTCAACTACCTCCCCAGCTCATCCATCCCCCTTTTCCCAAACAACAAACTCTGAATTGCAACTCTGTTCCAGGGACAGTGGCAAATTCGAAACCCTTTTAGTCTTCTCCCCGATACATCCTCGACTAACTCATCACCCAATTCGCCAATCACAATGTTCGCTGCTCGCCGTTTCACCGCTGGCGTTCCTCGCGTCCTGTCGCAAAAGGCGCTCTTCCACCGCACCGCACCGGCCTTCGTTCAGAAGGGCGACTCCATTCCGGACCTTGATGTTCTGGTCGAGAACTCTCCTGGAAACAAGGTCAACCTCGCCAAGGAGCTGAAGGGCAATGGAATCATCATTGGCGTTCCCGCTGCTTTCAGTATGTGCCATTCCCGGTTTTGCGCCCGAACCTTGACAGCCACGCATGGCTTCTTTTGGCTTCATCTTTCAGCCTTCGTACCAAATTGAGTTCGGAGCTAGTCTGCAAGATAGAGGACAGTACTGACCGTGCTGTTATAGGCCCCGCTTGCTCCAGCACCCACGTGCCCGGCTACATCAAGCACCCCAAGCTGAAGGAAGCTGGCCAGGTGTTTGTCGTTGCAGTCAATGATCCTTTCGTGTAAGCTGTTTGAGGCTCAGGCGGCAGGAGTTTCTGGGGTGCAATCTGGATTAATTCGCGCATAGGACCAAGGCCTGGGGCGAGTCCCTCGATGCCTCCGGCAAGAGCGGCGTAAGTTCCCACTATTGATCCCACACCCAAGATCTCGACAGACGCACTAACTCTGAGCGGCAGATCCGCTTCCTCGGTGACCCTACTGGCAAGTTCTCCGAAACGATGGATGTTACCTTCGACAGCGCCGCCATCTTCGGAAACAACCGCAGCAAGCGCTACGCGCTGGTCGTCGAGAACGGTAAGGTCAAGGAGGCTTTCGTGGAGCCCGACAACATCGGCGTCAACGGTATGTCTACACCAGACTTCCACTCGCGACTCAACCGTATCTAACGCGATTTGTACAGTCTCCGCTGCCGAGAAGGTGTTGGGTTAAGCGAATTGAATGGCTTGGCGTCGCAATGCTGTTTTAACTATAGAAATCTTGTCATACATGCAGAAAGCGTATGATATTTATTCATTCATATATTCTTTCTTCGCAACCATAGCATTACTTTAGACATGGACTGGCAGTGCAAAGCCTTGCACATGGAACAACCCTCTTGAACGCCTCGGATTATGCTGTTGGCTCTTGGACAAGCATACCCTTGTGACGAGCAAATCAATAACCCAGAATATATTTCCATTTTCGCCGATGATAGTCCGTAGTCGGCTTTCCCACGCATAGCACCCC
This sequence comes from Aspergillus homomorphus CBS 101889, assembly GCF_003184865.1. Lineage (NCBI taxonomy): Eukaryota > Fungi > Ascomycota > Eurotiomycetes > Eurotiales > Aspergillaceae > Aspergillus > Aspergillus homomorphus. The sequence goes on along the minus strand of NW_020291922.1, from coordinate 142,193 downwards.
ATCAGGAACAAACCCCCTCAACCCTGGTGCAGCGCCTGCCACTGCTCGGGGGTGTAGCACTTGGGCGTCCAAGCATGAATGGCGGCGATCTCGGCCTTGAGGACCGAGTTCACCAGCCGGTGCCGAGCCAGCATGTTCTTCTTCTCGAACTGGGGCGATACAATCACGGCCTGGAAAGCCGATCCACAACCGCCTAATAAATAAAAAAAACCAGTCATTAGCAATCCGAGACCCAATTCTGAATGATCGATACAGTAGCCCGCGATGACAGCCAGTAAGGAGGAGAGGGGCCACGGATTAATCAGCCACGGATTTGAAGAACATACCCGACAAATCCTCAATCTCAACATGTTGCGCCTGGAGTTGGTCGAATAGCTTGCTCTTCAGCAGATCTGCGGTGACGCCGGAACTCATATCGGCCATGGCTGCGTTCACGGCCGTGAAGGAGCGAGCGGAGAAGGAAAAAGTCGAATTCGGAAGGCCGGAGGGCGTGCGGAGAAGGTAGCGGCAACTTCTGCTCAACAAGGGGAGGGTCGTGCGGGAGTACATCAAGCGTGGTGAGGGGGGACCTGGGGAGAGAGGTAGAGAGAAAGTTGTATTATTAGGTAGTGTCTATGAAGCCGGGTTGTTTTCCCAGAGGTGAGGATGGATGGGACGGATGAATAGATGGGCTCCAGTCTCGCGGGCGGTGATGATGCTTCTTCCGATGTAGGATGGATGACGGAATCTCTTACTTACTTTCTCTCTCGTTAGTTACTTACCGTAAGTTACCTACTGTCAATACATATTGGTCAGCGAACGGGGAGTTGGTGTGGCTGGTGGGATGAGCTAGTCTGTGTTAAGGCTAGTGCCAGTGCGGTTGTGGCGCCAGCTTCATCCTCGGCTTTGCTGTGTTCGAGACAAACTTCCTATGCTCAACTAGGTAGATAGCGTTATCAGATTGGAAAAGTCGCCAAGATCGCCATTTCGTGCTTTCGTCAAATTGCTATCTGCTCTAGCTACTACAGACATTGAAACCGAGTCTCACAGTGTCTATGACCCTCCTGTTGCGGCGATCAAATCGTCTCTATTCCACAATGGCTGCGTCTCTGAACCCCGCCTCGTCGCCGTTCACTCAGGCTGTGGTGAGCTCTATGAGGACGCTGTACGCAACCAAGTCCCAGCATCAATCGGCTCACTCTTCACTGACACAATTACTGTTTCTAGCTACCCTGAGTCACTGGCCGAGAAGAGCTGGGATAACACCGGCCGTGAGCTCTTCCCTCTTTCTCCACACGCCCTCACTCACTAACCGACTGCCCCAGTCCTCCTGGAAGCTCCCTTCAACGCATCGCGCCGCCAGAAGAATTCGGTACTTCTCGCAATTGACCTCACGAAAGCCGTCGCAGACGAGGCGATTGCGCGCCGAGACTCCATCGTCGTAGCCTACCGTACGCCGCCACCACCTCCTTAGATATCCGTGTATCTCACTAACCCTCACTAGACCCCATCATCTTCCGCGGCCTCAAGTCCCTCACATTCAACGACCCGCAACAGCAGACCCTCCTCCGGCTCGCGCAAGAAGGCATCAGCGTATACTCGCCGCACACGGCGATCGACGCCACGCCCGGCGGGATGGCCGACTGGCTCTGCGACATCGTGACGGGCGCCATTACCCCACTGACCACAACCAAACCCAGCACAGGCATCGAGCAATCCTCCTCCGCAAGCTACTCGCAACCCACGTACCCGGCACCGCAACCCTCCAAACCCAGCACCACCGACAGCGTCCCCAACCACACCCGCCAAACCATCATCCCGTCCCCGCCGCCGCTCCCCGATGGAATGGACACCGCCGGCATGGGCCGCCTCGTGACCTTCGCCGACGCCCAGCCGCTTACAGCGATTATCGACCGCATCGCCCAGGGCGTCGGCTTCCCCGGTGGAATCCCCATCGCCATCCCGCAGGGTGCCTCCGTGGACAGTCTCCACATCCGCACGGTGGGCGTGTGCCCCGGCTCCGGGTCTGGCGTGCTGATGAAGGGCGCCAAGCTCCCTGACCTGCTATTTACCGGTGAGCTGAGTCACCACGAGGCGCTGGCGGCTATCGAGCGCGGCTCCGTGGTCGTTGCGCTTGCGCACTCGAACACCGAGCGCGGGTATCTGCGGGCTGTGATGCGCGAGAAGTTGGCGAAGGAGGTCGAGGCGGTGTGGGCGGACCAGCGTCGTAGTTGTGCTGCTGCTGATGAAGTCGAAGGGTGGAAAGAGGTGCTGGGTGATGCCTCGTGTGAGGTGGCGGTTAGCGAGAAGGATCGCGATCCGTATGGGATTATGGTGAGACGGGTTTAGACCTTCGTCTTTATACTACTAGGAGGCGACCTGTGTGGATATACCCATACTTAAAAGGTACTTAGCCCGGTTGGGAAAAAAAGAAATATGCGCATGAGCAAGCTTAAAATACATCTACACTCTTAATGCATACTACGTTTATAAATACGTATACATTTTTATACAAAACCCACACTAGGACATCATGAAATCATGACAAGAGCCTAACTCAACAACACCCGAATCTCCCCCGTAGTCCGAGGGAACAACTTCCTCAACCCCCATTCTGTCTCGCCCTTTTCCTCGTCCGCCTCTCCATCCCTGTCACCACCATCACCATCATCATGGTGTTCCGATACAACCCCCCCATCACTACCCCGCCGAACGACGCTCCTCCGCGCCTCATCCGCCCCGATAATCATCCCCTCCACGAACTCAAAGTCCCGGCAGAACGCCTCGACCGCCTCCTCAGTGACACTTTTCACGAACGTGGCGCTCTGCACGCGCTTCAGATGGTCCGTTGCGTCCATCAGGGCCGAGGGGAGGAAGTCGTCGAGCTGTTGGCTTGTGCGAATGAGGGCCTCGGGCTGGAAGGCTGGGAGGGCGGTGATGTCTGCGATGTCGGATAACTGGGGTTTTTGTAGAGTAGGGTTGTCATTGTTGGAGGGGGATTTGGGGGGGGCGGACGGGGAGAACGGTCCTAGAGCTGTGAGGAGGGTTTGCAGGCCTGATTCGGTGAGGAGGTATTGGTGTTGGATGGATAGGAGGTCCATGCGGAGGGTGGAGAGGGCTGATGATAGTGCCGGCAGGTGGGTTGCGCTGGCGAAGGGGTAGGGGGTTAGGGCGGCGCGGGTTGCAAGGTGGATGTTCGTGAGGTAGATGGTTTGCGGGGTCGGAGGTAGGTCCTGGGCTGTGGATTTGGCGAGGTCCAGGAATGGGTCTAGTGCGCAGCGGAGGACCGGGGTGAATCTGTTAGGCTTCGGGTCTTGGGCGCCGTTGCTGTCGTTGTAGGGGGTGGGGGGTTGTTCCTCGGCGCCGAAGGAGATGTCGTGCGATTTCATGAGGAGGGTGAGCGATTCGAGGGCATCCTGCAAAAATTGCGGTGGGGAGAGATCGTTGGGCGGGGCGAGGGCCGAGTGGTCGCTTGAGAGGCTGTTGACTTCTTCTTGCATGAGGGTTTCGAAGTGGCGGAAGGTGAACTTCTCTAGCGTTTCGAGGAGCTCGGCCAGACTGGATTGGGATCCGAGGAGTTTAGCGAAGGTGGAGCGGTAGAATGACAACAGGTTGACCACCTTGTAGCATGTGACAGGGTCGTCGTGGCCTTGGACAACGAGCTCGACGCGCTGGCGGAGCGCCCGTGAGACGCCGACAAGGTCACGGTTGACGAGATCGCTGAGGGCCTTCTGTCCGTCGAAGGTGACTTCTTGGTCTTCGTCGATACGTGACCAGGGCTCGCTGCTCAGGCCGGCCTGGATGCCCTTGGCGAGCTCTTCGCCATCATCGACGAACAAAGACTCGAGGGCTTCCCGCTCCGAGACGGTCGTCGAGTGCACCCAGGCCAACATATCTCCAATGTATCGCAGAGGGTCATGAGCGGAGAACTCGATGGGTTTCACCTGGCGGTCGCCTCCACCTCCAGCAACCGCATCCGTAAGAGCATAATGGAAGGCATCGGAGAGAACATAATCGCGAGCTTCGGCGAAGAAATCCAAGCAGCTATGGAACAAGCTGGGTCGCTCCGCCAGCACGCGCAGGACGCGCCGGATAGAGCTGCTGATGCGAGAGTCTTCCAGGTTCAAAGACCGAAACTCTTTCTGAATCCAACGGTAGAGTTTCTGATAGGCGGAGTTCAGGCTCCTAGTGCTCTTCTCCATGAGCTCCAGACCCAGCCGCTCGTTCTCCCCGCCCAGCAGCACTTCACAGTCCCGGTGTACCTGCTTCACGCGGGCAAGGACTTCAAAAAAGTGGTCATCAATGGGCTCCTCGACAGCTGTCAGCACCAGCAATTCCTCTTCCGGGACAATAAAGTGTTGTGTGAACGCATTCAGCAGCTGTTGTTTGGTCTCCGCCTCGGTCCTTTGCCTCATCAACGCGGACGCTTCTTCGAGAACGGGCGTTGTGTCCTGCTTGGCGAGGACGATGTGTTTGCGCATCTCCTCGCATGTTTGATTAAGATTTGTGATGACCGTCCCGATCCGCTTCAGTTGCTGTGTGTTTTTGGGTGTCAGTATCTCTGCCATGCGAGCCCAGGCCCCTTCGGGGGCTATCTTACCTCCGCAACCTTCCCGAAGTCGCGCACAATCTCCGCATTACAATCGACGACCTCTTTTTGCACATCCAGACGAAGCTGCCGTCGAACTTCTGCGGTATTGTGGATGCCCCGGAGACTGAGAGTCTCTAGAGCATCGCGAATGTCCGAATCCGCGTACGATGCGGAAAGTACACTTGTCAATCGGTTGGACAAGGCATTGGATCGCTGCTGATTCGGCGGAGAGAGCGGGGACGAAGCTGGAGAAGACATCCTTGTTGACGATGCATGGCTTGCAAGATGTGCGTTAGGCGGGAAGTAGCTGGCCATTCTGACTCAATTGCTGTGCCTGAACAGGTGTGTAGGTATTGCTGCCCTGGGGTTGCGGAGTATCGCAATGGAAGCGGAGAAATGCCCGCGGGCGGAAAGGAGCGCGTGCTTACGTCAGGCGTATTCAGGAACCAGAATCCACCCCGCGCAAGAGCTACAAAGACATAGTCACAAGCGCATCAGTGCTTTGAGTAAAGGGGTACTAGATTCCAGTCATTCTTTGTCGACATCCTCAATCAATACACGGAGTCCTCTGGGACAACACCTATCACACTTTGTTGCGACCACCTCCATGGATAACGCTCTCCTCTCCCCTGCCAAGGCACGACAGGCTGCCATTCAAGCCAAGGATTGGGCCTACGTGAACTCCTGGCTAAGTCGGCAGTATGCGCCCAATCCAGTGCCCAGATTTGAACGGAACGACGACACTCTCCGGACCCTGCTTGCATTGGCTGCCGCCAACGACTCGGCAGATGAGGAGGCAACGCTACTCCATGATGCACGCGAGGAAGCGGTTCGGGCATTCAAAGCCTGGGAACAGGACCAGGACAAGCAGAAACTCGAGATCCTGGACGAGATAGAGCTCTCGCTCGATGGGAGTGGCAAGCAGAATCTTGATGATTTGGCGGAAACGACTGCAGTACTGGGAGCAGTGAGCACCGACGCAGTAGACCTCGGCCAGTCGATCATGGACCTCACGACGGAGGAGTTCGACGTGCAGCAGCAGATGTCTAAAGTAGAAGCGCTACAGAACTATCTCGAGAAGGAGCTTACTACTCTGCGGGCACAATTGGATGATCTCAAGACTAATGAAGCGTTTGAGATCCCCCCGGATCTTCCACCATTGACGGCCGAGTGGACGAGGAATACCAAGTTACTTAATGCAAAGGCTAGGGAGTATCAGGACAAGATCGCTTCTTTAAAGAGAAGCAGAAGCAAGGAACCACGGCTGGAAGATGTCATAGCCAAGGAGGCGGCTGTGATCAAGCTCATCAAAGCAGTCGAAAGCCTAGAGACCAAAGTCGCTATGTTCCAGGATCTGCCGAATGATGTATCAGGAGCTCGGGCAAAGTGCAAAGAATTAGAGCGAGAACTTAAGGAGCTCACTCCGTAACAATATGTTCTAGCCGATGAATGAAGAGATGATGGATACTGTCTAATTCTACGACAAATGCACATATTTCTGTTTAAGCAAGTAGATGAATTAAACCTAGTGAAAGTAATACAATCAAAGGCTTGGTTGGTATCGTCAACTCATGAAAATCATAAGAACAATCTGCCCAGAGTCGCCAGCTATCCTCCTTCGGACACCAGAAGTTATTCACATGATGGAAACCGAAAGTCCGCCGCTAACCCATGATACAGTTGTGTTCGGGATATGCGAGCCTGGCTTAGTTGTTGCCGAGGCCGACGGCGTTCTTGATCTTGTCACCACTGCACAACTGTTAGTATTTGTCGACCAAGTTCACCTCGGGATGAGGGATACTAACATGGACTCGGAAGAACCGCCGTGAACGGTGTTGTCGTGGGAGCGCTGAGTCTTGTCGAAAGCCTCCTGAGTGGTGGACTTGGAGTTGTCAGACTGAGTGCCGCGGGCAAGGCGATCAGTGGTGTCGGTGAAGGTCTCCTTGACCTTGTCCTGGGTGGACTTAGAGGAGTCAGGAGTCATCTCCTCCTTGGCCTCTGCAGGTACATGTGAGTTGTCAAGTTCGCAGCGAGGGGCAACGAGGGGCAGCGAGGGGCACAAGTGGGAATCACTTACTGGTAGAGAAATCCTTGCGACCGGTGTCAGACATGTTGATTGATTTGTGTTTGAACGAAGAGGTTGTTCTTGAAAAAGTTTGCTGTAGGTTGAAAGCTTTGTAGAGTGATTGAGTTTGTTGGATGATGGAGGAAAGATGGATGAAGAGGCTGATGAAGAGGGCTTTATATAACCTGTGAAACCCATTCATCCTCCTCGATGACGTCGTTTGCTTTATCGTTCATATTCACAATCACACGCCATCTGGACCATCTGTTTCGTATTCAGGGGCGTTTCCATGGAAGAGATACCAGCAAATGAACGTCATCATGAGGGGATTACCCCGGTCCCAATCATGGGGGCCAGATCGAGCTGATCGTCATAGTGGATGAGAATTTTGGGTCCATACCGAGGCAGTGAAGGCCGTGAGGGTCGCCGCAGTGGTGAAGGTCGTCAAGCCACGGCCGAGAATCAGGGAATCTTCCATTAGCAACGAGTCCAGATCCGATCTCTGGATCATGACGTCGTCATGACTGCACCCCAGATTTCCGAATGCGGCTTAGGCTCTGTGCTACCGCCAAGCCCATCGGATTATTGTTTTAGCGTGAGCCGTTTATCCGCTATACCTTCTCTGTACTAGCCTCTCTATGCTCTGAGAATAGTAAGCGGTATAAAGTGACAGAAAAGTGACAGTTGTTCACCGCCACCCGATGACTCCGCCTCCCGTTCGAGCCTGAGCCGCCCATGCCTGACCAACGCTCTCTCTCTCCCTCTGCATCCGACTCATCCTCATTCCTCCTTCTCTTTCTCTCTTCCTCCTTCTTGCTTTCCATGCTAACGTTCTCTATACGGGTCTTCTGACCAACATGTGGATTTTCTGCATCTGGATGCTTTCAACTTCTCTTGCAGACTCGTTCTCATAATCCTTTGATTCGTGTGGTTTCTTCAGTCAGTCTTTGTTATCATTTCTCATCGATATTGACAACCCCGCCCTTATCTGTCTCGGGCACCTATTGTTGAAGTGTCATTGCTCCACAACTCTATTGTTTTTCCATCGCCAAATCTTTCAATGCCATCTTCTGCCGAGTCAACTTCGAACTGGGATTTCACTCCGGTGATAAACCTTCTCCGCACGCCTACCTACGGCAGCGGCAGCTCATTTCTCCCTTATCGCCACCGTGATTCTCCCCCTGCTTCTCTGCCCTCTTCGGTAGTCAACCAGGATGATTTCACTCCAACAAGTATTGAACAAAGCCAACTGAGCCAGGGACGTCGTTCTCCCAGACTTGGCGACTTTGGCTCACTGTGGGAGCTCTTAGGGGGTACTGGCGACTTGTCTTCCAGTACCGACTTCGAGCCTCAAGATGCTCAGGAGAGTTCATCCTCGCCACCGACCACCAAAGTCGAAATACTTCAGCGTCCGGCTTCCAAGAACCTCTTGAACGATACCGATCAAGCACCTCCTCCGACATCACCCAAACCCATCCCTGGCTCTGGGAACCGAAGAGCCCGCAAGGTGCAGGCCGAGGTTGCAGCTGAAATAAGCAAGGCCAACTCCTACGATGCATCAACTAAAGTCACGCACGACCTCAGCTCATGTGAGAGCAACGTGGGTGCGGAATCCGACGGCTGTCTAAGTGTCTTTGATCCTCCTCTCACCACCAAGAAAGGCATCCTCTCTTTGGTTCCCCCACAAGTGGGTGCAGCGAGTGCTTTTGTCGATCCATACGACACCCCGCCATCTTCTTACGACGAGCCGGTGGAGCCTTTAGCTTCGAAAGTTGTCAGGTGCCCGCCTAACTCGGACCCTCTACGTGTCCAGCCTCTTACCTACAAGTCTACCACGGAACGACGACTTGGTCTCCTGACCAAGCTGTTGAAAAATTTCCCAGATTACGCAAACATCATCGCTCAAGCGAATCGGCCTGCGGCCACAAATAAGGACAAATTTCCAAGCCCTCCCATTCACGTCTTCGTGGATATGTCTAATGTAAGCATCTCGTTCCGTCACTGCACGAATTGCGTCGCTAACGCGCTTTAGATTATGGTCGGGTACCACGACACCATGAAGCTATCTCGAAATATTCCTGTGAAGACGCGGATTCGGCGCTTGCCATTGTCTTTTCAAAATTTCTCTTTGATTCTCGAACGTGGCCGGCCCACTGCCAAGCGAGTCCTGGTAGGGTCAGATCGGTTCGCAGCCATCCGTGAAGGCGAACAGCTTGGCTACGAAACGAACATTCTTGATCGTGTGCACAAGGTCAAACATATGACTTCCCGTCAACTGAAGTTTCGAAAGAATCTTCGGGCGGGCAACCACGACTCCGGTAGCGGTTCAGAAACGAACGAGGGACCGGGGGTGCGGTGGGTTGAGCAGGGTGTGGACGAAATTCTACATCTGAAGATCTTGGAAAGTCTGCTGGATACAGACGAACCCGCAACCATTGTCCTGGCCACGGGAGATGCGGCGGAAGCCGAGTTCTCGGGCGGGTTCATGAAGATGGTGGAGAGGGCACTGCGACGCGGGTGGACCGTGGAGCTGGTGAGCTTCACCCAGGTGACTAGCTACGCTTATCGCAGGAAGGACTTCCGTGCGAAATGGGGGGATCAGTTCCGGATAATAGCGTTAGATGACTACGTTGAGGAGCTCCTCGATATGTGATAATGCTTTTGGACCCTAGTCATGTATTCTTGCCATGCTGCAACCGTAGCTTGTAATTGAGATCAAGTGAGAGGATACTATCTGCAAATAAGCCTAAGCACCAGTACATGTTATCGCCAGGCCCAACCTCGTAGCAGATACGAACCCCTTTCCCATTGCGACAATCCCAACACATGCAAGCCAAACCTGACGATTCTCAGCACAACCACCTCCTCATCCCAAACAGCCAGCCCAGTCCGCGCATCGTCGTCTTCGCAGGCGCCGGCATCTCAGGTGTGAAGGGGGCGGTTCCGGTGAGGGAGACACGGCTTGAGATGGAGGGGTGCGTAGGAGAGTCTGCAGACGTTGGTTGAAAGAATGCGAGGTATACGATTCAGCAACTGATAGAAGTTTGCTTCAGGGAGTCATCAACGCATGTTGAAGAGTCACTGGAGAAGAAGTCGACGAATATCCTCGGAAGGAATCCGTCGTCTACTCAGGTCATTGCTATATCAATAGTGTGCAGCCATTGCACGCTCGAGGGCATTTATGATTCGCTTGCTGTTCCCAATAGTATATATAGTCCAGCCTGCACACCGAGACTCTTATAACATTCTGCAACGTGATATGTTTCAAACCGAGCATTTTGAGTCATGATATGAGTCCTGAGGTGGTCTAGATTATATACGGTAGTGAGTTATAGGCAGAATGAGTCATAAGGCTGAGCATAATTAGTCATTTATGCAGACCGAGAGACCCCGCAGCCCCGCTATCATGTGAAGTTCTTCCATCAGCTTGAGCAGCATTTTACTTATACAACATCTAACTACAGCGCAATCCATCTCAACAAGACATAAATACCCTCAAATCACCCACGAACCAGCTACTCACTCTCTCGCATACAAAAACTACCCAGTCCCCTTCCTCGCACGCCCAAACCAGACCACAACAAAACAAGACAGAAAAAAACAATGTCAACCTACACAACCCAACCCCTCTACGGCGGCGCCATAAAAGGCCTCATCCCAACAGGCTGGATAGACGCAAGGTATTTCCCCTCCCTCTTCCTTAATACCAGCCCTCACCTCAACCTCTGCTCCAAATTCCCCCCACCTTCAAAGTTAGCTAACAATAAAAAAAAAAGCACCCTCCGCGAAATCCCAGATCACCAAGAACTCTACCTCTCCCCAACAACCCTCTCCTCCCAAATCATCGAACTAAACCAATACGTCCCAAACCCCACCGCACAATCCACCCTCGCCGCCCACCCCTCCCTCCTCCCATCCGTGAGTGATGATTTAGACCAAGAATCCACCGACAAAGCCGCCACCCTCCACCACCTCCTCGACATCCGCGATCCCGCTGACTCGCTCACTATCGTTGCGCCGCCTGTTCGTGTCGCTATGCATGGGTTTTCTGCAAATGTGAGGGCGTATGCGGGGCAAGCTGCTTTTATTTCGGTGCTGGATGCGAGGGCTAGCTTGCGGGGTATCACTTCTGCTTCTGCTTCTGGGGTGGGGGGTGCAGCTGGTGCATCGGGCGTGGGCGGCGGGGTTGCTGTGCCCGGCTCGAGTGGCGAGGGCACGTTGACGACGACGACCAGTTGCTACTTTCTTTTGGTGCGGTTCGAGGAGCAGGGGACGGATCTTCTGGTTTTGGTTAACGTTCCTCAGAAGGAGTTTGAGGAGAGGGCCGATGCGGAGGGGTTGAGGGGGGAAAATGCTCTAGCGGGGGGGTTGATTGAGGGGTTGGTTCGGGAGTTGGAGGTGCTTGAGTGGGGTTTGTTTGAGGGTTAGTTTTGTTCTTTTCATCTATGGGGGATTGGGGATGGGTGTATAGCTGCGTGCTGCGGGAAGGAAGGGAGGACTTGGAGGATTTGGGATGGTTCTCGGGGGGGGGGGGGGGGGGGGGGGGGGGGTGGGGGGGGGGGGGGGGGGGAGGGGGGTGGAATGAAAGCGATGGTGATGGTCTTCATAGGTAGATAAGTTGTTACTGGCTCGGCCGCTTGTATAGATAGATAGATAGATAGATAGATACCTAGTTAGCAATGAATTACAATTAATCAATCGATTATATTACTTAGTGTCCGTCCTTATACCAAGAAGCAATCTTTGTACATACATGTATTGAGCTAGCTGAGCATGCCCAACACCAGGTCGTCGGCAGCTCCTCCCATTCCAAGCTAAGTACACCAAGAAAAAAACCCCCAAAGAATAAATACACCAAATGCTTTGTCGCTCAAAACTGAACAGAGGAAAAAGAAAGCCGTCAAGACTATTATGTTATACCAAAAGCCGCCGGTTCAGCCATCACTCACTTGCGAACTTGAATCACGCATCCAGCGTCGTGACCGCCGCAACCTCGTCCATCACCTTAACCACCTCCGCCAGCAAGCCCTGCGCATTCGGCAACAGCGACAGCGGCTGCTTCTTGCGCGGCGAAACGCTGCGCGGCTTGGGCTTGATCTGCTGCAGCAGGCCGTGGCACTTCCCGCAGCGCGAGCGCACGGGGTTAATGCTCTTGGAGTGGCGGCCGTAGGTCTGTCCGCAGTCGACGCAGCTCCACACGTACTTGTAGTCGATCTTGTAGTTGTGCTTGGTGGAGATCTCGACGCGGCCGCCGCCGTAGACCGGGTGGTCGCGCAGCGCCTCCATGCACCGCCGGCCCCACGCCTTGAAGCTCTCCCCGTGCGGGTTGTCGTGCACGTCCGAGATCATGTAGTTGGCCAGGTGGCAGTACTCGTGCGCCATCGTCTTGATGATGCGGTCCTCGCTGTCGATGATGCGCTCCGCCAGTTCGATCTTCACGTAGTGTTTGGCGGAGGGTGCGACGCTACTCTCTGTGGGGAGGGTGTGGTCGGACTCGCGCGGCCGCTGCTTGCCGGACGTCACTCGCTTCCAGGTGGCGCGGCCGGCGGTGGTTTGGAGCGTCTTGCTCCAGACGATCGAGACGCCGCCGGTCGACGCCGCCAGCTTCTGCACTTGGCCCTTGTTCACGGCATCGTCCAGCGTCGTGAAAAAGTTCTCTGCGAAGGCAGCCTTGGACTCGTCGAAGGCTTGCTTGCGCGCCTTCTCGGCTTTCTTTTTTTCGGTTTCCGCGCGTTTGAGCGCTGTCTTGCTGGGGGGTTTGCGGGTCGGGGTCGCTGGTTGGCTGCCGCGGTTGGCTCCCCGGGGCATGATGTCCACGTCGATGACTTCGGGGTCGGACTCCTCGTCGAACTCGCGGAGGAGGTCTTCGACCTTGCAGGGGGAGTGTTGGGTGACCCAGTCGCTGGTCGCTCCCTCGCTCCAGAAGGCGTCTACGCTCTCGCGGTACGGGGTCGGTGGGATTTGTACCCGGAGTCGGTCTTTGGTAGGGGATCGGAGGCGTCCCTTGGAGGGACTCGATGGCGGCGTCGAGGTTGTTGTGGTCGTCCCCGTTGCCAATGTAGAGCTTCTGTTGGCCGGCGATCTCTTGGTCGGAGAATCATCGTATTGGGCGGAACTGGGGTGGGTATATCAGCATAAGAATCGGGGGTTGTCGCCAAAGCGACAGGGAGTGAATGGGGATTTATGGTACTTACGTGAATAGATCCTGTTGGAGTTGCGCGGCTGATCCATTGTTCTCCAGGCGTAGATGGTTCAACTTCTCGGTGAGGTTGATCTCATCCTGAAAGAGACGTCTGGGTTTGGCCTCCAGCTTTGGAGCAGCCAGTGTCAACGTCGCTGGCAGCGTGGGTTCCAGGCTCAGGCTCACTTCATTGTCAGAACCCGGCGTGGATGCCTCTTCTTGCAGGTCTTTTTTTAATTCTCTTTCAGCTTGGGTTGGTCGTCGACCCCTGAACAATCTCTTTCTTGTTATTGTTCGAGGTGGAGAGGGCGTGGGCTGCGGTGGTTTGTTTACTTCGGCATCTGTTTCATTCTCAGATGAGTCGTGGAAACTGAGGTCTTCATTGTCGCTGACAATGAAATCATCCATTGAGTCGGCGTCATTGTCTCCCTCGCTTTCTTCGTCTGCAGACCCGGGTTCCGACCGGCGATAGCCCGGGAACACACGGCGGTTATTCGACATTACCCTCGCTGGAGTCGGCCGGGTATCAGTTTGCCTGCGCGTCGAAGATCGAGCCGACGATGCATCCGAAGGGTTCCTCGAAAGCGAGGGGCCGTTGCGATCCTCCGGCTCATGCTCGTGTTCGATGGGGTCATTCTCCTTGTCGTAGTTGTACGTCTCCGGCTTCCTTGTTGACCTGCTACGGCGAGGCGAAGGCGGCGGCGGCTGCGACAATGGGGCAGACAAAGAGTTAATCTGCGACAGTCTCAAAGGGTCCGTTGTCCGGGTTTCGCACAAAGACCGAGTCGAGGACCGAGCGCTGCTGCACTCGGTTTCACTGAACCCGCCATCGCTGTCCGAAAAGATGTCGAAGGCGCCGCTCGAGACGGTCTCGGTTCTTTGGAGTCGGACTCTCCGTTGTTGGGGTCTTTCAGTTGTGGATGTGGTCGTTGTCGCGCGGTCACTCTTTGTTGACCCGTTCCGTGCGGTGACAGTCCATTGTCGCTGCTGGTGATCATCCTCTGCCTCTGACGCGGACGAGGTCGTGTATTGGGACACCTCGCGGACGACCGTCCTGGTGATGGGCTTGGCCTGGGGCCGGAATAGAGCGGGCTTGATGGGGCTGTTAGGGTTGAGTCGGGCCATTGTGTGAAGCTATCGGATCTGTTAACTGTAGGTACCAGTTGCTTTGCAGTGCAGCAGCAGCCCCCACACTCCGCGTTGTTGATGGGCCCCGTGGCGATCTGAGGTGTCATACAGTACCTGCCGTGGCGTGGCAGTCGTCGGTCGGTCGGTCGGTGAGTTGTCGGTCTTCTTCGCACGCTTTATCTGCGAGAGGCTGGATCACTGGAGACGGCTATGGACCGGCGGTGGGAGTTTGGAGAGTGGTTGGCACAGCAACGCGGGTCGGGCAAGATCCCGGCGACAAAGAAACCAAGGCACTGGCCGGTAAGGTTCTTGGTGGTGGATTTTGGGGCTGGGGTTGGCCCATCCGATGCCCCATGGGCGTACACCGCTTGATGTCTCAGTGTCTATGATGGCATCATCGCTTGGAGGATCGGTCATAGCAAGAAAAAAAGAGACATCATCAGAATACAAAAAGATTAACGGCCCGAGCCGCGGATCGAACGCGGGACCTCTCGCAGATATGCTTGGGTTTGTATCCCTAAGCGAGAATCATACCACTAGACCACCCGGGCTTGTTATGCTTGGAGGCGCCGTATTTAAATATATCTCCCTTTTTTGATATTCTGGAGCAAATGCCCGTATTCACTGGTTGTCGTGGGGTTGGTATACTGACAGGTGTTCAGAACACTAACTAGCCATGTTGTTACTAACCTACCCTGACTGTACCGCTATGAATATATCAAGTCTCTGCTAACTAGCATTTGCCAACCGTACAATTGACGATGCGTAGATTGATGTTTCCCTACGACATAGATGGGTGTTTCTTGCCGGATATATACTTACACACCGCAGCTGGTGCTTCTGGGGAATACTTGGTTTCATCATGTATGGACAACGACCACGAAAAGTTCAAAGACCAGCACCCAATAATGCCGATTAGCGCTCTCAGGAGATACCAGTACAGAGACAAGCCCCCCTGCACCGCCATTGACACCCAAATACACGAGAGTTCCGACCCCAATGCTGACGGCACCGAAAACCCCGCACTATATATGAACGAGTGCGCCTCCGAGGTCTGACCTGTATCACGGATGACAGCATCGGGCACAGAGTATGATCACAGGCGAGAGGGAGAGCATGTTCAGATGTGCACGAACCCCCATTACAGCCGGTAAGCGCCCCAATCCTGCCGTGCCTGAGTCTTGGCCAGCGGCTACAAAATGGGCAGATAGCGAGGTGCAAGACATGGAAGTGGGCATGGGCGAGACTCGGGCGGGCAATACAAAAAGCTGACACCCGAGCGGCAGACCATATACGCATACCGAGAGCAACATGGAGTCACAGTAGCTGATGGATAGAACAGACGCGGCCAGCTCTGCGGCGTGGATGGATATATCGATGTATGGCAGCAGACCAGCGGGACCACCACCTCCTAAGATCTACGATATCAGGGAGGACCCGGCTACGGGGGAATCCAGTATAGGCCATGGGACCATAGCCGGCAACATATCAACCGAGACGGCTGAGATCGACCTAAGAAGCTCCACAAGGAGAGCAAGCCCAAAGCCGCCGTGCAATATGCAAGAACCACAAGGACCAGGGGCTCATACACAGCAACTTAACCGACATGAAGAGCCCGCAAAGGTAGCTCTTCCACAACGTCAGTGGCTACCAGCCATCAAAACGATCAGACGACCGCGGGACAGTCACGATGCAGCCACTGAGACATTCGTTCCCAACAAGGAATAACCGCAGATCCTGGAGGGAACCAGGAGTGGGAGAGCTAGAGAGCTTATTTTATCGTCCGCACTGGACTGGAGGCATAATTGTTCTCCAAGTTCGTGCTACAATGTCGGACGGGAAAGCATTGCCCATACCCAATCGGACACCCATACAGCTAGACCCCAGCGACGCCATCAAACGAACCCGCCTGAGTAGGTAGTAGGATCTCAGCTTTGTCCCACGAAATTTCATAACGGTCCCACGCGCGCGCCAATGACCACCAAACTGCGATACCGAGCGCGGAAAGGCCACCGCGAAAGGTGCGCAACATGAGAGGAGGTAAGAGATAGAACAGTCGCACATCGACGGAGATGGACTACGGTCAATCGCAGCAGTGGTCGCATTCGGATCGTCCTGGTACACAGGACTATATCGGCCCATGAAATCTATTTCAACCTGGTTGTCATACTTGTAGATGGTGGTCCCAGCTCAAAGGGATAGCATCCCCAGACAGCACCGCGCCGCAGTCGATGTGGCAAAGTCATCCATAATGACCGGTAGAAGATGCCGATGCGACATCCTCTAGGGTTGAATCACCATGCGACGATCCTTTCTTTTCCCGTCAGTGGAACTGTCCTAGCCGGCAGCGCACTCACCACCTTGAATGGAGTCTGGAGTATCGGAAATCTCAAACTAGTCGCGTCGCGAGCCGGTTCGCACAGATGATCATCGCACCTTAAACCAAAAGACCAACAGAGAATGGCTATTATACTTGAAAGATGCACGACTGATCCGAACAGAACCCCGTACCGCACTTTGTTGGCGGGTAACCTATCCATTGCATATGTGGCGTCGCGTTGTCGAAAACGGTCACCATGGGAGTTACAGGAGCACCTGGCACAGAGGTCTGTCTGCTTCGTAAGCGTGTCGCCGTGTGTACGAAACCAGGTGAACAGCTAACTAATCATTTTCCGAATCGTCGAGGATAGGTTTGTCAGCGTTGTACGTGGCGAGACCAGTGAACTAAATGAAATAACGAATCATTAGGGAATAGGGAAGTGATAGCGTGACGGGGCGGGGGAAGTCAATCAGGCGAGATGAAACCTGAAACATGGCCCCCCTTTTTTACTCCCATCCATCCTTCGACCGGGCCGGACCACACAATCAAGTTCTCAATCAACTTCGTCGCGGATATTGCCACCCGCTTTGTAGTCCCATCCGATTGGTGTTCGGCTACATCTCATGCTCCATTTGCCCACAGCCACTTCTGCATCTAGTGCCCTGTCGTGTCTGGACATTGGCCCATTCAATCGCTGTTGAAACCTGCTCCCTGCTAGGTAAGTGTCCTGAATACTATGAACACCCCACAACCGAATGAAGCAGGGCTTTAGGATGGGATTGGGATTACTGCTTGCGGTCGCATATCCCGCAAACTAGTACGGAGTCGTTGGAGGGGTGAAATTATTGGGGGAGGGGAAAGGGGCATTGACGAGGTGACCATGGTGGGTGAGATAGAGCCCCCCCTCCGCTCATCAGGGGTGGTTTTGGGGGAAAGGGTTCATCTGATGCCATTGAACTGATGTTGATCCTGCTAGGAGGGGACGTCTTATCATCTACTTATAGAGTCGCATGACAGACACTCAAGAACGACCCTGCAACTTGGGTTGCTGTCTTGCCCTGTCCTGTAGGTTCCTGATCTGCTGCAAGGGCAAGGAAGATATAAATGGAACGGGCAGACTTCCATCTATCTTGCATATCACCCCCCCCGGGCAGCTGCCAAACAGCTGGCGGACCATCCCACCCGGCTAGTATTGCGCTATAGTATTCTCTTGAGGTTCTAGGTCCAGTGAACCCTTTATTTTAATCTATGCGATGAAGATCACTATACTGCTAGAGGGCTAACTATCAAGAAGGGAGAACCGTAACCAGCAACTATTTTTTTTTTCGTGTGTTGAGGCTGGTCGGTTCCATGGCTACTGCCTGGTTGGCTCCCGGATCAAAAAATATTTGCATATTTTTGGAACCCTGATTCAGCCCATCCATCCATACAATCAACAATCATCCAACCCACGCAGGCGGAAGAACGTTTAGACCACCATAAATTTGCTTGGCTGCAGCCAACTGATAGCCTGATCTGGATTGGGGGGGAGAGAGATATCGAAGAGACCAGTTATCGTGGACGTTTCCCTCCCACCGATGCCGATGTCATCATGGATCTTACGTAGCTGGTGGGGCCGGCTACGCTTTTAGTTGAGCTTCTGACCTTCTCACAAATAACAGGACTGTCTTTGGGATACCGTGGCCGCGACGATTGAATTTCGGTACTTACTCATGGGCTGGCCATTGATATTGTTTTCCATTCCCTCAATGGGGTCTTTTTTTAGAGACGGGTTTCTCTTTCCTTAGGCGAGGAGCTGCAGCCAGAATATATTCACTTTTCTTCCCTTCTTTCCATACTATCGCCAATGGCCCGGACATAGGTTTCGACTTCGTCAATAGTGGGAGGTCGGGGAGTTGGTCCGTTCGTCCGTCCGTCCAGGGAAGATGGGTTGGTTAATAGTAATTAATACCTTAAGTTTGAATATGTCTCCACAATCTCATCTCCCTTTATCTACGAGTAAAAGGCTGGAAAGGCTGGAAGCCTGGAAGAGAGGGCCGGGAGGCTGGAACAACAAGCCAGAAGTACAAGTTACACCTGTCGATCATGCAGCTGATTAGTTGATTATGGAGCACAAACTACAAGTGCCTCCCTTCCCTTTTACCAATAGGAATTCAACGTTTCATTGGAGTTCAAAAAGGGCAGACACCAAACAGCAAGAAAAACAGCCACCGCAATCAAGGCTTAAAGTTGGGTCTTGTTTTCTTTTGGGGTGTGGGGGCATTTTCCATCCTTCTCCTACGCCGCCGCCGCCGCCGCCGCCCCTCTCCCCTGCCCGTCTGCGCAATCTGAGTGGCTTGCGCCTTTACATTTGGCGGATTGTTTTGTTTGTTTGCAAATATTACATGCCGCTACGAGTGGACGTACAGTAATTCTCCTCGTACGGTCGGAACCTACTCTGCAGGTATCCCGAAGGTAAGTTTCAAATCGCTTACAGTGGTTTGAAGACGTGTCTGGCTCTCTGTCTGTCTGCCTGTCGGTTATCGGTCTTATCTGGATCGCAACGGTTGACAAGTGTAGAGTTATCGATCGGACAGCTCGGGATGTAAGGATCCTGAAGAAGGAGACTGTTGTCTCACTATCTATCGCATTTCCTTATGCTAGCGAACTCCAGAGGAAGAGTTAGACTCGAGCGACAAGTCAATCACAGTGTGTTCATGGGCATCTTCCCCAGAAATAGCTTTCAATGATCTGAACCTATCCCCATCAACGATCGCAATCCAGTAGTGCATCCCTTGATCGTTGAGTAGATCTCTTCTGCAGGCAATCGCGGGTTCCCTCAGGGTCAGAAGAGTGGCTCTCTTGTCACTGCTGTCTTAGATGCACCCCCCATCTGCAATGCTTAAGAATAGATAAGTATGGAGCGCGGAGTCGATCTTTGGTCTTTCCAGTGCATTGGCGAACCCCCGCCCGCTCTCCCCCGACAGAGCTGAGCTGACCTGCTTCTTCTTGTTGCAGTAGGCGAGAATTCGGAATGTAATGTATCTGCCGCGAACCCTCGAACCGGTCACCAGGGAACCAATCCTCGAAACTCAATGCAAGTCTCCCGCAGGAATTGGCTTCACAGACCACGTTGTCCCCCTTTTTTTATTTTATGCTTAGGGTTGGTGTACAGTACGGATGTTCAGAAACTTTAGAAAATGGTATTGGTGGGTTGTCCAGACCACCTCCAGGCATCTCCCCCCCCATTCTTTGGATAGACTTGATGTGCAGCCGCTGTCACTGGATAAGTTTCGTGCCCACTGACTGGGGCCCGGGGCTATATTCGATCCAGCTGGTAATTCCGGAGCTTGGTTCTGGCAGCCACTTTGGCCTGTCAGAAACGGCCCTCCTTCCATAACGAAGGCCAATGTGTCCCTCTTCTGTGTAATGATAGGTGTGGCAAAGGAGACAGGAAGAAAAAAGATATAATTGGAAAGAAAAAGTCGGATTTCGCTGTCTGCCTTACTCAGCGGCATTGGGTCGAAGCAGCAAATTATGTAGGCTGTATGCTTCCTTATGCGTGTGGGCTCGTGGCGAAATAGTGAAGTACAACGCATAGAGCTTTTTTTCTTCTTTCCCTTTTTGTTGCTCGATGATTTCTTGTTTTTGCGTTGCATTGATCTGTATGGATTTGGCAGCGATAGGTACCCAAGCTCTATTCGTGGACGCAGGCGATAGTTATGATCGGTAGTTCATGCCATCAGGTTGATTGGAAATGCGACTGCGCGCCAGAAAAGTGTGTGCCTATTCTTGTCTTGCACTGATGGTCATGTTACTGTTACTCTACGGGCAATGGACAATTTGTGCTTGCTTCCTTCGAGCCGGAGTATATCTGCAGGAAGTGCCAACATTCATGTGCTTGCTTAGTCGAGGGGAGGATACCATGGCGAAGGAACTATGAGGAGGCGCGATTTAAGAAACGGAGCTCCATAGCATGAAGCTGTTGCAATAATCCTCCTCTGAGGGTCCCATCGAACCAAAGACCACAATAAACAACCAGCCAGCCCCGGCGACGCATTCGTGACCTTGCCACTATGATATTCTAAGGATATGGACTGGTGGTTGGCTGTTACGGGCGGGTTGAGGAATGGCGATGGTTCATGATTCATCCCTTCATGCCGAGGGGGAGAGCAATGTAGGTAAGTAGGTCGGTCCAAGACAGCAAGTATACACTTACAATACTACATATAATACACCAATACCACCACCTCTCTCACAGTTCGGTACGATCCGGGTAATTTTCCTATTCCCTGGCCTTGAGTGTGGGTCGGGGGCTTCAGGGGCCGTCGCTGATTTCCATGGATTCCGAACGAACCACACAGTACGTATCTCCGGACGACTCTTGTCCACTTGTTGCAGATTTCGATGCCGGTAAGCCTCCGTCGAACTTGTGTGTGTGTGTGTGTGTCCACTCCAGGCTTCAGAGGAGAATCATGGTTCGAAGTGGCTTCTAGCTACGTCAGTTGGATCGGATTGTCTCCATCCTGCCATGTACTGGACTGCTGCATTCGGTTATACCAAGGACAGGGCTCAGTTGGTTTTCTATGGACACCATGTGGTGGTTTCTTCGGGAAGGCGAATTGTCGGGGCTCTTCTACGCGTACTCACATTCGGCAGATGTGGCACCCGGGGAGGTTTCAACCACGGTCTCTGAGGGACCTTACTAGAGCACAGTAGACTGATAAGTTATTAGGAAGGATACATAGTAAGCAGTTAGGGACTGTCGGCCTGTTTTGAAGCCAATGGCCAAGAAGCTTTTCGCTGATCCAGCCTCTACTTAATGGTCGAAATAATGCTGAGAGGTGAGGTGGTGGTCAGTACTTGGTACCTGCTGGGATGGATAAGTGTAGGTGACTGGGAAAGTGGATAAGATGAATGGTGGTGGTGGTGGGTAATGTACCTAATACTAGGTAAGCTTGACTGACTGTTTTTACTTGTCTTAATACACTGGCTCTGTGTTTTGCATATATTCAACATACCGAAATGTGGTAAGAAATGGTAAATACCAGGTACACTGCAGTATCCTCCCATGGAACATTACGTGGGGAGTTCCTGGTTGGCTGCATATCCCCGCCCTGGTCTGGCTGACCGGACATATTTACCACTAGTCCAGGAGGAATCGTTTTTTTTTTTTTTTTTTTTTTTTTTTTTTTTTTTTTTTTTTTTTTTTTTTTTTTTTTTTTTTTTTTTTTTTTCACAACCCCCCCCCCCCCCCCCCCCCCCCCTTCCCAGTCTCTCTCTCTCTCTCTCCCACACACTCTGCCCCCTCCCCTTGTCCCTCTCCCCCCCCAAATCCTAGGGAAGGAGAAAAAAAAAGGCCTAGAGAAACCCGAGAAAAGGTCCTACTTGGGTTAAGAGGAGAAAAAGAAACAGTGAGAGACTGACTGGCCCAGTAAAAGTAGCGCCAGTGCTATCTTCCCTGCTTGTCGGTCAATCAATTCCCTTTTTCACCACTACCCGTCCAACTCAAGCCTCCTCTAACCGTCCTTCGCTCTGGGTCTTTTCCTTCTCTTCGTTCTCTCTTGCTTCTCTCTTCCCTAACCTCTTCCTTTTTTTCTTTTCGGTTCCCTGTCTTGTTCACTCTTTTGTTCTTATCATCCCCTCCCCCCCAAAACACACCCACCCACCCACACCACCATCCACCCCCCCAAGTCACCCAACCACTTTTCCTGCCAGGAAAACGCGACTTGGCTCCCTTCCTTCTTTCTGATTCTTTCGTTTGAGGAAAGAAGAGGGAGGTCTTGCTTGAACCGAGACGGACAGGTTCGACCTGCAACACGCCGGTCATTGACGCCTCCAGCTCTCGGTCGCCCTCCCCCTTTAGTTTCATTTCGACTACTTGGCTTGACCATTCCACTCGTTTGACAAACGGTCTTCAATTAACGATAACGCCGGCTTCGACCCCACACGAGTCGGCCTCACTACAAAACAATCAATCGTTTTCGGTTCGAGTTTGAATCACTTCTACACCGTTCAACTGTCGGGGACTGGTGCCTCCAGGGGACAAAAAGCGCTCTCGGTTTTGGTGTACTCGACGTGTTTCGACACCCTTTTCGATCTTTAAAGCGAACGGATCATAGCGGAAATTCGACTGCCTGTTATATGCTCCAGCCATCGGGATTACTTTCAGTTAATTTTTAATGGGTCATTGTTCATGTAAGTCTGACCACGACCGCCCGCTGACGGGTTGCTCCTTGCTCGCCATGAACACAGAAACTCACGACTCGCTATCTTGATAGAATCTTTTCGAAGACTCTGTGATTGTGGCACGTCAAAATGTCCGGTTATCCCGCAGGAGGCCACTACGAGGAGGGCTACGGCCACCACCAGGAACATGGTGACTCCTACTACCAAGACGAACATGGCCAGGCTTATTATGATCATGAAAATTATGGCGATAGTTACTATGATAGAGGGTATGTATCCCTAGTCTCTCCTTCTGCATAATTACCCCCCCTCAAGGATTCGAATTGACTTTTGGCCAGTAATAGCAACTATTATAATGCCGAGGGAGGTCAAGGATATCAACAGGAAGGCGGTTACTATGATGCTGGCCACCAAGACGACTACTACGGTGACCAGTACTATGACCAAGGAAATAATGGTGGCAGGGGAAGACGTCGTGGCGACTCCGAAGAAGACTCCGAAACGTTCAGCGACTTCACCATGAGATCCGAGACTGCCCGGGCCGCCGATATGGATTACTACGGCCGGGGGGATGAGCGTTATAACAGTTACGCCGACAGCCAGTACGGTGGTCGCGGCGGATATGGCGGTTATCGCCCCCCATCCTCCCAGGTCTCCTATGGTGCCAATCGATCCTCCGGAGCCTCCACCCCCGTGTACGGCATGGACTACGGCGGTGCTCTGCCTGCCGGCCAGCGCTCGCGGGAGCCCTTCCCGGCCTGGGCCTCGGATGGGCAGGTGCCCGTCTCCAAGGAGGAAATCGAGGATATCTTTATCGACCTGGTCAACAAGTTCGGTTTCCAGCGGGACAGCATGCGTAACATGTACGACCACTTGATGACACAGCTGGACTCCCGAGCTTCTCGTATGACCCCCAACCAGGCTCTTCTGTCGCTCCACGCCGACTACATTGGTGGTGACAATGCAAACTACCGTCGCTGGTACTTTGCCGCTCACTTGGATCTGGATGACGCCGTTGGATTTGCAAACATGAAGCTCGGAAAGGCGGATCGTAAGACGAGAAAAGCCCGTGCCGCGGCCAAGAAGGCTGCCCAGCAGAACCCCGAGAATGTCGAAGAGAACCTCGAGGCTCTGGAGGGAGATAACAGTCTCGAAGCTGCCGAATATCGGTGGAAGACGCGGATGAACCGCATGTCTCAGCACGACAGAGTGCGCCAAATCGCACTTTACCTGCTGTGCTGGGGTGAAGCCAACCAGGTCCGTTTCTTGCCGGAATGTATCTGCTTTATTTTCAAGTGCGCAGACGACTACTACAGCTCTCCCGAGTGCCAGAACCGGGTCGAGCCGGTAGAGGAGCTCACTTACCTCAATGAGATCATCACGCCGCTGTACCAATTCTGCCGTGATCAAGGTTACGAGATCTCCGATGGCAAGTACGTTCGTCGCGAGCGCGATCACGACAAGATCATTGGTTACGATGATATGAACCAGCTGTTCTGGTACCCCGAGGGTATCGAGCGTATCTCTTTCGAGGATAAGACTCGTCTGGTAGACGTTCCGCCCGCGGAGAGATGGACCAAGTTGAAGGACGTGGACTGGAAGAAGGCCTTCTTCAAGACCTACCGCGAGACTCGTTCGTGGTTCCACTTGATCACCAACTTCAACCGTATCTGGGTCATCCATCTTGGTGCTTTCTGGTTCTTCACTGCTTACAACTCCCCGACTCTTTACACCCACAACTACCAACAACAGCTGAACAACAAGCCACCAGGCTCTTTTCAATGGTCTTCTGTTGCTTTCGGTGGTGCCCTGGTCTCATTCATCCAAATCATGGCTACTATCTGTGAATGGCTGTATGTTCCTCGCCGTTGGGCTGGCGCGCAGCATCTCACCAAGCGTTTGTTCTTCCTCCTGGCTGTCTTCATCGTCAATCTCGCCCCCGGTGTTGTTGTCTTCGGATTCAAGAATACAATTGGGGAGACCATTGCTCTTGTCATTGGTATCGTCCATTTCTTCATCGCATTGGCAACCTTCTTTTTCTTCTCCGTCATGCCGCTTGGCGGTCTCTTCGGCAGTTACTTGAAGAAGCACGGACGTCAATACGTTGCCAGTCAGACTTTCACTGCCAGTTTCCCCCGGCTCAGCGGTAATGACATGTGGATGTCTTACGGTCTGTGGATTTGCGTTTTCGGTGCCAAGCTGGTCGAATCCTACTTCTTCCTGACCCTGTCACTGAAGGATCCTATTCGCATTCTGTCTCCCATGCGCATCCACCAATGTACTGGTGTCACTTACATTCCGAACGTCCTCTGTCACGTTCAGCCTCAGATTCTCCTCGGTCTAATGTTCTTCATGGACTTGACCCTCTTCTTCCTGGATAGTTACCTGTGGTATGTCATCTGTAACACGATCTTCTCTGTTGCCAGGTCTTTCTACCTTGGTGTCTCGATCTGGTCGCCCTGGAGAAACGTGTTCTCTCGTCTGCCCAAGCGTATCTACTCGAAGGTGCTTGCAACTACCGACATGGAAATCAAGTACAAGCCAAAGGTTCTCATTTCCCAGGTGTGGAACGCCATCATCATCTCCATGTACAGAGAGCATCTTCTGGCCATTGATCACGTCCAGAAGCTTCTCTACCACCAGGTCCCCTCCGAGGTTGAAGGCAAACGCACTCTTCGTGCCCCTACTTTCTTCGTCTCCCAGGAAGATCAGTCTTTCAAGACCGAATTCTTCCCTGCTGGTAGCGAGGCTGAACGCCGTATCTCCTTCTTCGCCCAGTCTCTGTCCACGCCCATGCCGGAGCCTCTCCCCGTTGACAACATGCCCACCTTCACTGTTCTCATTCCTCACTACGGTGAGAAGATTCTGTTGTCTCTCCGTGAAATTATCCGTGAAGATGAGCCTTACTCTCGTGTCACTCTGCTCGAGTACCTCAAGCAACTCCACCCCCACGAGTGGGATTGTTTCGTCAAGGATACCAAGATCCTGGCTGATGAGACTTCGCAATTCAACGGTGACCAAGAGAAGAGCGAGAAGGATGCTCAGAAGAGCAAGATCGATGATCTTCCCTTCTACTGCATTGGTTTCAAATCCGCCGCCCCCGAGTACACTCTCCGTACCCGTATCTGGTCCTCGCTCCGCTCTCAGACTCTGTACAGAACCATCTCTGGTTTCATGAACTTCAGCCGCGCCATCAAGCTCCTGTATCGTGTTGAAAACCCCGAAGTGGTCCAGATGTTCGGTGGTAACTCCGAGAAGCTTGAGCGTGAGCTCGAGCGGATGGCCCGCCGCAAGTTCAAGATCTGTGTCTCCATGCAGCGTTATGCCAAGTTCAACAAGGAAGAGCGCGAAAACACCGAGTTCCTTCTGCGTGCCTACCCTGATCTTCAGATTGCTTACCTCGACGAGGAGCCTCCCACCGAGGAGGGCGAAGAGCCTCGCCTGTATTCTGCCCTGATCGACGGACACTGTGAGCTTCTCGACAACGGAATGCGCAAGCCTAAGTTCAGGATTCAGCTCTCTGGTAACCCAATTCTCGGTGACGGAAAGTCCGACAACCAGAATCACTCCATCATCTTCTACCGCGGTGAATACATCCAGGTCATTGACGCTAACCAGGACAACTACCTGGAAGAGTGCTTGAAGATTCGCAGTGTCCTTGCTGAATTTGAGGAGCTGACCACCGACAACGTTTCCCCTTACACCCCTGGTGTTCCCTCTGCTAACACGACTCCGGTTGCCATCCTCGGTGCCCGTGAATACATTTTCTCCGAGAGCGTGGGTGTCCTCGGTGACGTCGCTGCCAGTAAGGAACAGACATTCGGTACTTTGTTCGCCCGTACTCTTGCCCAGATTGGCGGAAAGCTGCACTATGGTCACCCTGATTTCTTGAACGGTATTTTCATGACTACTCGTGGTGGTATCTCTAAGGCTCAGAAGGGTCTGCACCTGAACGAGGATATTTACGCTGGTATGACCGTCTTGCTCCGTGGTGGACGCATCAAGCACTGTGAATACTTCCAGTGTGGTAAGGGTCGTGATCTTGGTTTTGGCTCCATTCTGAACTTCACCACCAAGATCGGTACTGGTATGGGTGAGCAGATGCTGTCCAGAGAATACTACTATCTCGGAACCCAGCTGCCCCTCGATCGCTTTCTGTCTTTCTACTATGCTCACCCTGGTTTCCACATCAACAACATGTTCATCATGCTGTCTGTGCAGATGTTCATGATTGTCCTCGTCAACCTGGGTGCCCTGAGACATGAGACGATCACCTGCAGATACGACTCCAACTTGCCGATTACCGATCCTCTCCGCCCCACGTACTGTGCCGACCTGACGCCCATCGTGAACTGGGTCAACCGCTGCGTTATTTCCATCTTCATCGTCTTCTTCATCTCCTTCGTTCCTTTGGCTGTTCAAGAACTGACTGAGAGAGGTGTGTGGCGTATGGCGACCCGTCTGGCCAAGCACTTCGGTTCCTTCTCTTTCATGTTCGAGGTGTTCGTCTGTCAAATTTATGCCAACGCTGTCCACCAGAACCTTTCCTTCGGTGGTGCTCGTTATATCGGTACCGGCCGTGGTTTTGCAACGGCTCGTATCCCCTTCGGTGTGCTCTACTCGCGTTTCGCCGGTCCTTCCATCTACGCCGGTTCTCGTCAACTTCTGATGCTTCTTTTTGCCACCTCCACCGTTTGGACGGCGTCCCTGATCTGGTTCTGGGTTTCACTGTTGGCCTTGGTCATCTCGCCCTTCTTGTTCAACCCTCACCAGTTCGCCTGGCACGATTTCTTCATCGACTACCGTGACTACATCCGTTGGCTCTCTCGTGGTAACTCCCGCTCGCACGCTTCCTCCTGGATCGCCTTCTGCCGCTTGTCTCGTACGCGTATCACCGGTTACAAGCGCAAGCTGTTGGGTGTTCCCTCGGAGAAGGGTTCCGGTGACGTTCCCAGAGCTCGCATCTCGAACATTTTCTTCAGTGAAATCATCGCTCCCCTGGTCGTCGTTGGTGTTACCCTGGTTCCTTACCTGTACATCAACTCCAGGACCGGTATCTCCAACGACAACAAGCACGCCTCTAACGCCATTATCCGTATTGCCATCGTTGCCTTCGGTCCGGTTGGTATCAACGCCGGTGTTGCGGGTATGTTCTTTGGCATGGCTTGTTGTATGGGTCCGCTCTTGGGCATGTGCTGCAAGAAGTTCGGTGCTGTCTTGGCTGCTATTGCCCACGCTATCGCTGTCATTGTTCTTCTGGCCATTTTCGAGGTCATGTTCTTCCTCGAGGGTTGGTCTTGGCCCAGATGTGTCATGGGAATGATTGCCATGGCCGCCATCCAACGGTTCTTCTACAAGCTCGTCATCGCCCTTGCCCTCACAAGAGAATTCAAGAATGACCAGTCCAACATCGCCTGGTGGACCGGTAAGTGGTACAGCATGGGATGGCACACTCTGTCCCAGCCTGGTCGTGAATTCTTGTGTAAGATCACCGAATTGGGCTACTTCTCCGCCGATTTCGTCCTGGGCCACATCCTTTTGTTCGTCATGTTGCCTGCGCTCTGCATGCCTTACGTTGACAAGTTCCACTCGGTCATTCTCTTCTGGCTGCGCCCTAGTCGCCAGATTCGTCCTCCCATCTATTCCCTGAAGCAGTCCAAGCTTCGCAAGCGGAGAGTCGTTCGTTTTGCCATCTTGTATTTCACGATGCTGGTTATCTTCCTCATTCTCCTCATTGCCCCTCTTGTCGCTCGTAACCAGAACATCAACTTGGGTTCGGCACTTCCCATGAACCTCATGCAGCCCATCGACAAGGACAACAACGACACGATTGCCAGTTATACCGGACGGGGTCTTCCTGTTGGGTTCTCTGGCTGGACTCCCACCAACCCGGCGGCTACCAGCACTGGTTCGAGCTCGTGAGGTGTCTGATGCCACATCGATTCTCATTTTATTTTCTTCTCTACCTTCTCTCATTTTTGCGAAAATGGAACATGGAAACGAGCTGTATAAAGTATTCAGCGCCTTGAAGACGCTGCCGAGTCGCATACATTTGCTTTTGTTTTATTCTCTTTGCTTCTTGAATGACACTCTGCGTCCATGCTCCTTTCTGCCGTCAACATTAATGGATCCAATATCTGTCAATTGAATTCTGTATTCTCGAGGTGTTTCCCAGTCCTTCATGTATGTTCACTAGACTTGCAAGTTTCTTTCCTGTTGTCAGCATTCATTCAATTCCTTGTATTCTTGGAGATTTATTCTCGTTGGCAATTAATGGCCCGGTGGGATGCTAATTGCAAGCCTGCCAAGCCGTAGAAATTGGCATGTAGGAGCCGTTAGCGTTGACCTAGTGGCTCCCGGAGTCCTTCGTAGTAAACGGTGGGTGTTTTTGGTCCCTGACTTGCGGGCTGACTCGCCCAGCGGTCACGCCCCCTCGGCTTACGCTATGTACTACCACAATCACACCGCCATCTTGAATCGTGCTTTCTCCATCCTTGCTCTCCCAGTAGTTATGGTCTACTGCGGCAAGCCGTCGAAGGCTTGTGAGCCCTGTCGAACGCGACGTGTGAAGGTGCAACTCCGTTTGATTTTCTCCCTATCTGTGTCCATCTGATCGTCTCTGCTAGTGCGACCTGCGACGTCCAAGATGCAGCCAGTGCCGAAACAGCGGCCGTGTTTGCAGCGGGTATCGTTCCGACATCGAGGTCAACTTCCGCAATGAGACCAACACGGTGGTCCAGAAATACCAGTCGAAACCTGCAGCGCATGCCCTGCAGCCTTCTCGACCGCAACTGCTGGCTCTCAAGTCCTTCCAGACCGTAGGAACCACTCCCTCCATCGCCATCTCCTGCTTCCTGACTCAGAACGCCGACACCATTCGCGCTGAATACCTGCTTCCGCTAGTCAACCAACCGCACTCCTCCAATCTCCTCACGACAACTCTCGAAGCCGTCAGTCTAGCCTCTCTAGCCAACGAGCAAGGCCGCCCCGACCTCCTGATCCCCGCGCGAGAGAGATATGCCCTCGCGCTGCACCACCTTAGACGGAGCCTGCGCGGCCCCGGGCACCACCCTAGTGAGCTGCCCTGTACCTTCGCATCGGTGATGCTACTGGCCCAATTCGCAGCCCTATCGGCCCCATCCCCCGAAGACGAGAGCCCCCGCGGCGCCTGGTGGTCCCGTCACATCAATGGGGCCTTCTCGATGTTAGTGACGGCGACAGCTCAAGATGAGCGTTCTTGGTTCCCCTTGTCCAATCCGACCCACAGTAGCCTATTCCAGCACCTGGTGGCCTGTCTCTTGGTGGACTGCATTCAGCGCCGCACGACCTTTTCGCCCCAGCTACGGGCGAACCTGCATGCCTGCCGGATGGTTGTTCCGGAGTTTCAGCTGCGGTTCTGGGGGCTAGTCGATCGGATGTGCGTGCTTTCGGCTGCCGAATCCCGTTCGACCCGAGACGATGACACGGGCCGCGGGTCTTTGCGTGCAGCGGAGCAGAA
The DNA here is from genome assembly GCF_003184865.1 of Aspergillus homomorphus CBS 101889. NCBI lineage: Eukaryota > Fungi > Ascomycota > Eurotiomycetes > Eurotiales > Aspergillaceae > Aspergillus > Aspergillus homomorphus. The sequence continues at coordinate 112,263 of NW_020291922.1, read as the reverse complement.
AGGAAGCGCGTTGCCGCGAGGTTTATTGGCCTGGTTAGCGCTGGAACGTGAGGCAGATGTGTTGATGTGCAACATGCCGCGTTCGCAGGCGTATCAGTCCCTCGCGATGGCGGAAACAGCGGAGCTGGAGCTAGACCCTCACCTTCATGTTTACCCCAGCTACAGGGTCGCGCAGACGTGGAATACCCTGCGCATGGTGCGTCTGTTCGTTGGTGAGCGAATCATCGAGCATGCTGCTGCTGCCACGGAGGAAAATGATGATTCGTGGACGCTGATGATCGCTCAAGCTAGAGAAGTGATTGCGATGATGATTCACGATATCTGTGCTAGTGTACCTGAGCACTTGCGGCATTCAGTCATCGCAGAGTCTCAGCGCCGTGAGTTGCTTTCTCGTAGCGGTTGGGCGTATTCGCTTGCTTGGCCGTTGTCGCTGGCTGGTAATTCGCCCCATTGTCATGTGGGGCTGAAGGGCTTTATTGCGCGGCAGATGAAGATTCTACAATCTGTGATCGGGATGGATATCACGGCTACGGAGGCACCGCATGAATGGTAAGAGGAGCTCGAAATAGTGATAAGACTGCAATTACTGATCTACTCTATGATTCAGGCTCCATGTGTTCTTTCTTCTATGAGTAGGCTCTATAGCCCTCCATCTAACAGTTGGATGGCGATGACAGGCTGTCCCGCTCCAATACCACCCGGAAAGCAGAAAGCTCGATCTGCGTCACTGGGGACGTCTCGTTCTTCTTCCAGAATACTGCTTCGTTCAATGCCGTCCCCGCGTAGCTCAGCGGGTCTATGTTGGATACGCAATAGTCCGCCCAGATGGACGTGGCATTGCCCTGCGTTTCCGTGTCGCCGCCGTTCCCTTCCATAACGTTGATGAAACGCCATACCTCGCCTACGCGACCATCCGCATCGGCCCGGATCTCGAACGTCGGTATAAGCTCGAGGTCGAGGTTCTCTCCCGTGCCAGCTTGCGCAGCCACCAAGGGGATGAGGGCGCCCAGCACATCGGTAGAGTTAGACGTCCAGGAGGCCACGTACAGTGACTTCTGCATGGAGTGGCTGATCGTCACAGAAGATTTAAGCCCGGTGTGGACGGGTGCAAGGTACGTTCCCGCGTAGGTGGTGTTGAGGCTCATCTGAGCCACTTCCTCTGCGCCAACGATGACCGGGTCCACTACCACGTCGAGAAGCTCGTTCAACACGGTCAGGTCTCCTGCAGCCGCCATGAAGACCACAATATCGTACCCTGGAATCACGAAGCTATAGGTGTAGTAGCCGGCCAGGCCACCGCCTTTGGTGTTGATGGTGACAGTTCTGGTGCTATTGGGTAGTATGGCTGGCGAGCGGAAGATCTCCCAAGGGTACCCCAGATAAGAGTGGGCGCCTGAGGAGTAGGCTGCAGGCTGGAACCAGTTGAGAGCCGGAGTCAAAGTGTTGTGGTTCGCGAGTGCGAAGCGAAGGAAGGTGATCATGTCGGCTGGGGTGCTGTATAGTCCGCCGGATCTGCTCAGGTCTTAGCACCGCGACATTCGTGAAGAGGCAAGCGCGGTCCTTACGGATTCCCGACTCCGAGGTCTACGCCCCAGTAACTGTCGTCCACCAGGACACCGTTCGCTGCAGGCGGAGTGAATGATGTTCCTGTGAGGTTCAAAGGTCTAATGATCGTGGAATCGATGTATTGCTCGTAGGTGGTGTTGCTGATATTAGCCAGCACCTGACCCAAGAGATCAAATCCGACATTGCTGTATGAGGGTTCGACTTTCGCTGGAAAAACTGGCTGTGCATCTTGCAGATATTGCAGGAGGTCTGGTGACTATGTTAGCCTCTCCGAGATCTGTGACTCAGTGGATCTAGGATTTACCTTTCTTCGAGCATGGTTGCGTGTAGTTCGAGAAACCCTCGCACGCAGGCAGTGCCGCCTTGTCCGCAACGATAGGGGGTAGTCCCAGCACCGTCGGATCCGAAAGAGACAAGATCAAATCATCTTCAGCATCTGTCACACAGTAAAGGCTGCAATCAGTTTCGGGCCGTAACGCTTGCACACATACAAATAACAAGCCCATGCAAGTTGAGTTGGCTGGCACATACAATTGTCCGGAATTCCGCTCATATGCGACATCAGCGTCCGAAGCGTGATGTCTTCCCACGCGATCCGACTCGACGCATCCCCGCTCAAGCCGGAAATGAACTTAGTGATGCGGTCATCCAGACTCAGCTTCCCCGCCGCCTCTGCCTGGAGGATCCCTAACGCGGTGAACAATTTGGTATTGCTAGCGATGCGGTACGCCGAGGACCCGTTCACTGTCTCCGCGGTGGCCAACCCAGACCTGTGGAATGAGTACAGAGCTTGCTCCCTTGACGCAACCTCCACGGAGACAGCCGTGTTGTTGAACCGCCCGCTTGCTGCAAGGGCACTGATCGCTGCATCGATCTGGTCGACGGTGCGAGTCAGAGACTCCGCGGTGTATTGCGGCGGAGGGAAGGGGATCTCAGGCTCGCAGGCTGCGAAGGCTTGAGCTATCACCGAGGTGACTATGAGCAGAGGAGAGTGGAAGCGCATTTTCTGGGAGAGAGCTCAATGGTGTGTTGTAATTGGGAAAATGGCTGCTTGATGGGTTCTTGATATGGTGGTGTTCTGGCGGCTTTTATGCCTTTTTTTGGGGGCAGATGGTGTCCATGATGACTGAGCCCGTATGATTCTTTCTGCCTGGAGGATTCATGCTTGTCAGCGTTCGGCTTGCGACGAGAGTTATTACAGGCATGATTTGGTGTTTGATGGATTGCAGGCCAAACAATGGCGGACGAGCTGCACACCCCATTCGGGTTAGCGCTGACGGATCAGTGGGAAGCCAGGGCTAGTGTGGGGATTACTTTAATTAGAGTCGAGACTCAAGCGGTTCTATACAGCTAGAAAATGAATGCCTAGCAAGAAATAGGAGGCTGGCTGAAGGTGGTAGACTAAGCAGCTAATGCCTACTGCGCCTCTATCTGTCCAGGTTCTGACTTCTATCTTAAATTATTTACACTAGTCTGAGGGCAAACATTAGCATCGCTCAGATCACATGACCATATATTATATGGCTGCCGGCAAGGAGCAGCCCGAGATCACGTGTCTCTTCCCTCCGTGCCGGAAGTTGGGACTTTCCTCGTCGTTTCGACTTTCTGACGCCAGCTCCTTTACTGGTTTCACCTCCGGTTCCAATGCGAGAAATTCGACTGTAGATTGATTTGCTGTTGTTTCCTTTCCTTCGACCCTGCTTTCCACCCCTACCGACGGCGTCTTTCGTCCAGCGCCCCGAGCGCTTCGCCAAATCCGAGACCATGGATATCCAGGAGACTCAGCGTCTTCTTGCGGAGTACCTCCATGAGCTCGCGGCCCTGTTCCATCGCCTACCGGGCTCCGCCATTTTCCTACGTTACGTCAAGTCCAGCTACCAGAACGACCCGATCCGATCCGCCGTCGAGCTGTTCTTGTTCCTGTTCGCTGTTCGCTACCTTCTCGCCCCGAAGTATTCGACCAAGCCCGGCGTGGTCCAGCTCTCGGAAGATGAGATCGATGACCTCGTCGACGAGTGGACGCCGGAGCCACTTGTCGGCAAGCCTACTTCCTTGGAGGCTATGGAGGTGGACAAGCGAACGGTGATCGTTGGGTAAGCATCCTTATAAGCGCCTAAGCGATTGATCGCCATGCTGACGCGGGCGCGCGAACCAGCCCCGTAGGTCCGAAATCCAAGCTCGCGAACGGCCGGACGGTCATGAACCTAGGCTCGTACAACTTCTACAACTTCAACACCAACGAATCCCTCAAGGAGAAGGCGATCCAGACGCTCCGCAACTACGGGGTCGGACCCTGCGGGCCCCGCGGCTTCTACGGAACCCAGGACGTGCACATGAAGACCGAAGCCGACGTCGCCTCGTTCCTCGGCACCGCTTCCTGCATCATCTACGCGCAGGCGTTCTCCACCATCTCCAGTGTGATCCCTGCGTTTTCGAAGCGCGGCGACATCATCGTGGCCGATAAGGGCGTCAGCTTTGCTATCCGCAAGGGTATCCAGATCTCCCGCAGCATCGTCCGGTGGTATGAGCATAATGATATGGCGGATTTGGAACGCGTGCTGGCTAAGGTCACTAAGGAGCAGGCTCGGAAGCCGCTCACTCGCCGGTTTATTATCACTGAGGGGCTGTTCGAGTCTTATGGGGATATGGTTGATTTGCCTAAGATTGTATGTGTTTTCCCAGGGTTGTGGCTACGTGAGGGAGGGGGTGCTAACTGAAGCGTGTGTGAAGATTGAGCTGAAGCTCAAGTACAAATTCCGACTGATCCTTGATGAGACTTGGTCGTTTGGTGTTCTCGGCCGCACCGGTCGCGGAGTGACGGAGCATCAGAACGTCGATGCGGCTGAGGTGGACATGATTGTGGGCTCGCTGGCCGGCCCATTGATTGCTGGAGGAGGCTTTTGCGCGGGTTCGGAGGAGATCGTCCACCACCAACGGATCTCGGCTGCGGCGTACACGTTCTCCGCCGCTTTGCCGGCCATGCTGTCGACCACAGCGAGTGCCACGATCAACATGCTGCAGAATAGTCCGGAGACGGTGAGCCAGCTGCGCGAGTACACCAAGGCCATGTGGGCGCAGCTCGACCCTCGCAGTGACTGGGTGTACTGCACCAGTGCCCCGGAGAATCCGATGATGATCCTCGTCCTCAAGCCCGAAGTGGTCACGGCGAAGAAGCTCTCGGAGGATGATCAGCAGTTCTTGTTGCAAGATATTGTCGACGAGGTAAAAATCTCTGTTGTCTTACCCCGGTTAATGCCAGATTACTGACTTTGGTGCTTCCAGTGTCTCGCCAATGGGGTTCTGATCAGTCGCCTAAAGACTCTGCAGGACAACTTCGAGCCGAAGCAGGTGGTGGCGCCTGCTCTGAAGGTGTGCGTGACGATCGGTTTGACGCGAAAGGAGATCGAGAAGGCGGGCACCACCATCCGCCACGCGATCACGAAAGTCCTGAGCAAGAGGAAGTAATGTTGAGCCGTCATCCCTTTGCCTACTCCTTGATCTGTTGGGGATGGGCTATGACGTTTAATGCTTCCATGATATGCCCTCTGCCCTCTTGTCAACATGTTCTGCCCAGCCTCATTGTTCCACCCATTGTTGATAAAACCACTGTCGATGCACAGTTCTTGTACAGCATATTGCACCTAGATGAACAGGTGCCCCGGAGCTCCCGCTGGACGCTCCTGCACATGCCCAACCGGACGGGAGACTTGTCATTGTTACCACGGGGTGATGTTAGTCACCGATCCATGTTGCCCTACTTCTTTTGTTACCACGGGACCATGGACATTATTAGAGATCATATTATTTTAATACACCTTTCTTATTCTGTATCGGTTGCAATCTTAAGGGGATGCAGGGGTAAAGTAATTGCGGGGGGACAATCCAGGATCGCGCAGGAGGGAGGTTTTGTTCAAGGGGCATTCTCGCGATCGGCCAGTGTGTCCCGGCATGAGTCCAGCATTCCGGAGGCGAGTCTCATTCTTGTATAGTGACTCGCGGTCCTTGTTAATGCCCTGTTCCAGGGGGGATTTCATGGCCTAGTGTGCGTGCAGCTCGTAGTCTCAGTTGAGTCTTTTGGTGCTTGATCTTTCTTCTTGGCCTCTTCGACTGCACTGCCGTTCTGAACGAGGCAACTGGTGATATTGCACGAACTTGAGCGGCAACGCGGTGCAGATAGGTAGGGCTTGCAATGCCGTGTCTTTCGCAGCTGGTGGCCGCATGGCTGCTCAGCTGTGCTGTTTCTGCGCTTCCCACCGGTTTGTCTGTCTGTATACTCGGGGGTATGGTGCATTGCTAAGGGACATGTAGGACCAGCACCGCAAGAACAGCAACAACCACAACGCAACTGGTTTCCCTTCTCTCAAGCCAGCGCAGCGCTGGACTGGCTGGACCAGAGCGCGAACCAGCTGGGGAAGGGCGTGAACCAAGGCGTCAACGCAGCCGCGAGCGCGACAGACAAGGTGTGTGTTTCTTTCCTTTCTTCAGCTTGGACTGACTGTGAATACTATCCTAATAAATGACCAACAGCTCCCCAGTGCTCTCCTCCCCATCCCTGACAGTGTTAGAACCAACAAGCCCAACCCCCAATCCCAACCCCGACCCTCAACCTCTTCCACAACCGGAACAAAAGACGACAACTACCACTACGGAATAACCTACACACCCTACACAGCCAGCGGAACCTGCAAAACCTCCTCCCTGATCCACGCCGACATCGCCCAGCTCAAATCCTACGGTCTAATCCGCCTCTACGGCACCGACTGCAACCAAACCGCCGAAGTCCTATCCGCTCTCGCCTCTCCAAGGCCTAAAAACCCAGCCTCGACGCAACCAGAAACAAAAATAATCGCAGCCCTCCCCGACCTAAAAAACCAACAACAAAACCTCAACCTCATCATCACCGCCACCACGACAAACCCCACAGGCTGGACAAGAATCCACAGCATAGCAGTCGGCAACGAACTCCTCAACAGCGCCCAAGCCACGGCCCCGGAGATCGTATCCGCCGTGCAGACCGCACGAACTACCCTCCGCGCCGCGGGGTATGACGGCCCCGTCGTCGCGGTGGATACCGTCCCCTCCCACCTCCAGCATCCGGAGATTTGTCAGGTCTCGGATTATTGTGCTGTGAATTGTCATGCGTTTTTTGATGACAAGGTTACCCCCCAGGAGGCGGGGCGGTATGTTAGGACCCAGGTTGATGCTCTCAGGGAGGTTCACGACGCGAAAAAAGTGGTGGTGACGGAGAGTGGCTGGCCTCATGCTGGTATGGGGAATGGGGTTGCGGTGCCTTCGGCGGAGAATCAGAGGGTTGCTGTTCGGGCTTTGAGGGAGGAGTTTCGGTTTGGGGGTGAGGGTGAGGAAGGGGACGTGGGCTTGGTTTTGTTCTCTTCGTTTGATGATCTTTGGAAGGTTGATAATGCTTATACCTTTGGGGCGGAGAAGTTTTGGGGCATTCTTGGGCATTAGGTTTGCTTCTGCGTTTTTGGTTGAGGGGGTTGGATGGGGGACTGGGGCTTGATCATGCTGGTTGTGGTTGGGTCTTGGGTGGGTGTGGTTATGGTGGTGGTTATTGTGGTGGATATGGTTATGGTGTCGGAGGGCTATAGTATGGCGTTGGGGTCGATATCTGTTCCTGTATCACTGCAGTATTTATGTAACTATCTACACCTGTAAGTCTACGTTTCAATCTGGAAATCAAAGATATGTCCAACATTACCATACTGTTCATTTCATTCAACAAGCTTAAAACAACCCGCCCACGCGCCCCATCCCCCCCATAGCATGAGCACTCCGATCCGTCCTCAACTGCCCCTCAACTCCCACATATCCCGGCAACAACGCCGACCTCCCAGAGGTCGCCAACAACACCCTCAGCCCCAGCGGCGCATGACCAAGCAGCACATCCAAAAACGCCCTGCACCGCTCCTCCGCATCAGCCTCCATCTCCACCAGACCAGAAACAATACAGTACCCCAGCACCGGCGTGCCAGCCAACAGCATCCGAAACACCTCCAGCGCGGCCCGCCAGCCGGCACCATCCTCCCGGCATTCACTCATAGCAACAAGCATATCCAGCGGAAGCTGCACCGCATCCTCCTCCGGACGGAACTGCAGAAGCTGCAGAATCAGACTATACACCATAGCCAGCAGACCTGCCTCGCCCGGGGTTCCTGAAAACCCGGCGGCGATCTCGGACGGGTGCGGCCGGCGGCCGACGTGCGATATGAACGGACCCTTGGCCCGGATGGCCACCTGGATGACCTTGATGGCGGCCCAGTCGGCGCTCGTGCGCTCGCCCCGCTCGTGCGGACTGCTGATCCATAGTGTCTCGCAGGACGACTGCTCGGACGATTGCAGCCATGCGCCCAGTCGGCGGACCAGGACCGCGTCCAGGCGGATGAAGGGCGTGTCGGTCGCGAGATCGATCCCGTCGCTGGCGCCTACGGCGTGGATGAAGGTTTCTAAGTCGGTGCAGTATTGCGCTGCTTCGGCGCGGGAGACGGTTTGTGGGGTGCAGGGCGTGGGGTTGTTCTCTTCCGGGGTTGCGGCTGGGATGCTGGGTGGTTGGGGCGCGGGAGTAGGGGCTTGTGGGTGGTGAAGCTGCTCTAATTGTCGCACGTGGTCTGGTTGATGGGTCAGTGAGTATGTCCCGCCATGTAAGAGGAAGAGGTGACTGACTTTCTTGGGCGGCTGTGGTTTCCAACAGCGTGTACATGTATTGGCCCAGCTCCTTGCGGAACGTCTCGACCTCTTTGAACTCGGTGCGCCATTTCGTCATCGCCTCGCGGACGTAGGCGGCTGATCGGGATAGCTTCAGCACTCCGTCCGCGATGAGCGTCACTCCGTACTCCGTCATCAGATCCAGGGACCGTTCGATCGAGGAGACCGTCGCTTGATACTTGGGCGCGCAGTGGCTGTTGAACGAGTCCACGACCCGGGAGTACCAGGGCTTCAGATACCAAGCGGCTACTTCCGTGAAGAAGTCGAAGAACGCCCCGTAAATGCTGGACAGGCGTGCTTGCATGATCGGCTCATCGAAGGTGTCCACCCACCGCGTGCAGACCAGGATGCGGTCGGACAGCGTGTTGATATGCGAGGACAGCTGCTCCGCGATGGTCGAATAGTTGACCGATGCCTGGATGATCATCGAGACGGCGCTGCACAGCACCGACGTATAGACATTTTCGCTCGGGAAGCACTCGAAGATCGCCCGGTGGGCGTCGAGGTTGTTGCAGATGGTATTGAAGTTGCGCGAGATCTTTTTTTTTTTTCGTGGCATGTCAGTTCTGCGCTGCGCTGTACTGTACAGTCTTGTCCGCGCAGAAGGAGACTGACCTTCCCCGTACCGTCCATCCACTTGTCTCTCGTCTGTTGAGCCAGGGCTTTGACATGCTCGACCGTGTACAGCTCGGCGTCTTTGATCTCCACGCCAACCAACTGGCGTGACCCCGATTTGCGATGTCTTCGGAACCGCGACGGCGATGTCTTCGGCGCTCGGTCTTCTTGGGCGGCGAAGAATTCATCGCATTTGGCCTGTAGCGCTTTGCGGGCTATCTCGGCGCCATGGTATACTTCACTGGATTGGCATCAGTCCACCGTGCCCTGCACGTCTGGAAAGGAGTGATGGTGAGAGTCAGTACCCTTCTTCTGGAGCCAGGTCGTAGTAGATCCCATTCATGCGTCTCCGGTCGTTGGCGTCAGCCTCGTGAGTGAGACTCTCCGGATATGCTTTGGTCTGGATGTCGAGCTCGGAGGTCGGATTCAGTTGCCCTGCAAATGCACGGGCGGAAGCGGAGGAAATCCAGTCACTTTTGCTGATGGACATGATCAAGGTAGATACCTGGGAAGGAAAAGAGGTATAAGGGAGGTTTCTTCAACCTATTTGGAAGTCCCCTCAAGGACCTTTGTCACCGGTATATTTGGCTAACTAAAAAGACGAGCGAAAGCGAGCATACAGTGCAACTTATGGCAAGCTTCTTTACTCAGCCCCGCGTCACAGCGGCTCGGCAGAGGTTTGTATGATAGACAGAAGGCTGAAACCAGCCGGATTATATGCGCTTGCAGCCTTTAACCATCTGCTCAGCCTCGCGCTTCACACCTGACCATTCCATAGTAGGATAGTCCTTGGCCAGAAATTACTTCAAATAAGCTGACTTGCACCCGCACTGACAGACCCTTTGGATTGGCTCGCGTACGAGGCGGGGTGTTCGTGCGGCCGCTATCCCCCGCGCAGGATTTGACAATTTCCGTCCTTACTGTCTGTCATAAGACTGAAGAGGCTGGGAGATGCAGACTGCTTCTGCAGCTAGACGTACCAGTCTAGCATGGAGGACAGTGCTCTCTCCATGAGTGGTGCCCTGTCAGATTCAGTGGGGTGAGAATAGCCCACCGAGTGATGGTCAATCCCTATCACCGCTGCCACCGTAAGCATTCGCCTAATTCCCAGCGCTTGCAGCTTGTCATTCCCAAATTGGATCCCGTGTTCTGCGCTGACGGTGAGCTGAGATTGCTTTAAGAAGTAGTGTCGCCGAGTCTGGACGGACTCGTCATTTGTCGATTTCTCGAGAGTCCGTTCTTATATTTCTTCTTGTCTGTTGGCTTGCTCCCGTTTCTTTAGTGTGTTGCTCACCACTGTGTCGCTGACCACTCCGTAGGCTTTGAACTTGATCTACTTCTTGATCTTGAATTGAGCCTGGATACCATGTCCAGCGTGGAGGTTGAGGCTGCTGAGGCCGTCGGAGCCGTTGGAGCTGTCGGAGCCCCTGTTGAAGCCCCTGTTGATCGGAATGGGATTGCCCCAGTGAAGCCATGCATCACCTGTCTTGAGGAGAATGGTAAGCGAGGACATAATTAAGATCGCTAAGCATATCATCCAGCGCTGATGAGCACCGACAGGAGACCCCGCACCCCCTGCGACCAAGGAGACCCAGGGCGCGACAGCTCCGAAGGACATTGTCCAGACCACTGCAAACCCCGAAGACAGTCAAGATGCGACCGAAATACCGTCCAAGGGTGAGATCACGTTTGTTGATCCGGCGGGGACTCGCTGGAGGTTTCCTTACGCAATGTGCAAGACGTGGAAGGTCCGCGAATGCTCCAAGAATATATCCCACAACCCCAATTAACCTCATGCTGATCTGCTCTGCGTGAAAAGGAAGTCAAGGACTTGATCAAGAAAGTTTACGTCAAGGCTTACCTTCCTGACTGGTGCAGCGAGGAGCTGGACAAGGACAACGATCCCTCGGTCGAGTATGCGATCATCACCCTGAAACCGCACCGGTCGCATATTCTCGCTAGCCACTGGGAACACCTGGTGGCCCCCGACCTGGAATTCACCGTCCAATTCGACGCCAGCTACAACGTCCTTGACCAAATACGCGCCAGGAAGGCCGAGCAAAACGCCGAAGATGACGCCGACTCTTCCGGAAACGACGGCAACGCCACGCCGGTCGGGATCGAGGATAAGACGGCGGACATCGTCTACAACGTGGTTTTCCTGCAGCCCAACGAGTACCGGGATAATGTAGTCGTCGCCAGTAAGACCTCGGAGAACGAGCCGGTGATCGATGAGGAGGACGAGGACAAGAAGAAGAAGGAGACGGGCAAGCAATCGGTGCTGGAGGAGAAACGCGAGGTGGCGCGCAGCTCGACAGGGCTGGTCGGTGGCTCGCAATTCATTACCTTCACCAGAGAAGGGCCCCCGATTCTCTACATCCGGTCGGCGGTGCTTCTGGCTGCGCTGAAGACGGTCATGGATCTCTGCTCCACCCCAGAGGAGTATACCCCGCTGGAGTCGGGAATGGAGATGATCACCACCAACCTGGAGAATGGGGTGTTCATCTATCCCTTCACGGATCTGTGCCTTTACAAGGATCGGCTGCTTGCATACAAGAGCGATGCAGCCCATGAGACGCGGCTCCGTCATTCACCCGAGTACAATGCCCTGTGCGACAAGCATATCGATGTCCTGGTGAGGTATCTGTACGCCCAGCCCACCATCGGGCTGAAGGAGGCTGAGGATCTCTGGGCGCAGCCCATCCCCAAGACCACGTTCAAGGCGCTGTGGCTGCTGTTCAGGCCCGGGGCCGAGGTCTACGTCCATGAGCATGGCAAGCTCAACGCATATGTGGTCGAGTCCGTCGAGGGCGGGACGGAATGGAGCGACGTATACCGACGGCCGCAGCCCTACGAGGTGAAGGTCTGGAACTTGAACTACGATGGAAGGTATCTGACCCGGACCGTAAAGCTAATCAACATCTTGGTGTTTGATGGTGAGCGTGAGATTCGCAGCCTGCCTCTGTATCCCACGCGCTTCGCCGAGGACCCGGTCACCCTCCACCGCAACCTGGTTGCGCGGGGCGAGCGATTTGTGAGGATCATGAAGAAACCCACCCTCCAAGAGTTTACAGGACCAAGTACGCTTCAAGGAGCCCGAACGGTGAGTTTTGCGCCGAACTATATTGTTCGCCTGGTTGGTTGAAAGCAAAGTCTGACGGATGATGAAATCCCCAGTTTAGTCGCGCGCGGGTGGTGGTCGACCACACCTGCCAGCCATGGGAGCTTGATGAAACCAAAGCACAGGCTCAGGATAAACCTGGCAACCGGATAGTCATGAAGGACAACGAGTGGGGAGCCTCAGACCAAGTCGTGCAGCTTGGCTTGCGCACGCGACATGCTCGCTGTCCGTGCAAGGTGTGCGAGTCGCCCGAACCCCGCCAGACAACGTCGCTAAGGACCAAGTTCGATGATTACGACAACCTCGACCTGCAATCGAGCAAGGCGATTACCGAGCATCACTACTTTCTCTGTTACTCGCACGTCTATGCGTTTGTGCTTCGAGATCGGGCCTGGGGTACGTCCATCTCTTGCCGAATGCTTCGTATTCCATACTGACCTCCAATTTGTCCTGCAGATCTCCTCGATGTAGCTCTCATGGAAGATCCGATTCATAACAAAAACGTCATCGACACTTTGGTGATGAAGCCGGAGTCGAACAAGCAGATGATCCGGGCCATCTGCGAGGTCTTTGGTGGGACCTCTGTGCATTCGCCGTTTACGGCCGATTTCATCAAGGGCAAAGGCGAGGGGCAGATCATCCTACTGCACGGGCCTCCAGGGACCGGCAAGACGCTCACAGCAGGTACGGTTCCCGTTATTGCCATTTGACATTCAAACTAACCTGAGAACAGAATCCGTGGCGGAATACACGGCCAGACCATTGCTGAGCATCACAGCCGCGGATCTGGGCCATGAGCCCGAGATGCTGGAGCGGAAGCTGCTCAACTTCTTCCGGGATGGCAATCGATGGAACGCAATCGTCCTCCTCGATGAGGCCGATGTGTATCTAGAGCGACGATCGCAGTTCGATCTTCGGCGGAACAGTATCGTGTCGAGTGAGTTCGAGGCCATGCGCCCACTTCCTCTCACAAACATGACATAGACTTACGATCAACCTCCAGTCTTCCTCCGCGTCCTAGACTACTTCCAAGGCATCCTGTTCCTGACAACCAACCGGGTGGGCCACTTCGACGAAGCGTTCCGGTCGCGCATCCACGTGCAGATCGGCTACGATCCGCTGAACGACGCGGCGCGCGAGCGCATCTGGGAGAATCACTTCCGCAAGCTCGAAGACAACGCCAAGAACGGCGGACAGGAGATCATCTGCAGCTATTCGGCGCAGGAGTACATCCGCGAGTCTCGGCGGCTGCAGGAATTGCGGTGGAACGGGCGGGAGATCCGGAACGGTGAGTCCTCTTTGTCTACTGACGGCTTTGTATGTATGCTGATCCTTGGGTTCTGGCAGCTTTCCAAACGGCGGTGGCGCTCGCGTGCTTCGAGGCCAAGCAGCGCAACGAGCCGGTGCCGAAACTGAGCGATCGCCACCTCGTGCAGGTGGTGACGATGTCGCGCAACTTCAAGGCGTACATGCAGGCGACGGAGCGGCATGATGAGTCGCAGGTGGCGTTTTTGGAGGGATCGAGGGATGACCGACAGACGGCTAGCGGGGAGATGTCTTAGGGCTGTGGATGTAGATGTAGATGTATGCAATTTCTATAGAACAAACTATCTTACTATCACCTCAATCCAATCAATACTCCACCTCCCTACACCCAGTACACACCCAAGCCAAAAGATAAACCTACCCCACCCGCCCCCCCAAAAACAAAAACTAAGGTAAGGCGACCATCCCCTGAACCTGCACCGCCCCCTCAGCGGGAGCAACCCACCCCAACCGACTCCCCGTATAGATCTCCGCTTGAGGTTTATGACTCTCCAGAAACTCCTCATCATCAAGTATCCCCGCCCGCAGAATCACAGTCTCATGCGGAGTCCCATCCTCCTGCAACCTCCACCCATACAGCGGGGTCCCTATATGCCCAACAGTATCAGCAACTCAGCTCATCCCTCAGCCCCCCAATCCTGGATCTTTGGGGGGGGGGGGGGGGAAAAAGGGAAAAAAAAAAAAAAAAAAAAAAAAAAAAAAACCGCACCACACTCCCCGCAGAAATAATTCCGGATCTGGTTCCCGCTGTCGGCGGTTTTCCGGACTTCTTTGGGTTGACCGGAGAGGAGTTGGAGGTCCGCGCGTTGGATTACGAGGCTGTAGATCGACAGGCTGCCGGAGATTTTGCGGCAGTCTTTGCAGTGGCAGATTCCCTTGAATCATTGTCTATTAGTATTTGGTTTGGGGGTTGTTTGGGGGGTTTTTTTGGAGGGGGGGCGCGGGGATTCGCTGCTTGGAGCTGGGGGCTTGGGGTTGACGGACTGTGGTTATGGGCTGGCCGGTGTAGTTTATGCGGATGTGGCCGCAGAAACAGCTTCCTGTTGGCATTTTTGCTTTGGATTGGTTTTGGGGGTTGGAGGGGGGTGTGGGGTGTATCAATTATTGATTTGAAGAGTATGGAGGGTGTCTTTGAAGAATAGAAGAAAAAGAGGAGTGTATTGTGGAAAATAGAGGGTAATTGGGTTATGCTGGTGGACTGGGACTGGGGATTATTATATGCTGACTAGAATAGACTCGGATCAGCCTGGATGACTGTTTTGTTGGCGTCTCAACGGATATACTCTGTCAGAGTGTTGGGTTACGGGGCTCCTTACTATCTATAGAATGGATTCTGGCGGGGAAGGATCGCGGTAGGAGGTTTGGTTGAACGGCCCGTGCAGGCTTATGCTTCTAGATGCTTGGTTCGGCATTCTTTAGATTGGAAGGAAGTGTATCGTGATCGAAAGAAGAGTTCTGTTAGCATGTGAACCTAATTCTGTCAATATACTTGTGCTAATGCACGTGTTGTGTGGAGTGAGTATCATACGTATATCGAGTAGTACAGTACAACAATCGTGCTAGCCATGAACAGGATGCAGATCCTTGCAGCCTGGAGCAACCCCGCAGCTGTGGTCTAACAATATGCTGCTACATAAATAGGAGGTATGGTCTCTCACTCTCGCAGATAATCCATCCATCCACAAAAAAAACATACTATATACGATAAAATGACCCCCAAGAACACTAACTCGTACTTCCTCCTGGGCAATCCCTACTACCCACCCGACGAAGCCATCTGCTTAGGGCAAATCGTGACGGATCTCCGGGCCCCGTTCCGACCCCTCGCGCGGCCCCGCCTGCCACTGCCCCCCATCCACTCCCTCGTGCAAACCGACTACACCTGCTCGCAGTCCTCCCTCAACTCCCATTCAGGCGGCCTGACCGCGGCCTTCCTCGCGCAATTAGGCTCCCCCCTCAGTGCAGACGCCAGTCTCCAGTCCAGCCGGTCCGAAACCCAGGAATGGCACGTCGACCGGCTGGAGACGTATTCCATTGAGCCGGATGAGAGCTACGTCCGGGAGAGCGTGTTCGGCGGCGGTGCTGGTGCTGGTGTTGGCCCCGTTGGGCCAGATTCACAGTCTAAATCCCCCGTGCAGGACTATCTCATGCGCGGTCGGTTGCTCGGCAAGGCCGTGTATATGATTACCGGGGTGAAGGTCGGGAAGGGGCTGAAGTTCCAACGGGTCAGTGGGAGTGATTTCTCGGCTGATGCCTCTGTTAAGCTGGATGCTACCGCGTTGGCTGGGGTCCCCGTGCAGGCGGGCCCCAAGACTGGCCTCAAGAATCAGAAGGAAGTGCATGAGAGCTTCGAAGTGAGTGCCGCGTTTGTGTTCGCCTATCGGGTCCGCAAGATCTTCGTCGGTTGGCGCCCTTCTAAAGGGGTGCGGACGCGGGAGGTTTTTGGTGGGCAGCTGTTGGGGATGGATGATGATTCGGACTATGTGGATGAGATAGAGGATGATGATGATGATGATGATGAGGAAGATGAGGAGATTGGCGTGGTCAAACTAGAAAAGCGGGACTTGGGAGAGGACTATGCTCCAAGGGGATTTCAAAGGGTTATTCTGAAGGACGAAGGCACCGGGGAAGAGTGTCGCGTGCTGGTTTGACAAACATTCTCGCAGTCGGCTCTATGCACTCTCTAGGAGGGTGACCAGCATGATAGTTGACAAATGCTCCTCGTACGATCGAAAGCGACCCCGATCGCCTTTCCACGGCAATAACATCTTGTATCCGCCATCCGACCCCACGCTCATTCCGCTAAACACCCGATAGATGTAGTCGTAGTTCTCCAATGGCTCTCTCAAGGCCAACTCCGCCGCATTCATCCGGCAGTAAGTCAGAACACTGGCAGCCAAGGCTGCTGCGAGAGGGGTTGCCACTGACGTGCCCGACATGTATTTAGCCCTTCCAGCCAGCTCTTGACTATCAATCACCCCTTCTGACTCCTTAGACTTTTGAGACCAAATAGAGAGAATGTCGATTCCGAGAATGCCAAAATTCACACAATCACATTGAGGGCTAGGAGTGAAACGGGCAGGCTGACAGTCGATATCCGAAGCATGGATGCCAAACACAAAACGGCTCCTAGCAGGGTAGGGTATTAATTGTTGGTTTCCATCGTTGGAAGCTGCGCCGAAAAGAACAATTCCTTTTCCATCAGCAGCTCGGAGCTGTTCGTCAATCTCCCGGGTCCGTCCCTCGAGTCCAAAGGACATGGAGATGACGTCCACCTCCAATTTGTTGATGGCATATTTGAGAGCCTAACTGTTGATTAAGAGAAGGCTTACAGGAAGACCGAGCCAAACGGAAACTGACCTTCGCAACCCGACTGTGAATCTCTCGATCACGGCGAAGATCTTTGCGACGAGCGGCAATGCGGACAACATATAGATCAACATGGGGAGCAGATCTGAGGATGATACCAGCAACATGTGTTCCGTGACCATCCACGTCACTACCATGGGGATCGGTCCCTGCACCAGTAAAGTCTTGGTAGCCGCGGTCTTGCAATCCATCTCGGCGCCAATGGGCCTTGACGAATTCATGTTCAGCATCAATTCCGGTGTCAAGAACGGCGATCTTCGTTTTCACGTCCGCATGCCCATTTCTTTTGGCCAGAAATTGACAGAAGACTTTGAAGTTGCCGAACCATTCCTCGGTCGTCTGAGATCTATTGAGGACGAGACCGGTTAATCACACAGTAGAGAGACCAATGGGAAGAAGAATCAAGAAAAGACCTTTCGACTTACTGTTGTAACTTGTTGCTGTCAAAGGCCGAAGCCTTTTCTCCTAGAATGCCCATGATCAAGAATAAATCGTCCTTCTCCAAATCTCTCACCACCTTGGTAGGTTGAAGTAACACCTCATCTTCTGGCTCAATGCCCACAAGTTATAGATTCTGGTATCACAGTTTACCCCTCTTCCATCCTCCCTCCCAAGTAAGCACTAAGCGCTAGGTGCATGAAACCGCTGATCACGGCGCTTACGAAGAAGATCCCTTCCTCCCATAGCTAGACGATCAAGTCAAACCCCTGTAAGCGCCGGTGACAGAAATGCCAAATGAAGAGACATGCACGAGTGTGGCGGTTAGACTTCCTTACTGAAAATAGACCCTATCCATTCAATCCCTGCCAAGTTCGGTGCCTGGTCTCAATCGGCGCTACCAGTACAATACAGTATATTTTTGGATTGTGATGCCGATGACTTGGCCAATTAAGTGATAAGGTTCTATATGTCAATCTGATTCTCAAAGAATTCCTTATTATTCCTTTTCTTCTTGGCAATATGAAGTGATTCCAGTAGACTGCAGCAGCTAAAAATACTTGGCTTTTGTTAGCCGCCCGCTTCAGTGGATCTCAGAGACAATTGGGAACTCACGGCGACAGAGGGTTAAGCCGAACAAGCTGAGAACCAACGCCGCTTCTCTCATAGATGAGAAATGGTCGACATTCAGCTTGCCAAGCGCGGGGCTGTATCCTTTTGACCAACCCCCAAGGGGACATGGTCAAGGCCCGATGAAAGTGCATACTCGACCTGACTTGAGTCGCGGCCTGGGCGGCGCCTAGTGCGACTGACCGTGACCCAGAAATCACGCACGTTCTCAGAGAATGCCAATGATGCGCCTGGTCAATCTAGGAGACAGTCTAGTTTCAATAGGCAGCGCGACTAGTTCATTTGACGTGGTGGAGTGCCCTAGTATCTCATTATACGCCATATAGCTCCATCAGCTCTTGGGTCTCGAGGATTCCTATCGATCTTTCATCGATCCTCAACATCGAAAAGGAGTATGTACGTATGAAACAACCGCAGACCGACCCGTTTAATAGAACACGCATTGTTCGTCGTGAAAGCAGTAGCGTGTCGATTCGGCAGAACTGAGATTTTCTCAGGGCTCCAGTGTGATCACAGTCGTGTGCACTGGCCCAGCAGGAACAAAGGGCGCCCGGACAAAATGCATGGCGATTTGCTGCTTTGCTTCGTGGATGTCTGCAGACACCTTCCGAATACGACCAGATTCGGGCACGTACGTGGAGCCATCCTGGCGGCTCAGCATGCTCGCTTCCTCGATCTCAATAATCCGCCGCGCACACAGTCCCGAGTATCGATCGCGCCACGCCCCATGATAGAACGGCGATTCAAGCATGAGCTGGCATGCTCGTCGTCGGATATCGGGGTGACGACACCGGGATGCCACCAGGAACACTGGCGGCGTGATGTCCAAGTCGAAGCTAAACAGAAGGCTGTATCCCTTCGTGGAGTGTTGCCAGTCCGCGACGATGTGTTCGGCAGATTGACAATGATCTGAAAATAATTGGCGTGCTCGTCAAGTGAAGTCTCCAGTTCCGCATGATAGGCCCCGATTATGACGGTTGACGTATTGTAGTATAGGCCTAACAGGTGGCGGCTACAGGACTGGAGCGGAGTCGATTATAAGGATATCGAGCAATCGACTGCGGCTTTCCACTGGTGCAGGATCGCAACGGGGTCTTGCTTGATATGGTCATAATAGACAGCCTGGTTCGTTTCTAGGGCCGAGAATATGTAATTCATTGCGCGGTCAAAATCCCGGCGCGCGGCGTCGAAGGAGAAGTACGAGGAGGGGATAATCGGAGGCGGAAGACAGGGGCTGATGCCATATGCCTTCCAGCTATGGCGGGAGTCCATACACAGAGAGAATTGCACGCGGAGTCGTTGCAGGATCGGGATAATCTTCCCATTCATGAACTCCGATACGGGCCGCGAGTAATCCTTGAGATTGTTGTAGTTGCCCGTGCGTAAGCGGCACCAGTAGATGAGCTTGAGGCCAGCTGTCAGGTACACTACGCAGGCATCATCTTCGTTGCGAAGTTGCTCGAAGCAGACGAAAAGAATGCATAGAATCATGGTGACGTCGGGCGCGAGGACATACTGCTAGATCCAAGGAGAAGGGCCTGGATGACCTAGTTATAATGCTTTAAAGCCAGGATCTGGGCGGACGAATTGCGGTCTCGTTGCGATTGACGCAGCCAGGGGAGCCCAGTGGGCTCTCGTGTAAGGAGGCCAAGGCAGTGAGACCATGGCGGACGGCACTGTCAGCATGGCCGCGTTGAAGGAAGATAGTTATCCAGTCACTGGCATCCTGCTCGCCGAAAATTGAATGCACCGTGCGGCTGTGGAAGAAAGCAAAGGCTCGTCGGTCTTCATCCGCAAGGTGATTGGCCGTAGACAGAGCTTGGGAGACATTCGAATAGCCCTCGCAGATGCGCTGGGTAGTCAGACACTGCAAGCATGCTGGTTTCTGCTCGTCACATTTCACGCGCCTGGAGAAGGAGGTCTGTAGCTGTGAATTTGAGAGGGTTCAGGGTAGATGTGGGAGTGGAGAGCAGATGAGTACCTCTGCCTATATGTCCAGAAATTGAATTAGAACCGGCAATCTACCAGAGTAAGGAAGGTAGAATGGCTTACTTGCAAGTGAGGCAGCCCGTCCGAGCCTTGTACCTCTTGGTGACCGAGGCATTCGGCCTGAGACAATCTGTGGCCGTCGGAATAGCGGCCATTCCCAGTCGGACGTGGAGCTGTACGTAATACTGATCAATATAGTTGCGAGAATAGATGGGAATAGGAAGTCAGTGGGAAGAGGCCGGGGGGTGGATGGAAGAAGGACTGGGTTGAGTGCCGAGTGGGGATTTACGGTTCGGTGGCCGAAGGACCAACCCGCAGGTACTGTACAGTTACAACTACATGGATAATGCAACCAGAAACCTACTTAGCAATGAACGGGTTCTCCATCTTGATGAGTCTGCCAAGTGAGTGCAATGATCTCATCAAGGTGTCAATAAGAACCCATTCACAGACAATATGACAATAGAACCGGTGAATCCAGGTAGCTGTGGTGTATCTTAGTGAGTCATTTCCGCAATTGCAATTGAAGGTCTGCGCACCGCTCAGGAGTGAGCCATATAAAGCTTCAATTTTTTAGGTGTACATGATCTTGACCCCACTGGTTGACTTGTGAGAAGTTTCTCTATCTTACAGGACGGCTGCATGATAGGTTGCTCAAGCAGCAATGTCATAGATTCATTGCCCATGTGGTGCTGCAAACTTCGATGAACGAATCTGAATGGTGATTGGTCCGATCGCAAACCAACTTCTATAGCCAATAAGAGCTAATAGCTTTCGTGGATCACAATCTTCAGCTGGCCAATAGCGGTATGCTAAACGGCTCTAAAGGTCAAGCTTTATGGGACTAGACCGAATGTGATGCTAGTGCGATACGTCAGTAAGGTGCAGGATATAGTAGTATCGTTACAGTACCTAACATAATGTAATGATCCATTGCTTGCTTGCTGTTGACATGGACAAAGTACGCCACTCTAAGATTCTGGCATTTTACATCTCATCTCGTGCATATCCAGTCTTCCAATTTATCCAACTATTCCCTCTCGCAGTATGCATCAGCACATCCAACAAGAAGAGTCCGAGATGACGCTCGACCCCCGCGAACCCTCGCCCGAGGATCCGTCCAGCGGATTCGGCCAGGCCTTCCCCGAAGGCGGCTGTCAAGCATGGACATGTCTGCTAGGATCGTGCCTGTTGATGTTCCCATCCTTTGGCTTTCAGGCTGCTGGTGAGTTACCGTCATCATGAAGAGTCAACACAGTTTGAGGGAAAATCACAGCAGCCACCAACTGACACACTGTGTTCAAAGTGGGCGCCGTTCAAGACTGTATCAGCCTGCACCAACTGTCCGGGTATAGCGTGCGAGACGTGGGCTGGATCATCGCTATCTTGGTGTTTCTGACCCTGTCCCTGAGGGTCCAGGTCGGGCCTCTTTTCGATCGGTATGGGCCGCGGATCCTATTGATCAGCGGCTCAGCCGCCAGCTTTCACCTCGTACATCCTGCTCGCCGAATGCACCAAGTACTGGCACTTCATCCTCTGCCTATCGATCCTGGGAGGCGTCTCCGCAGCCGTCAACACAATGGTTGCAATCGCAGTGCTAAGCCAGTGGTTCCATCGCCGACGGGCATTAGCCTCTGGCCTGTGCATGGCAGGCTCGTCCGCCGGCGGAGCAGTGATCACTCTGATCCTCCAAACAATATTCCCCTGCTACGGTGACGACCTCCATCCGCACGATCGCCTTCATCGCGCTGGGATGCTACACACTAGGCGTGATCCTGGTGCGCGGCCGCCTCCCAGCAGGCAACCGCACCGCCAGCCGCGCAACAATCGACATGGGCGCGTTCCACTCCCCGCGGCTGTGTTTCCTGACCGCAGCGGTATTCGCCTTCGAGTTCATCATGTTCGGGTGCGCGGCGCTGCTGCCGACGTACGTGCGGTTTTCCGGGATCTCGACCAACGTGCAGCTCTACTCGCTCACAGCGCTGAACAGCATGAGTCTGCTGGGGCGCGTGCTGCCCGGGTTCGCGGCCGACCAGGTGGGTCTGTTCAACGTCTTGCTGTGTCTGGTGGTGGTCACATTGGTGGTGATGGCCGCCGTGTGGCTGCCGTTCGGGTCGCGTGACGTCGCTATCTTTGGCTTCGGGTCCGGTGGCTGGCTGTCGCTGGCACCGGTGTGTGCCGGCCAGCTCTGTCGCACTGAGGAGTACGGCCGGTTTTACGGAACGGTTTACTTTGTTGCTGCGTTTGGTGTACTTTTGACTGTGCCGGGTGGTGTTGAGTTGTTGCAGGCCACGACGCCGCAGGTGCTGGTGGGGTTTTATGCCGCTGTGTTGCTTGTGGGACTTGTTGCGTTGA
Organism: Aspergillus homomorphus CBS 101889; assembly: GCF_003184865.1. Classification (NCBI taxonomy): domain Eukaryota; kingdom Fungi; phylum Ascomycota; class Eurotiomycetes; order Eurotiales; family Aspergillaceae; genus Aspergillus; species Aspergillus homomorphus. Next base: position 90,131 of record NW_020291922.1, on the reverse strand, counting down.
CGCTGTCGCGGTGGGCGGTGTTGGATTAGAAGTGGCGGTGGAAGGTTAAGGTCTAGGGTTAGAGTCTTCTAGTTATGAAGTCTGTCTTGGAGGAATTATAGGAGCTTTGGATGATGGCAGTAGTGATTCTTTATGTGCATTCTCGATTTACTATAAATCCGTCTTATGCAGGGCTTTCATCCTCCCATCCCACCCCTAACCACATCCTCATAACTAGGCAGTAGCCCTCCCTCATCCCCCTCACACAAACCAATAGGCCAGTCCTCACCTACGCAAGTCTCGGGAGGATTACCAAATCCCCGCTCGCACACCACCCGCACCGGAACCTCAAGCACAGTCCTCCGCGGCCACGCTATTGACCCATACGAGACATGCAGCTCCAGCACATGGCCCCGCAAGACGTCGCAGGACTGGAAGGACACTTCCGGAAAGTCCAAGACTGGAGTTCTGGGCTGGGCTGCTTTCCGGCGCGGGAGCACGAAAGAGACTGCGACGGTGGCCGTGTAATAGCAGCCGCGACCCGCCTCAGTATTGCTGGTGCTGAGTCGTGTCCATCGTATACGCTCTGTCCCGCTTAGTAGTTGTAGCATGGTAATCTGGACATGCGAGCCTAGATTCGGGCGTAACTGCGCGGCGGGGCCGGTGAGCGGGGGGACGGTTGTCGTCCGGGGGTTGGTGGTGTAGTCTGTTTGCGTGCGTAGCATGGGTCGGATCTTGTGGATGACTGGGGGCTGTTGCGCTGTGTGGTGATTTATTCGGGCTAGTAAGGGGATCGTGGCGATGGGGGAATAGGAAGGAGTCTGGGACGTGGCATCGGAGTTGAGAGGTGGGAGTGGAAGGCAGATCTCTAGAGGCGTCGAGATGGTGGTTATAATCATAGACTTTGGTTCTCGATAACGCGGGGGAGGCCGGTCGAGGGTCTCTGGCAGGGTCTGTGTTGCTGACTGAAGGCTTGGGAAAGTCCTCAGGGAGATGGTAGTGGTCGGAATGATCCTCAGCTCCCTGGTTTGCGAGGCGAGAGACTCGCTTGGGAGTCCGGCCATATGCTGCTGCACGATAGTGAAGCGCACGAGATAGAGAATCTCGCAACTGGATCGGGAGGTGTTGGTGAGGTGCAGAGTGGGTGGTAGCTGAATGTGCTGCTTCTCGGGCAGACTGGGATCGCTGGTCGGATGCGTGCAGGAGTTCGGCAACAGGTGGGTAGGAATGACATAGGTGTAGGGATAGGTGTAGACGTTTCCCGGCTGGAGTACTCCATTCCCCTGTACAGTAGGTTGATGTAGCTTGAGGAATGTTCGAGATGCTGCTGAATACTGTAAGACCGTGTCGGTTGGCCCGAGAATCACCTTGGTTGAGCCTACAGTCACGCCAACCAGTTAGCCACTGACGAGAGTAACGGTCTGGAGAGAAACCTTCGAATGTGAGATTCAGACTGCTATATGAGATGGGTCGGTCCACATTGACTGTAACACTCCCTTGGATTTGATCTCCGGAAGTGTAGTATGGCCGGGGGTCAGACAAGTGAATCGATATCCCAATGCCAGAGGAGCGCTTGGTTGAATTCAACCCCCTCCAGACGTTAGAAGGCAAAGTCATTCTGCAAGTCCAGTGAGGTCTCAGGCTACTAAGCACCTAGTATTCCCCTTGAAGCGCTTCGACACCCCTCCTTTAAGCGCTTGATGGGCCGGGATTGCTTATGGAGGCAGGGGTTTTTATGGATGATGTATCGGCATGTCATGATACAGTATCATACACCATATATGGTATGTACGCGGAGAACTCTCCGATTGGATTGATCGCATCTAGGACCGTAGCACCAATCGGATGGCAGGCTTTGACATGCGGTTCCCACCGGTAGGGCGTAGAGGTGGAGCAATCGAAGTAAGCCGGTACTGGGTATGAAGAATCTCATGCCGAGCAGACCTCAAGACGTGAATTGTGTTATTACAGAAATGAAGGCAGGATCTAACAATAAGGGTTCCAAGACATACTGGAAATCGTTCCATAGCTTTCCTGGCCTACCGTGATCCAGGTGCGGATACTGATATGGCTAGACTCGGTTCGCAGACTTGAAGCTCAGACGGGGCGCAGAAGGAAAATCGGGGAACTTCTTGGAGTAAGCAGCCAGATCTGTCTATGTCCAAGGCATGTCTATGTTGGATCCTTGCATGAGGCTGTGCTGACATCCACGGGGATATCAGTGACCTCAGCTTTGGGCCACGGCTGCTGCTTCCAGCTCGGGCGACACATACACAAATATAACTGACGTGAGCGGGCGCTCTTGTATCTTCCTGCACTTCCCTTGCTCACCTCGTCCACTATTACACCGACGAATCAAGCCACGGGTCCTCCAGCAGCTCTTTCGCCGTCTTCCTCTCTTCAGGCACCCACCGCAACATGGAACGTATGAATTGAAGAAACAAGCGCTGATTGATGTCGTCTCCACAAAGGGATTCCTCAGATGCTTCCAGCGAAGCCGTAGGGATGGTGACGCCCCCCGCACCCAGCCATTTGCCTAAGCATGATCCTTCTCATTAGCTTCAAAAAATTCTGGTAGAATAGGTGGGGAGGTGCAACTGAACCATCGTCGGTAAAAACATGGCGAGTATCTTGACTCCGTTTTACAAAAGACAGAAGGGGCAGTCCAAGACATGCCACCATCTCAGCTACATGGTGGGAAGGGGAGTAATCTCCGTCCTCGTCAAGCGCATGAAACAGATGTTTATCTTCAAAGACATCCCACACCTAGTGGAAGGATTAGCACTCCTCTAATATCTAGAAATATGCCGCATACCATGACCCCCAGGTTCCAGATATCAACACTCGGGCCCCATTCCATATCAAAGAGGACCTCCGGGGCCCTATAGGTATCCGGTTGGATGAGTCCGCGATGCGAGAGTCCGATCCGGGCGTGTCCCAGATCACAGAGAACAGGCTGGCCCCATAGCCCGTCCTTCGGGAAGCGGAGCTTCCGCGAGACGTAGGTCGTTCTATGCTGGTTGACAACCTTCCGCGGACTCGGGCTCTCGCACTCCGCTTTCTCAAAATCAGCTAGCATCGTATCATCATCGATACTGAGCATGATATTCGAAGCTTTGATATCTAAACACTATAAGCCATTTCCACTCACGCAGACAGCACACCCCTCAATCAAGATCTTCTGGAAAAGGGACACACCAGAATGAACAACTCCGGCCACCGAATGCAAGAAATCCAGCGCTTGGAGAACGCACCCCAAAGTCTGCTTCAGAATTCCATCGCTAAGCCCCCACGAAGAAGAAGACATCCGTCGCAGCTCATGCAACGACATGTGCATCGGCGGATGCACCAGACATCTATGGACACCGTCCGGACCGGATACATCGAACGTCTCGTACAAGCCCCGGATATATACGCCTCCGATATGTGTTGAACGGAGTTTGCTTAGATGGTCGTAGACTCGTAACTCTCCGGTTAGGGACTGCGCGGAGTGGGTGGTTGTTTGGATCTTGATGGCTGTGTATCTTTGTTCGCTGCAGCGAGTGAGAGTCAGTGGTTGTTGGTTGTTGGTTGTTGTTTATTGGAATACCCACCTCTGGTCGTGGCATAGCCATACCGTCGAATCGGACCCGTAGCCTAGTTTGCCCACTACCCGGTACTTTGAATGCAAGATTTCTCCGATGTGTACGGGGTAGAATTCCTCCGGCCGGTAGAAGGGTAGTCTTTCTTCTTCCCAGGGTTGGGTGGTCGGGATGTGAAGTGTTCGCGTGTGTGGTACGCGCTTACATTTTGGGATTGTTGCGAGGGGGATTATGGGGTTGAGGTTGGGGAGGGATAGAGTCCGTCTTGTTGCTGAGAGGTACATTAATTGGTGGGGGCGAGAGTGAGGGCTAGGCTTAGGATCTAGGCTTGGATGATGAGGACCTAGAGATTATATGGGAGATGAATAGTACGAGCTATAACTAGGGAGCGATGTGGCTGGGATAATGTGGCTTGGATGTTGGTGAATGCTGGCTTGCTCATGCGCACTCTAAGTATGCGGCCGGGGCGGATATCAACGTCCCCCCGGGCCAGCGCTCTCGACAGCATCAGTGAAGACGATGGCACGGTGTTTGAGCTACTTGTTACACACGGTGTCCAGTCTCCTTTGGGGCTACCGTCGGCTCGCGGAGCGTATACAAACTGCTAACACGCTGCCCTCAGACAAGGCCACCCGCATTGGCGGGACTAATAGCAAAACCCTCAGTAATGCATTATCCAGATAGATAAACCTCTCAATTAAAGACACACGCCGATATGCCAATGCAAAATTACCCTCCAAATGACAAATAAGTGAGAAAAAAAAAAGGCTATTCCTCTAGAGACATGTTCTGCACCGCTTCTTCAACACTGACAGGCCCTCCAGACTTCACCCCCAAGATCGAGGGCAGTCCTACAGCGTGGTCCTGCTGCTCGTCGCAAGGATCAACTCCACTCAGAGGAGTCGGCGCTTCGTGCTCGGCGGGTGACTCCGGTCGTTGTGAGGGATCCCCCGGGGTGTGTCTGCCCCGTCCCCAACGACGGGTCTTGGGAGGCTCCGGTTTTTGACCATGCTTGGAGTTGGAAACCATGTTAACCAAGCTGCTCCCGCTCCCTGAGGCGCTGACATTATGGTGATGGAGCTGGGGGACGACTCGCGATGGACTAGTGAGCGGCGTACAGTGGCTGGACACCGAGAGGGTGGCGGCGCCAGGCACAGCGGGATGGGTCGATCGTCGCGGTGGAGGAACCGCTGGCGGGGGATTGGAGGCGGACCGACGCGTGACCCGGGGAACAGGTACGTCTAAGCTTGATGTGCTGGTGGAATTCCGCCGATCACCCGCTCCACCCGTAGGAGGCGGGGGTAGCGGACTGGTGATTTGGATCTCTCGATCCTCCGGGATCCTATCCGCGTGGTCGTCATCCTCAGCCCTGGGACGGCCCCTCCAGCGACGGGTCTTTGGGGGAAGCGGTTTGACTTTCACTCTGCTCTTCAATGGACTGAGAGGACGGTCCGAGTAAGTGTTGTTGCGGCTCGGTGTGATCACACCCGGCTTTTCATGTTGCGATGCCACCTCCTGCACGCTAAGCGAAGATGATGAGGCCGGCTCCAAGTGCATGCCCAGTCTTTGCGCCTGACTAAGCTTACGGTGCGCGTATGGCTTACTATAGCCCGTTCCAGCCTCATCATCGACACGGGTAGGAGACAGATTCTCCGAAGAACTGTCCGCAGTGCTCGTCGGGGAGAGCGTCTGGGACAACTCCAGCGACACATCAAACTCACCTTCAGGCGGCTCGTCATCATTGACGTCGGCGGTTTTGATTGGTGTCAGGGCGTCCTTCCGAGCCTCCTTCGACTCCGCCTCCCGAATCCAGTCCACGGCTGCGCACCGGAGAACCAGCCTCCGCGTGGTTTCATCTGCATCGTCAAAGTGCATGATCTTCTCTTGGTCCGCCTCACTGTCGAAGAGCTGACCGTTAACCAGGATACTGAGCATCCGCTTGATATCATCACGTTTGTAGTAGGGCGGCAGTCGCAACTGCGTATGGGCGAGCAGCGGATAGAGAACTCGGAGGTAGGTGTGTCGAAGGGCGGACGACTCTTCCGGCAGATCCAGCAAGTTTCGAATCAAAATGTCAACCAGGACATGCAAATCGTTTGTGTAAAAGTATTCGTAGGTACTCGGAGTAGTGAAGATGAGGTATAGAAGCTTGAGCGTCAGAAGCTGGAGTGACGTTTCGCCTATACCATATTAGTCATTTGTCCAGACACGAAACCAAAGCGCAAGCTACCTTCTCGGTTGATGAGAAGAATTATGTTCTCGCCAAAGGTCTTGTACATATTCCCATGCATCGACAAGACCTTGATGACTTTATTGGTCAGGACATTCATGGGCGACTGCTCGTCAACGGGGTCGTGCGCCGAGATCATGAATTGCTCGTTCAGGACCAGCTACCACCGACATTAGCGACCTCGCCTCATCATTCCAAGCGCAAGACTCACCAGAACACGGATGACGGGGTAGTGATAAGGATCATTGACGTCGTAGGAGAGATCCTCGATAATGTCAAACAGGCCGCGAACAAAGTCGTCGTCCACCAGAACTACCACGCACAGGGTCAACAGAGTCCAAACCAGGACATGTCGGGGCAAGAAAGACCGGCGCAAACCCACCCAAATCCTCAATTTTCACCCGTTGTATCCGCGACATCTCGTACATCAAGTCCATGAGAAGCCGATGCAGGCCCGCCGGCATGCTCTCATCCTCCTCCGACCGATTGCGTATCTGCAGCAATTCCAGCAACCGTGGGAATGAACCCTCTTCATTCATCATCCGAAAAGCCACCTCATGCTGTCGACCATCGAAGAGCAAGAACGAGGCGATGAGATGAAGCGTAGCCGGGTCGTCGTCCTGGATAATTCGCCAATGTTAGGCCTTATGACAGCTTCGAGTTTGTAGAACGCCCGGGCGATCTGATTTCTTCGGCGTACCTGCAACAAACAATAGATCATCTGCCGTCGGACATAGTCTGTATGCGATTCGAACACTTTGGACGCCAGGAGCTTGTACAGGCACCGCGTAACATCCAACTCGCCTTGGAGGTATTCATCTATGGGTTGCCGCCCTGCGTCAGCTGCTGCGGGTCTGTTTGTTCGTCCAGCGATGACCGGAGCCGACCTTTGTACTTTGTAGCCAAGCTCAGATACGATCGGAGTGCATTGTCGATATGGTCTTCCGAGGAGCAAGGGGCGGAAACGATCTCTTGGATTTCTGCGGGTCGAGGAACCATTAGTACCTGATGGATCGGGTTGCGATAGATGGGGCCAGTAGAGGAACAAAAAAAAGAAATTCTGTGAGGTTCGGCGAAAGACTCAGAGCCTAGATGGCAGCACTCACCGTCCCAGAATTGCTGCTCGTTCTCCAGGATGACCTCAAACTCCATTTCCCACAGCTCGGTCGTCCTCGTCGGGCGTGGCGTGTCCCTGCACTCATCCCGTCTTGCGCCCGTAGCGAGTGGGTTGGATAGAGTGCTGCTCCAGCCAGGGAAGGGGAGCACGAGCGAGCGGGGGAGGAGTGACTAGTGGAGAGGAAGATAAGATTAGGTTTGAACAGAAGACGAGAAGAGGAAAAGGAAGAGGTGGAGGTGGAGGCGGAGAGAGAGGAGAGGAAGTGAAGCGGAGAGGGAGTGCTGTCAATAATAATCAATGAAGAAGGCGGGCGGGCCGGACGTCATTCCCGCCCTCCTTCGACTTTCGCTTGTCTTGTCCCCGCGGATTGCCCCATTATTCTCTGGTAGTCAACCAATCCACCTGGCATGATGAGCTCATTACTGACCGGAGACAACAATATTCTCAGTTGCACTAGACTCGTTCCTTTGCAGTGTTGATCTGACGCATGGCTACCACTCTATCCATTATTTACTACTAAAGTTCCGTACAATAGTACGCCTATACAATACAACATCATCCACAGCCACAGCCACCACCACCACCACCACAGCCATCACCACAACAGCAGCAATAGCATCAAAACTGACACCATATATAAACCTCTTATTTCCAAAGCCAGCTAAAGAAATAACGGAGCGAGCCCCACCAAGAACGACGCAAACAAGATAACAATAGGGGGATAATGCATCAATCAACAACTCATGTACTGGACCGTGGTATCTGTACTTTTACAAGCAAAAGCAGCAATCAAGGGAAGAAAGAGAGAGAAAAAAAAAAGCAAGGCGAACGTGAAATGCACATGCATACAAAACCATTATTAGTTCGGGCGCCTCAGAGGATGCGCTTCGGTGTTCCTGTACAGTGCCAGTTAGCCAGGGCACTTTATCGGGCCACAACAGAAGGAAAGACTTACAGTACATAGTCGTCGAGACTGACGACCGTGGGATCACTGAAGAGAAGGTAAAAGTACTTCAGCGTCTCGGCGAGCCAGAACGACTGCATCTCGTCTGTCATTTGGGGAGTAGCGACGGTGACGTCGTCAATCGCCGAATTAGCGAACTCGGTCCGAGTGTACTTCGAGACTGCCTGGAACATCTCCCAACCCTTCTTTCGCCAGGACTCGTCGCCGGTGAGGCGGTACATGATGAAGACAGACTCGATGGCCTCGGGCCGCAGTAGGTACTTGCGGTTGATGAGCCTCGTCACCCCCGGAGGCAGGCGTTCGTTACTGATACGTGTCGCCACGAACTCCTCGTGCGAGGGCACCTTCTCCTCTTCCTCCTGAGGAGGTTGCTCTGGCTCCGGCTCTTTCGATGCCGTCTCGTCTTCCAATCCAATGACATGCCAGTTGCCTCGCTCACGCTTGCCAAGCAGGGTCTTTTTCTTCTTCAAGTCAGCCACTTCAGTCTCGGCCTGCATTGCTGCCGCTGCCTCTTCCTTTTCCTTCTGCTCTTTCCGCTCCTGCGCCCTGGCGAAGCGCTCCAGCATGTCTGGATCCAAAGCGGTGTGGTAGACCGACTCGTCCCATTCGCAGGGCTGGCCCTTTTTGCATGGAACGAGGGAAAATTCCTCGGGCATGATACCAGTCTTAGTAGACTGGTACGCCCACACACAGCCATCGGTTAGTTGCTTAGCCAGATCCATATCATTATTCAACCCGAAGAGCTTGGCTCCAATGCCGACCATTCCACCGAGAAAGCACGACAGATGATCCCCTTGGTATTCCATGACCGTAGGACCTGGCTTGTTCTTAGGGATAATCGCTGTACTCAGGAACCGAACGTCCCAGCCACCCTTGATCATAGGCTGGAAGACGAGATGCTGCCGAATAGTGTTCATGGCCTTTTCGTACATCGAGCGGTACTGGTCATTGAGACCACCCAAGAGCATATACTCCTTGGGCAGGTACTCATAAGTAGAGTCAGCAAGAGCTCCCAGGCTGTACTTCTCCTTATCTATGGTGGCCGTATCCAGTCCCTCCGTGCACTGCGCTTCGGGTGGAGCCACGTTCGAGTTACCGGATCCTTGCGCCACAGCGCCAGGATACTCCGCGGGCTGCGCATCTTCGTGTAGAGACCGCGTATCATGGATTTTGAAGAAATCCTGATAGCTCTGCGCGTCCGTCGGGGCCGGTTTCGTCGGATGCGGCTTGGAGGAGTAAGTCCTCGTAGTCACAGGAAGCCGGTCGCGGGCATATTCCTGCTCAAGGCGAGCCTTGGTGTTCTCCTTGGTGTTGCCATTGGTCCCTTTTTGGCATCCCGAGGCGTCTAGCTTCAAGGGCCACAGTCCTGGATACTGGGTCTGGTCCTGAAGCTTCTCCAGCTCGTTGGTGATGCGCGCAATAGCATCGTAATATTTGTTCTCTTTCGTCAATTGCGCCAGGCGCGTGAATTCCACAGAGAGCGAGCCGATTTCAGCTAAGATGGCCTTCTTATCGGCATGATGGGGTCTAGTCAAGTGAGACCTGTGTTATAAAACTGTAAGCACCAATCAGAACACAGATTCGTAGTTAGAATCGACTTACGCAGAATACTTGTACATAAGCGAAGGCATACGATTGGGTGTGTCAAATGCACCCATCAGAACCTCGGCCAGTTCCACAGCCTTCTCCAGCAGGACATTATACTTATGTCCCGAGACATCATAAGCACTGATCAACCCACCCAGGTAGCGAATGACAGTTTCGAAGAGAGGGATATCGGCTCTCTTGGAAGTATTGAAGTCAATTGTCTTCACGTAGTCGACTGCGATCGAGAACTCCTCTTTCAAGTCCATGAGCCAGAGTGTATCCAACGAGTCCACCAGCGTCGCTCCCCAGCCGTTAAACGGGTCCCGGAATCCACCGCGCAGGGGCTTAATCTCATCGTGTCCCATGGCGGACGTCTTATATCCAGTCCAGGCGCGCTCGAAGACGGCCTTGATCTCCGACAAGCGTTCGAGACGTGTCATCTTATCGGCCGAGGTTTCGTCTTTGAAATCCGCCTGCAGTTTGGGGAGCGGCTTGGACTGACCCGAAGGCAACCGGATCAAGTCCTCGCTCCGAATGGGGAAGAGCTCGGGCAGCTTCTGCCAGTGCGGGCGCGTCCATGTTGCCTCGGGGGCTTCGCCACCTAATTTACCTTGTCCCTTGAGTGGTGCTCCAAGTCCTGCGGTTTTCCGGTTCTCCCCATCCTTCTCGGTGGTGGGTTTCTCGGATGGTTGAGAAGGTTCGGCCGAGGTCGACGGGGGCGCCTCTACGGCGACATCCGGTGCAGAGTTCTTGGACTCTTCAGTGGTGAACTGCTCGGGTTTGTATTCATGGGTGGACGGAGGAGAGACCGGGGAGAGAGGGGCGGCTTGCTCAGGAGTGGCGGGCGGGTTGGGTATTGAGGCGCCGGGTCGCTGATCGGCGGGCGGCGGCGAGGCACGCCAACTGGCAGAGGATTGTTCTCGTGAACCGGCAAAATGAACCAGGGCCAAAACAAAGATAGCTGCGAACACCAGGAGAACCCGGTATCGCCGGGCTCGGAACATCATCGATGAGGATGTGATCCGGAGGATTTCAGGAACGAGGTAACACAAAGAGGCCCCGGAACGAGGGAGGGAGACCTCGAAGTAAGAAAAGACAAGGTAAACGAGTAAGGGGAAACGAAGGGAAAGAGAAGAAGAGGACGAAGAAGTAAGAATCCCCAAATGAGAAGGTGGGAGAAAGACTCACAACCGGAAGGGAGACTAAAGAAGGAAGAAAGAGGGGAAAATACGAGCAAAGAAGATCACGCGGTGCCGGGGGGAGGGTGTGTGGAAAAATGTCTTGAACCTGCAGGAAGTAGTGGTAAGAAGTCGCGTGAGAAAATAGAATAGTGAAGCCAACGGTGCTTCAGGACAGGATGAAAGAGACTGATCTGATATGAGGAGTATGGCGGTAATCGCTAGCGACAGACAGGAGTTAACATGAAGACTCCCCAGAGGCAGAGGAAAGAAGGAATGACTGGTGACGATAGAATGAATATTGGACTCAATCGATCAATCAATCAATCTAGTCAGAGAAACGACTGACGAGAAACAGGAGGGAAAACAGAAAAATGGAGGACACTGAAGCCTCGATCAGGTCATGATTATTGACTTGGAGGAGTGGAAGAAGAAGAAAGATGATAGTGGAGGTGAAATTACCGTAGGTACAAAACTGCGGTAGTAAGTAGTCACTAATCAGTGACGGACTTCGACTGGTAGACTAGTAAGTAGTCATCACACTGCCCGACTCGGGAGAGGAAACGGACAATTCGATAAGCGTCAAACCCAAAGACTGGAAAAAGGACCGCAGCGAGTCTGGGCCAGACCATAACTGGGATTTGCCTTAAGAGCTCAGAGGTGGTCTATTCGCTGGAATGACTGACTGGGCCAATGCATTTTCTCTTACGGAGTAGCTAGTCTGAAATCCTCAACAGTGTGGAGAAAGAACCCGCTTGGGTGTCGCAACCCCGTGGATTCTTGTTTAATTAATTAAATTACTCAGTCTTTATGATTCTGTGGTCTGTACAGCACTCTGCAGGGCATTCATGAGAGGTGGACAGCTTTAATCCTCAATTTTCTTCAATTCGCGTAATGCCAACCCGGATCAGTCCGGGACTTCTTACAGTCGCAGGAAATTAATTTGCACCCCCCCCTCTCCCCCAATGTTTGGTTCTAGAGATACCGCCTGCTTGAAGCGCTCACACACCGCCTAAAATATATGGGAAGAAGCTGGCAGAATAGCCATAGGCTAGACTTGATTAGGGAAAGTGCTGAACTCTTTCTGAGGGGGGGGTGCATATTAATTTCCTCCCACTGTAGGGCAGAGGTAATCTAGTAAGTAAGTAGACTACTGGGCAAGGAAATCCTCCGACCAGATGCAGTCAAACTGGGAATTGATCTATCGATAGTTCATGCATCCATCATCATGGAACCAAAGTTAAAAATCGAACCAGTTGAGGAAAGAGAAAGAAAGACGGAAGGAAGGGCGACAAAAGAAAAAGAAAGAAAAGAAAAAATAAAAATAAAAAGGAAACCCCGGATTCGCGAGACCTGTAAGGAGATCAGCGGGCATCAGCCAGTCTGATGGAATGCGCCATCGATGGAACCAGCCCAGACTTGCCGATGGAGTCAGTCTACTTAGTTTAGTCTAGCCTAGTCCAGAGCATTCATCTCGGCTCCTTCCCTCCTCCTCACCCCATCCATGGTTATCCGACCGCACTGTTCATTCTGTTTATTCTTCCACTTCAGTTTACCTACTTCGGTGTATTTTCTCTATCCCGATATTGCCTGAATTTCACACAACGGACGACCTTCCCGTGGCCAAAGAAAAAAAGAAAAGAATGAACAAGTTTAGAAAGTGCCATCATCTGACTGCAGGGTGCGTGATCCAGGGGGGCAGGGAAGATACCAAGGAAGGTTTAGGGAGAGGGGCCCGTCCCGGAGGTTACTATTAATAACTGGGTATAGGATTTTCCCCCTGCTCCGGAGAGCGCCAAAGTGTCTCCTCCTCCCCTCCCCCGTAATTAAGTATTTCCGTCCCCCGACACTGGATGGACCGGATGGATGAATGGATGGATGGATGGATGGATGGATGGATGGATGTCTTTACTCCCTAATTTCCCTTGGCCGTTTCTTGGTTTTTGTTCTTCCCTGTCTCGAGCGGCCGCAGGAAGAACCAACAATGCCATTCCTATTCGGGGAGTTGCATAGAGAATTGAACCTAATGGAACAATGAAAAGCGGGATGGACAGGAGCCACCGTGATCGAGAATCATGACAAGGTGTCTGTCAAGTCATGTCTGGAGCAATGTACATAATTAGTACCTCCGAGAGTAAGCAGGGTATCATCGTGACCGCCACTTCTCCTGCAAGACACCGGCGGACAGACCCTTCAGGCCAAATCCACTAAGAGCCCATCGTGATGAAGCATAAGACCCTGACGGAGACCAATTCTGCTTTTCGAAACAAAAGTCCCCTAAGGTGAAACACCCGGGGGAGAATATTTCGCCCAGAGCGGCTGGTTGAGACAGAAGTGGGAATAGCTTCCACCCATCTTGCTCCTTCTAATGGCGGGCGATTACCGAAGGTCGCGCCGGGTGTTCGTGTAAGAAGTATCGCGTTCTTGCGTTTCTATTTTGAGCCTGCATGGGACATCTTGCCAAGCAGAGTGGCTAGTATACGCTTGCACCCAGACCTCATCTCTATCATTATACTCATGGCCATCTAGCTAGATGTTGATCCGGGGCGCTCACAGAGCCGGAACCCGGAATCCACCCCTATTCACATCCTGGTGAACTCAAAATGTCTGCAAGAAGACGGACTTCAGAGCCCAACAGTCGTACGCCCCCGATTGTCCTTGCTTACTTGTTGAAACCGTTGGATCAGTCCCAAGACCCCCGCGCCCCCGGCAAGCGCGTCGACGTTCTCTCCGCCTTCGTCTTCATCATCATCTTCGTCCTTCTCCTCCACCAAGTTCATCCGCCACGACTCCCCCAGATTGCTGTCGCTCGTGCCTAGGCCCGCCCCGCTCGATCCTGAAGCAACATGCGGTGAAGCTTTGACTCCAAGACCGCGAGTCGGCATGGACGGCCCGTCTTCATCCGCAATCGGGTCGGAGATCGTACGTGATGGTCGAGAGGGACGGTAACGAGAGTAGGCTGATGCACGATGGGTGGAGCGGAATCCTGACGCAGACGGCTGGTGATGCGGATCGAGGAGGATCGACGGCGCGGGAGACGCATGATCGCCCAGGCCCGGGGGGCCGAATCGGGGAGCGCCAAAGGTAGACTGTTGGCCCATCATTCCGCCAGCCGGGCCAGGCTGTGCCAGTGTGGCATCCAGTCGCTCGCCATAGTTGCCCATCTCGACGGTCGAGGGTGAACCGAGAGTTGGGAATGTGGGTGGAGGATGGAACTGTCGCTTGTTTGATGGACGGGGATTGGCCCCGTAATTATCCAAGAACCCATAGTAGGAAGCCAACATCTTACCATCCTTGGTTGAGAAGTAGTCGGCCCGCAGGTCCTGCCGTGCGGGATCCCGTCGCCCGGGGTCCGCCTGGGAGATGACGTTGGTGCCCTTCTTGAAATCAAACACAGCAAAGGAACACAGGTAGCCCATACCATCAACATGGACGGTAAACTCCCGAAAGAAATCGATGAGGCGGTCGCTGCATTTGGGCAGGCTGAACCACAGGATGAAAGGCGTGAAGATCATACTCATAATCTCCTCCAGGAAGATCACGATCTTCATCTGATATAGAGTGGCAAAGTCCTTCCGGACCTCGTCACTATGCAATCGCCCTTTCCAGTGGCCCGGGAAGTAATGAGTGAAATTAATCACCTCCAAGAGCGCATACTCGGGATCGAAAACATTTGTCTCCTCCGGCACCATGCCCTGGGCGACCGCCCAGACAGATCCAAAAACACCCAGGTAGAATAGCACGGTGCGGTCCGGGGAGATTTCGAACCCCAGAAACAATTCCGGGTCCACAACGGATGCTAGAGCCAGCACAGATGCCAGTGCTCCGGAGACGAAGGCAACGAACCCCGCAACCTGCACGGTCTTATCCTTGGGAAACTGGTCAACGTAGCGGCTAGCGAATGGATAGGACATGTTGATTCGACGCTCAAAGAGGTGCCAGAGCTCGTTGAACTCCCGAAATTTCCACTCCGCCAAGGGGGTGTATTGGCGCGAGCCAATCTGGGACGGATTCTTCTTGTATTCGTTGAAGTAGCGGAAGAAATAGTGTGTCATGAAATAGACGACAATGAAAGGAGCTGCAAAGATGTTCATGATTCCGGCAAAGATGAATCTGCGGCGCAGGCCGTCGCTCAATGCCCGTCGGTGAGTGTCCTTCAGGAACAGCGTTCGAACTTGGCCCTGCTCGTTGAACACATAGTCCATAACGCACAAATTGATGTTCCATTCTAGCGTCCGAGAAAATAATTGTCTGTTCCGCAAGAACGGAATCGGAAGCGTGAGATCAAGTATGTCCTTATTGACCAGAGCTATTAAGTAGTTTTCTTTGCGCATCAGCCGGTTAGCGATATCATGAGCATCCATGCGCTGTTTGGACTGGCTGCCCATGAACTTGCGATTTTTGGCAGAAACAGCGCCGGCGGTCGCTGGATTAGAATCTCGCAAGGTCATCAAGCGGCTGACCACTTCCTGCCAAGATATTGTTTGGATCTCTGCATCGGAGATCCCTAGTAGATAATGGTAGAAGTCATGCATGTGCTTGAGACGCCGAATATCGAGAACATACTGGAATGTCTTGCCAATCCAGAACAACGATAGCAACCAAAGTAGGAAGCTCGAAGAGAACGACATCTTTTTGGTACACTGCTGAATGTAAATGTCGTCTAACCTTTTACTTCCGCGTACACTGCGATAGTCGATGCAATTCGTCAGGAAGGTACTGAAACCTACGACAAACGCAAAAGTTCTATGGTCAGTCAGCGGATGTCAGCATTTTATCTCAATGGACCGCGAAGTAGTGAGAGCGTACAAAAGGCTTAAAGCTCGGTTCAGCAGGATCGACCAGATCCCGTTACCGAGGTAGTACGTATAAACTTCCTTCAAGAAGTTGTCTAAATCCTCCACGTTCGCCCACATCCACATTGCTTTCACTTTGGGATCTACTGTGGCCAGATCTGGGTATCCGGCTGACCATAAAGCCCCATGGTGACGCTTTCCAGGAGCACTGTGTACCGGTAATTGTCCCCGTGCCGTCTCCCAGGGCGTTTGTTCCCTGTGCGAGGGAGGCCCGGCGTGAGAATCATGGTCGCGAAGGTTATGAGAAAGTGGGGGTGGAGGGAGTTTCGCTTTGAGGTCCTCCTCGTCCTCTTGGTCGCCTTCCACGAGGAGGGAGGCCGGAACCTCGTCATCACTTTCCTCGGGTTTATGTTGCGGCGAAAGTGCTTGCGTTCGCCGCGAGCGACTGAGATTGCGATTCTGCGAGAGGCTCTTCATGGGAGCTTTCCCAGCTGCTCTTGTGCTCGGCGGCGCTTCGAGGGTCAAGAAGGGATCGCTGGGGCTTGGGGATTCATCCCTCTCCGCATCTGCCAGGGCTTCCTCCAGTTCTCGATCACTAAACCGGTTTAGGTGATCATCTTCTGGGGCAAGTCCTGCAAGCTCTTCAATATCCGACGAGTCTGAATGGGAGTCGTGCTGCCGGATGGTCTCATACACTGAAGGCGAACCGTGTGGAGGAAGGAAACGAGACAAGATATTTGAGCTCATCATCTTGGGCCAAATATCTCAAGTGAGTCATGAGCAATAGACGCATCAGTAGCTGGTATCAGCCATCAGCCGGGCTTTAGATCACTTCAGGGTCTTGTAGCATGTGGAACAGCTCCGGGAAATTCCAAGGACGCGAGGGTGCTTCGGAGTCAAATGGCGGAGCGGAACCGGAGACTTGAAGGCAATCAGTCTTCCGAACCGATAAGACAAAATCGACTTGGCAAGGCTTGATGCTTGATCTGCTTCAAGATGCAAAAGACGAGAAGTAATCAAGAAGCATCGGGGAAGGATGAAGATATGGATTTCGAGAATGAAGCAGGTCGGTTGACGCGGTCAAGGTCAGGAGTACCACCAGAAGCTGGTGACCGGCAGCCCTCGTGATAAGCCGCGATGATGCAGGCGGTCACTGAACGGGGCAAGAGCATGCTGCCTGAGGAAAGAGGCAGTCTATCAAGTCATGTGATGTACATACGCGGGGAAGATTGAATTCAGCCTGGAGATTGCGCAGTGGGCGGAGTCTAGCCTCGCAGCCGCGTCTATAGCTCACGTGATATTCAGGCTGACAAAGCGGGCTAGTGTTGACGAGTCAGTCCCGTCCCTAGTGGACTGGTCACGGGAGGTCATGGGATGAACCGCCAACGAGGACCACTGATTGGCTTCAGCGCCTGCGATCCCTGCCACTTGCATGGCCGCTTGGACTGGCTCGTGCGGGGGTGGACGACCAAGACTGAGTCGATTGCGGTGGTACCTTTGGCCTTCTGCTTTCTCGAAGGCACTAAAAGAATATCATGACGTTCAGCTGCCAGTGGTCTGGGCCGGGGTCCTGAGAGAATCTACCGGTTTCCATACGCGGCGAAGAGGAACGTTGCGACAGGTCTTTTTTCCATCCGATTCCTCAGCCCTTCGCTAAGACCGGAGTCGGAAGAGATGACCGGACATTAGTACTATTCCTGTTCCTGCTTATTGCCCTACTTCTCTCAGTTCTCTGTCCATCAAGACGGGAAAACCCTGGTGATCAACTGGTTCCCCGAGAGCGCCACATCCAGTATCCAGTGTGAAATGACTTTACGGTCTTTCTCGGGTCAAGGCTGAACAAAGTACGGACTACAGTATGTGGACGGACTATGGACGCATGGACGTGGTCTGCCATCTTAATCGGCCCCAGTTCCTTACCCCTAAGACGAACGACAATCCTCCTCTTTCTCTGCGCCTCTCTTTGGGATGTCCCCTGTCGTCAGTAGCTGAGAAGTCGACTAGGGACTGGTGAAAACCAATCGAAGGGTAAGGAGGCGGTCCATTGTTAGCAGCCACATCGCGCCCGAGTGATCGACTGGACCACTCAGGCCACAGTGCCTACAGTAGTGCCAACGCCTCCACCACGGAGGAGCTCATTCTACGACTTCTAGACGTAACGCAATCATTAGTATGGCCCGCAGGGTGCAGGACACTTGGCACTTAAACGGTCAACGATCAGGTCTTGCAGTGCACACCGTTGACGGGTGAAAGACGTCGGCAAGCAGCCATTGGACCACGCCAACACCGAATATATTACTTACTTCAAGGGAGGCGGGAAGAATCCCAGTGGCGATTATCGTTAGGTTCTCGGATCTGACCGCCGCACCCTGTTGGTCTGATTCTGGAATTAGGCCGCAGACCATTCCCTCCTTCCACTCTACTACAGACATTCTGTACGGGGTACCATATTCCGGAACCATCAAAGTGGACATCCGCTTCGTGCGGATAATCGGACCGGTGAAATTGGCTGGAGGACGACCGAAGCGGCGGAGAAAGGCGCAGAAGAAGACGAAGAGTGAAGAGAGAGGAGAAATTGACAGGCCGCGACCACGATGATGCAAATTAGGAGCCGTGAGGTTCGCTACAAATTTTCGTGGATCTACTGGAAAATCATGACTCGGCGATGCTTGGAAGAAACGATTCGTCAGGGGTGTGGGTGGAAACACACCGCAGCAGGAATAAAATAAAAAGGCCCCATCCATATCAGCGGTGGTCTATAGCCGGGACGAGGATTATCGTTCATTTCTCCTGAACTTAAAAATCCATTGGCAGTAGTCCCTGCGCGGTGAATAACAGTTTGTTGTCGATAGACCAACCATTGCCCGGTGGTCTCCATTAGTCAAATTGATAGAAAGACGACTGCAATACTCAGATACTGTAGGCCGCCCACCGACACTCGCGGAGTCCATCACCGCGTTGATAGTGGATCTCAGCCTCAGTTCTGGGGCCTAACAATTTTCCTTTGCTCCATTCACCCGCCTTCCCATTCTAGATAGCTGCACAATAGCAGGACAGCAGGTGTGAATTTGGATTGATCAGACCATGATGCTGGACAATGCAGGTGCGTCTATGACAGGTCGAGTGTCGTCTATTCTCTCTCTCTGTGACTGTGGGTGCGCCAGTTGCCCCTCATGAATCCTCCACTTGAGGAACCGACTCTGCACCTTCGCAGCGAGAGATACGACAAATTTGTCGGTACCTACATGGGAGGCACTTGGGGAGAGTAATATTATATGATTGTCAAGCATTGGTAGAGAAATGATCCTGACGAAGAAATTGGAAACTCGAGTACTCCGTAGTGCGGCAGCCAATGAATGGCAGATCTTCTTTTCCTTCCAACGCCTAAGGTAACTAACTAAGATTCCCCCTGCATCTTGGCTGATTTGCATATCTCCTACCTTTTCTCTTCCCTCACCACCATTCATCACTACCGCTTTATTGCCATCCTGACGGACGGACTGTTACCCAGTCGTAGTCTTCTTGCCTTCCGGCTCAGTGATCTACCCAGGGTGAAACGTAACTGCGGTAAGTACCGGTACTTTGTTTTCTGTTGGGTCTCCTCTTCTTCTCGAATTTTTCCTTTTGTTTTTTTCTCTGAATGCGACACCGGGAATACTTGGGGAGGAGTTATTTGGTTTGCTTGCTGCACTGTACGCCCAGGGTCACAGCTTTATCAGCTCTGAGCTATCTACACTTTTCCCTCCAAGCACTATTGATGGGGGATGATCAATTGTTCTTCTTCCGCTCTTGACCTCATCTTTCCCCACGATTATTCCGATTGAGTTTTTGTTTTTGATTGCCGTTTGCCGTTCTCTTGTGTCAATTCATCGTGTTGCTTCTTTCAGCTTGCTGTCTGCCTTTTCTCTGCCTCTTGTCTCTCTCTGCCCACGGCTTCAACACCGCCTCCCGCTTTCTCTCTCTCTCTCTCTCTCTCTTCTCTCTTTTACACAGGCACACGCATTCTCTCTTACTCTCCCTCTCCAGCCAAGCCAACTCCATCCTCTCTTCCGATCCTCTTCCTCCCACACTCTCCATATACTCTCTTTACTTCGCCTCGCTTACCCACAAGCCTCGACGGCTTTCCCTTGCTTGTTCCTCTTCCCACACCCTCCCCCCACCATCACCACCACCATCACCACCGCCACCACCAGACCAGCCCAACCCAGTCCAAATAACGAATTGTCGTACGAAGATGCATCCACGTTGATGCAGGATCTGCAGCTTTCACCACGCACGTTGCCAGGGTCATTGATTTCCCACGTCCATCAATTTTCTATCAATTCTCCTCTCCGCCCGCAAAATCACTGTCGCGTCTCCCCCTCTGATTGACAAGACCATTGAGCAGAGGATCAAGAAGACACCACTCCCTCCTCTCAGCGGATGCAGGTGCGTTAATCATCCTACCATTATGTTCTCCTCTCCCTGCCCTCCAGATGTCCCTCTCCAAGCTTCTCCATCGACTCCAATGATATCACGCTTCCCGGTGGTTCGAACCAAACCTTTGTGCCGACCGATTCCTTAGTACAAGGAGGAGTACCTTAGAAGCTACTGTCATGACCTAATCTCACTCAATCGTCTTTCTCCCTGCCTACCCTAAACTTATCAATGGTCATTATCTTGCAGCGATCCTGTGGTGTATCACTCGACGTTTCGAGGATAGGACTCGGAGCGCACTGATTAGCGATTTTCAGCCCTCGACATTCTGTTACGCCTCCTCCCGCCCACCCACTCAACGACTGCCACCGCACCAACGCCAGCGCCAGCACCATCTCCACCACCTCCTTTGACTGACCCCCCTCGAGCATCGTCACTGGTCCTTCTTCCTCCATTCTATTCAGAAACAGTTGATCTGTAACATCCTCATCGCTTGTACTCCCAACGCGCCGGCCTCGACCGAATGTGCGACTCCACGTCCTTTCCTCACCCCGGACTCCATGCGTTCAGCTAGCGACCCATTGGACGACAAAGGCCCTCAATTGTTCGAGGACGGTTGCGCAGCGTACGTTGGGTGCCAGCGTCCTGCAACGTAACAACCCCGCATCATCTCATCGCCTCATCGGTTTCTGTGTCTCGGCTCGCCTGTCTGCGTCTTCTGTAGCGACCTCGTTTGAGCGCCGCTGCTGCCGGTTCCGTCGTGCGTGGTTGGAAAAAAGATGGAGCCGGAAAGTTCTAACGGGTTCAAACGGAACTCCATCCACGGAATATACAGTCGTCCAGTGGAACGGCGCCCGAGCAAGAAGTCTTCCTCTAAAGATCGGCATGGGATGGTCTATCCGGAAAGTTTTCGAGATACAGGCATTCGCACAGTGACCCCCGACCCTGAGGCTAGGAATCATTCCCCTGCGTCAGAAGCAGAGCATCTGGCATCAAGTGCGGCCCCCTCTCCTCGTGCTGCCGCCCGGGCACGAGCCTCCGATCGCGAAGCTCGTCGCGAATTCTACTCGCGTCATTCGGCCGGTGACGAAGACGAGCCGCCGGTGGAAGTCAAGGCCCAACGGGCGCGGTCACGAACCACCACCCTGGATGGTCAGCGCAGCGAATTATCCCCCAATACATTTTTCAGATCCCGAAATCGTTTGGGTTCCATCAACACCACAAATCCTCAGTCTAGAACACCCGACGAGCAAACGACATCGATCGGGTTTCCGTCCATACAATCCCCCACTTACCTTAGCCATACCCTTGGCCGGCAGCGATCAAGCAAGCCTCCGGGTAGCTCGAACTTGGTAACGAGCGTGTCGGCCAATCAAACGACATCCCCGCTGTCGAGCACTGATGCGTCAAAGATCCTGCAACTCATGAAAACAACTTGTGGAAGGATGCACGGCATCCTTTCGTTTCGGACTGCATCTACAACCGCCTGGTCGTCGGGTTATTGCGCCATCAATGTTGCCACCGGAAGCTTGATATACCAAGCTAAAGGAGAGCCCGCATTGGCCAAGACGCTGATTCCCGATCTTCGTGGCTGTCAGGTTCGCACCCTGGTCGATCCTGAGACCCGCACCAATTATCTCAGCGTCTCAACGTTCACCTCTGGTTTAGGGGTGGAGCTGAAACCGCATGTGAGCGAAACATTTGACTCCTGGTTGGCTGCGCTCCTATGCTGGCAGCCCATCCGACCGAAAGGGGTTCAAAATAAGATGACGAAACCACAATCAGTCGTCATTGGAGACCGGCGCTTAGTTGATCGTAGGCGAAACTCAGAGAGCACTGTTCAGAAAGAGGCCGCAATTATCAAGGTGGGCAAGATGCTCCTCTGGGATCGACCGAGTGCCTCTGGTGTCCGACCATCGTCGGGGCGTCGGGTGTCCACTTACAGACAACAAAGGGCGCTTTCCGCGTCTTGGTTACGAGTAAGCTGCACGCTGCAGGAAAACGGCGCTTTCAAGCTATACACGGAGTCGGACATCACTCTGGTCGCTTGCGTTCAGTTATCGCAACTCTCCCGTTGTGCAGTACAACAGCTGCACGCATCCGTCTTGGAGGATGAATTCTGCATTGCAATTTACCCGCAGTATGCAGTACACTCTGCCTCGGGCCTGACGCGCCCAGTATATCTAGCTCTCGAAAGTCGCGTTCTGTTCGAGGTGTGGTTCGTCCTTCTACGTGCCTTCACAATTCCAGAGCTTTACGGACCTGAAACGCCGGTAGAGGAGGACTCACCGAAGACCCCTGGATCAAGCGATACTAGTGTGGCCTCTGTCGCCGACATGTTTCGAATCGAGAGAGTGCTTGATGTAAGAGTAACGGAAGCTAAGCTATATCGCTGCAGAACCGCGGACAAGGCCCCCCGCAGTCGGAAACAGTCTCGGTCCCATAGCAACTCCGCCCCAGCCTCTGCAGTGAGCGACTACTATACCGAAGTTCTCCTAGACGGTGAGATTCGGGCGAAGTCTGCCATCAAATACCGCACAGCGAACCCTTTCTGGCGGGAAGACTTTACCTTCAGTGACCTTCCGCCTGTCCTGTCTCAGGTCTCGATTCTTGTGAAAACGATCAACTCAACCCAGAAAGACTGGTCGCTTATTTCACATGGCTCTCATGCCTTGGGCCATGATTCGAACCCTCTGCGCGCGTTGGATGACGTAGAACTCGCTTCGCATGATGCCACCTTCGGCCGAGTTGATCTGAAACTAGATGATTTGCAACCAGGCATGGAAATCGAGAAATGGTGGCCGATCCTTGACGACAAAGACCAACCTGTGGGTGAAATGCTTATGAGGGCTCGGATGGAAGAAACTGTCGTGCTCATGTCTCAAGAATACACACCAATGTCCGAGCTTCTGCATTCCTTCACCAACGGCCTCACGATCAACATGGCCCAGGTTATGTCGTCCGAACTCAACCAATTGTCGGAAGCGCTCTTGAACATCTACCAGGTGTCAGGGACGACTGTCGAATGGATCTCTGCCCTGGTAGAGGACGAAATCGACGGCGTGCACAAAGAATCGACAGTAAGCCGACTACGATACACGTCAAGAATCCACTCGAATGACGCCCGGGAGTCAGCTCAGGATCGAGAAGTCCTCGTCAGAGACCTGGGTCGAACTGCTACTGTTGAGGCGAATCTTCTCTTCCGCGGTAATTCGCTTCTGACCAAGGCACTCGATTATCACATGCGTCGACTTGGAAAGGAATATCTGGAGGAGACGATTGGGGAGCGGCTTCGTGAGATCGATGAGACAGATCCGGACTGCGAGGTCGACCCGTCTCGGGTACATCGTTCTGATGACCTCGACCGTAACTGGAGAAACCTGATCGCTCTCAGCAATGGAGTTTGGAAGTCGATTGCGGCCTCTCCGTCCAGATGTCCGGCCGAACTGAGGCTCATTTTCCGCCATATCCGGGCTTGTGCGGAGGATCGGTACGGTGACTTCCTTCGAACCGTCACTTACAGCAGTGTTTCTGGCTTCCTGTTCTTGCGATTCTTTTGTCCGGCAATCCTGAACCCGAAGCTCTTCGGGTTGCTGAAAGGTAAGCAGCGACCGTCGTCTCTGAACATTCTGTGAGCGCTAATGCCGAGTAGATCACCCACGCCCTCGTGCTCAACGTACTCTGACTCTAATCGCGAAGGCATTGCAGGGTTTGGCCAATATGACTACTTTCGGGAGTAAAGAGCCTTGGATGGAGCCCATGAACAAGTTCCTGAACACAAATCGGTCCGATTTCAAACAGTTCGTGGATTCGATTTGCGCCATACCCGCTGATCGCCCGGCCCCAATTGTAACCCCTTCTTACGCCACGCCCATCCAGATTCTGGGCCGCTTACCCCCGACGTCACGCGAAGGATTCCCTAGTCTCCCTTTCCTGATCGATCATGCGCGAAGCTTTGCCAACCTGATCAGCATTTGGCTGGAATCAGCACCGGAGCGCCTGAACGAATTGGAGGATGTCGACTCCGCAGTGGGCAAGTTCCATGAATTGGCCCTCCGGCTCCATCAGCGGACGAAGGATTGCATGAGCCGAGCCGAGCAGGCAGAACGACCAACTGGAAGCCTGGAGGTCAAATGGGAGGAATTGATTGATTCTATGGAGCGATCAGCGACCTTTTACGACGACAGCTCTAAACCGGCAAGTCCGGCGACGGAGGCGGCGGTGGCAGGATCTGCCTCGGTGACGGGCAGTCATCGCAACTCGATCGGTTATTTTACTACACGGCCCTCCCTTCCACGTCGATCGACCGATCATCCGCCGGAGGGTGAGGAGGACACGCCACCTAGTTCCTCGTCCGCAACGTGGGACCAGAGCCGGGTGCCTTTTACGATCCCTCGGTGGGCTGACCCTCGGGATAGTACCGGTAGCTCAAAGAATTCATCGACATATTCTCTCGAATATCAGGAGCCCTCCAGATCTCGTCGCTCCAGCATTACGAGGGAAACAACAAGCAAGTATCGGTTCTTTGACTTTGTCCCTGCCGCGTCTCGGCGCAAAGCTAAAGATCGAGATCAAGCTCAACAGCAATCCCGTGAAGAGCAACGAAGTGAGACATGAGTATAACGCATTCGGTAGGCTGACCCTCAACTTCTCGAGGTTCACGACATATATGACGACCAGGCGTGGTCCGATTGAATGAGCGTCGCGACAGTAGCCTCGCGTCGTTTCCATGTCTCTACAGGAGCCGAGCCCCTGTTGCGGAGAAAATCGATTCATGAAGTATAAGCCGCATTCGGTGCGAACGTCGATCGAACGACCCAAAACCTATCGCAGGCGGCAAATCCACTGTTGTTATTCTTCTTCGTTTCTGTATAACACGAGATCGATTCATTTATCGAAAGACCAGCGTCTTCCGGTGTAAATTCTTTTTATATCTCCTTCGTCTTTCTCCCCATTGCCTTCCTCTATCTCCATTTTCTCTTGCTCTAAACAGCATGTGTCCATGATTTAACGTACTTTCTCCTGTGTGGTTGTTTCTGGAAAGCATTTGTCATGGTGTGTTGATACCCTGCTCCAACGGGGGCTGTTGTGCGTCCACTAATCGCAGGGACGTGTGAACAGCCCACTGGATATATTGATCTTTCGAGGATCGGGCGTGGCTCAGAGAGAGAGAAAGGTCTCGTCGCTGGCCACCCAATTCTTGCTTCCTTTTCTTAATCCCCGAAATTTTCTTCCTATGTAAATAGCATCTTTTCTTTTCCCCATTTCTCTGGGTATAGATGACACAAACTACTCCGTCAACTTGTTAGATCTCTCGCTAGTGGTTTCTTTGCTGTCTCGAGTAATCCATGTGACTATGTAGTATCTCCTTACTTCAGTCCTCCGGTCTTGCGAGATTACCTACCCACGACGCAATAGCGCATCACGCTATATCTACATATATACACCCACAGCCTTTAATGGATTCAAAACAAGGACATCAGGAACCACGCTATCAGACAGTCACACCACCTTCTCAAGAGTACCAGCCCGGACTCTCTTTTTACCTATCACATCACATCCACAAGCAGATCTTCCCACTAGCCGTTCCACCCGCCACCCAGTTCTTACTCCGATGGAAAACCGCGACAGCCGGCACGGCCGTGATGCCCTCGCCGCCGAGCTGCGCGAGTTGGTCGCCCGCAGCACTGTAGACGTCCACGAAGCGGTTCATGTTGCCGATGCAGAAGCGTTGAATTGGGGATTGTGGGAGTTGTTGCCATTGGGGGCGGAGACTGTTTACCCCCAGGGAATGTTAGCATCTGGTTTTGAATACTGCGGGGGGATTCTTTTGAGGAAGTTTGCATACATCGTCACCCATCGGCCCGTCTGACAATTATGCCGGACCACGGTATCAGGTTTCAGCTCGTCCTCGGCGAGAGTATGGCCCTTCGCCCACTTGTTGATGCCCTTCGGCCCGCTGAGGTCGTAGATCTTGATCGTGTCGTCGTACGAGGAGGTGGCGATTTGGCCTGCGCTGTTGAACGCCGCGTGCGACACCGACAGGCGGCTGTAGTGCTCGGCCACTGGGGTCCAGGTTTTGTCCTCTTCGTCTTCCTCCTCTTCCTTAATGGGGGCTTGTTGGCGTCGGGTAGATGATCTCCTGGTGCTGCTCGATTGCTTAGCGGCAGGGGCCTGCAGCATGCGCAGATCCCAGATACGCATGGACCGGTCCAGCGAGGCCGTGGCGAAGTAATGCGGCCGCGCCGGGTACAGCGAGAAGCCCCCGATTTTCTTCTCGGCCAGACGCCAGATCGTCACGGCCTGCGGCGCGCGCGTGTCGTGGCGCCCGAATTCGCCGTCCAGCGTCGTCCAGTACAGCACGTGCGGGTCGTCTGCTGCCATGTCCAACCCGGAGATCGGCACGTCGTCTGTCGTCGAGGCCGGCGCGTATTGCTCCACGCTGGTGCTTTTCTCGAGGTCCGTCGCTCGGATGCTGCTGTCGTAGCTGGCTGTGTACACCTTCGTCGGTGTCGATGGGTGTATGTAGATTGAGCTGATGGTGCGGGTGTGTGGTTTCAGGGTCGTGAGGTTCGGGTCTGCGTCCTCTTCATCCTCGTCCTCGTCCTCGTCGCCTGACTCCTCAGCTTTGATTGCTGTGTTCCGTTCTTGCGAGGCGTCTAGGATGCCCAGGTGGCCTAGTTTGTCGCCGGCGAAGAGGAGGGGTTTGCTCTCTGTGGGGTGGAAGGCCATTGTGTAGATCCGTTCGGGGGTGAGCTTGATGCCTGTTTTTAGTATTGTAGTTAGTATAGGGAATTCGGGAACGATAGGATGGGAGAACGAACGATTAGGCTCCCACGCCTCCCACAGCTTCAACCCACTCATCTCCTCCCTCAGCGCCTTCAGATCCTTATCCGTCGTCTTCTCGATATCTTCCTCGTCGAACGTGCGCTGGTAAGGCATCGCCACGCCCTTGGTGACCACGTCCACCCCAATCAGACTATCCCCCGACAACTTCTGCCCGTACACCACCATCTCATTGAACGAGAAAGCATCCGACTTGCGCACGCGCTTTGCCCGCTCCGCCGCCTGCAGCGCCGCGTCCTCCTCCTCCGCCTTCCGCTTGGCGACCTCGCTCTCCGCCGCGATGCCCCTCAGCCGCGACGACGTGCGCCGCGGCACCGGCGACGCCTCCTCCTGCTTGACGCGTTTCACGGGCGTCTTCTTCTTCTTCGCGCGGGCGGATTGATCTCGCGACGAGGGCGTCCTGGAGGGTTGCATCTTGGCCGGGAAGAGGCCTGAGGATTGCGCCTCCAAGGAGAGCTTCTTGAGGAGCGCATCGCGCTCGGCGATATTTGCCAGTCGCTGCTTTTCGAAGTCGGAGATCTCTTCGCCCATTTTGTCGCTTGCGCAGGCTAGTGCTGACTATGGGCAGGTATGCAAGGCCAGATCGGAGGCTAGAATATCAATTGAGACGAGACGAACGGCGAGGGAAAGAGAGAAGGTGATTTGCCATCCATCGTGCGAAGGAGACGCAGAGACGGAGAAAGGCGCGTCTGGGCCCGCCGCGTATGCACGTGACTTTAATGGACGGGCGGCGGGAAAAAAAGTGAAATAATTTCCAGTCCGCGGAAGTTTATTGATGGCAATCGGTGGTTCCGCAGATTTACGATTATCTTTTTTTTTTTACTTGTTCCTCCACCACCATCACCTTTTGTACCTGCGTATCATTGTAGGGTGTCGCATGATGAGTGCCCGCAGTTCTCGCGCCTGGCTGGTCCTGGCCCGGGCGACTCGCAATACTTATGCTCCGTTCCTCTATCAGACTCGCACGCTCGCCGCGGTGCCCGTTTTGCGATACCAGCATCGGCAGCTTGAGCGCCAACAGATTCGGTCCCTGACCACCGAGCCGCAACGACAACCACAAAAAGAAGAGGACGACGAGACGGACTTTTTGAAAGATGATGACTTCAACAAACAGACGAAAGATACATCATCGTCATCAGAAGCGCGGTCCGGCCGCCGCAGCTTCCTCAAACGCAGAGCCGCCTCCGTAACCGTCACGCCCGCGCTACCCTCCAACAGCAGCAAAACCACGACTCCTCTTCGGCCCTTGACGATGATGACTAGCAGCGAGAAACAAGCCTTCGGCGAGCTGCTCGAGGCTCTGGGCGCCGGAGTTGAAAAGAAGCCTGCTGCCTTACCCACATTGTCCGCCTGGCCGCCGCCACCCACATCGCCCGAAATCTCCATCCCCGACTCCGACCCTTCCCCCTCCTTCTCCTCATCCCTCGAATCCCTCGACCCCGACGAAGCTGAACTCGAATCCGGAGACGTCTCCTCCAAGGGTCCCACGCAAGCCGAGCTGGACGAGATGTCGCAGATCTCCGCCATCTTCGACACCGTGCTGCAGGACCTGCGGGCCCGCAAAGTCCGGCAGCAGCGGCAGGAGCAGCGCAAACAGGAGGAGAAGGGCAAGTCGTCCCTGGTGACCACGTACTCGACCTCCTACTATGCCGGCGGCGAGGACCAGGCCACGTCGCGGACTAATGCGTCGCTGACGGAGTTCATTGAGGCACGCATGAACACCGGCGATTTCCTGGACTCGCAGCTCACGGACTGGCTCGCGCGCCAGCTCGTTTCCACTGAGCGCGCTATCGAGGCGGTGATCACGCGCGAGAGTAATGTGATTCAGGCGGCGTTGCTGGATGCGGTCAAGAGGAGGAAAGGCGATATCAAGCTTTGGGACGTCTGTCGCACTAAGGTCTTCCCGCTTGTTGGCATTTTGGAGCGGTCCGTCGGCATGGAGACGGAGTATGCCGATGTCGCGAAGGCGAAGGCGGATGCCGAGGCCGCCGTTGCCGCTGCCGCGACTGAGTCTTGGGATATGGTCCCCGTCACTGAGGACTTGGCTGATGTGAACGTCGAGTTGAAGGACGCTGAGGATAGTGTGGAGGAGGAACAGGGAGTGGAGGAGCGGAAAATAGAGGAGAAGAAGGAGGGGGAGGAGAAGAAGAAGGAGGCAGTCGAAGAGGCGGCAGTCGAAGAGGCGGCAGTCGAAGAGGCGGCAGTGAAGAAGGAGGAGTGGCTGGATGATGCGCAGTACGAGGCGCCATACGAACTGTCTGTCCCCGAAGGCGTGCCCCTCACCTCGGTCGTGACCCGACTATACCCCCAGATGCTCCTCGTCGCATTCCGCCTGTTGAACCTGCATCACCCGGCGTCGCCGCTCATCGGCCAGTTCCGGGCCACGATCCGCTCGATGGGCCCTACGTCCACCCTGCTGGGCGGCTCGACCGAGCTCTACAACGAGCTGATGTATTTCTACTGGCGTGGATGTCAAGACGTCCCGGCCGTGGTCGCCCTCGTGCAAGAGATGGACATCATCGGCGTGGAGCCGGACCAGCGCACTCTGCGCCTCCTGTACTCGATCTCCGCGCAGCGCAGGCGCGACGTCGAGGCGCATTGGCACCGGAACATCCAATCGGTACCGAAACCGGAAGATCCGTCCAAGCGGGCGCGCGTGGGCCGCGAGACGTGGTGGGATCTGGCGCCGAACCGGAAGGCCTACTTCGCCTTGTTCGGCGAGGATGGATGGATTGATAAGATTAAGGTGCGCGTTGAAGAGCTGCGGCGCAACCAGCAAGTCGCTCTCACCAAGTCTCGTCGACAAAAGAAAGAAGCTGCATAGGTTATATAGATGCTAGAGAAACCCCAGCCAAGTGTAATATAGTGTATAGTACATAGAACAACTCTGAAGAACAAAACAACAATCCAGCAAAACTCTCTCTTTCTCAGTAGACAAGAAGACCAAATAATTAGTATAAGAGGGAGACAGTGGGAACAGAGATCGTCTCTAGATCTTCAACCCCCAACTCCGGCCCAACCCAACAGCCGTCGACCCCATGAAGCCCAAACACTCCCTCACGCCCGTAAGCTTGTCGCCCAGAGCCCGCGCATCCGCCCACCGACGCGCCACGAACTCCTCCGTATCCCGCAACCCAGCACTGGTGTCACGAGTCATCACGAAATCCGAAGCCGCATACACAGCCGCCACGGCCATGCGCTTCGAGTACCACGACGCATCAACAGACTGATCCCCCGCCAGATTCATGATATCGTCCGCCAAGGCGTGAAGTTCCGAGAGAGCCATCGGGATATTTTCACCGAGGGACATAACCGCCAATGCCTACATTCGAGATGCGTTAGCGTGATCATCCTACACTCTTCCTTCCATCCTTCCTTCCCTTTTTCATTTCTTCTACCTGCTTCAGATATTTGAGAAAAGGGAACATACATCCTGCCACTGCTCCCTAACCTCAACATTCAAGCGCAACCGCTCCATCAACAAAACCTGGATCTTCTCGTCCACAGAAAGCACGGAGCCGCTCCCCGCCAACAGCCCGTCGGACTCGACCTTCGAGCGGAGCAGACCCCGCCGGCTGGCCAGCCAGAACAGGATGAGGTCGAATTCGCCCCGCGGTAGCAGCTGCACCGACACATCCAGGAACCCGGCGTCCCGTGCGCCGAGCGTCAGGGCATTCCGGGTGAAGCCGTGCGTTGGGACGTGGTGCAGCGCGGCGGAGAGGATCGTTGTTTGAGAGTTTGTGTATTCGTGGGGTTGGCTTGGGTGGTGTTCTGAGTGGTAGGTTCGGGCATGCGATCTTGGGGTTTGTGGGGTGCTGCGTGGTTTGGTGGTCGTTTTGCTGGTGATGGCGGCGGTGGTGGTGTGGATTTGCGATTGGGGTTGGTGTTGGTGGAGGAGGGTACCGGTGCGGAGGATGCGCGGGGAGGGGGATGAGCGGGGGGTGAGGCTTCTCCGTGTTAGGGCTAGGAGGCTGGTTGGGCGGGTCATTTTGTTTCTTTTTTTCTTTGTTCAGTAGGAAGGGTTGGAGGTGAGTCAGGTGTAGAGGAATTGAGTTAATGGTGGTGGTGTTGGTTGGAAGAAAGTCGGATGGTCGGCGGGAGGAATTTGTTAAGCGGTGGCCTGAGCGGAGCCAAAGATTGGTTCGCCGCCGGGGGAACAATGGGAGATAAGTTCAAGGTTTGATCAACTGTCTGGGGATTGATATCGTCTGTTGGGGTTATGATATTTGGAGATATGGTGAACGTGGACCTAGGAACTATTGCTAGGTGTATATGGTCAATGCTGGGTTCGTTATATATTTTCTGCAGAAAATGGTTCACAGTTGATTTTGTACATACGTCCACCAACTACGAAAGGATACTGGAACTTCGGAAGTCCGGATAGTCTCAAAGAGCAAGCTTAAACACAAGAGTGTAAGTTAATTGACAGGAGATACTAATTATGGCATAATTGACTGGCCAATTGCTTCGCCGTACCTGAAGATCTTCCCTTTCTTATCATTTGGCAGTGATCCTGTTGTTGATGCGAGAATTGTGACAGCAGAGAATAGCCATTCAATGAGCACGATTGTTCTTTAATGCGAGTACAGAAGAAGTATCGAAGAAGAACGGGATCGATCGATCTTGTCTGATCTTCCTCAACTTGATCGATCTGGTTTACTCCGACACAGGGGGATGTGGGATTCCGATCTCTAGCTCTACTTTATACTGTAGTCATCAACCCTCACTACTAACAGGCAGGCTACTTCCGACTAATTTCCCCCCTTCATCTTATCTTGGACTGTCTGCCTCCACCCCCCACTCATCCTGTCATCATCCGCATCTGCATTCCATCCCCTCCCCTTCCAACCATCCACTCATCCGCCTCTCCTTTCACCCACACACCTTTTATCTTCTGGCCTCTTTCCTCGTTATTTCTCTCCTACTATTTGCTCCCGACTCTACGATTTGTCCCTGATCAGAAATCGTCATGGGTGGGTTTGTCTTTTCGATTCGTGTCTCGTCCCGTCTGTGTTTACTACCCCATATTCCTCCTCAGCCTAACATCCATTCCCGCCCTCTTCTCCAAATGAGACCAACCGAGGACTGCAGCTATCCTGCCTTGGGAGCGGCAGTCATGCCTGGTGTATCCTCATTCCCTGTAGACGTTCTCCAGTTGAGCCCTTGTCTGAGTAGGAGACATGTGAGGCAGACGATCGCACAATTGGAGCAGCAAGCATGTCTGTGCCGCCTATGTGACCATGATCCCTGTCTCTTGTCCGTCTCATTCATTGATTCATTCTTCCTGGTTGCATTCCATTGACCCCCACCGTGTCAGTCTGTCTCGGTTGCTGTCAGTCAGTCCGTCCGTCCTTCAGTCAGTCAGTGGGTGCGAGTGTTGGACTCAAGGCTGGCTGACTGACTGGGTGCAGTGACCAGAGTGAAAGCGGGCAGCGGGAAGCCGAGGCCAATCACATCCGGGGGAGCTGCAGGTAGAAGGAGAGACAGACACGGGCTGGAACAATCACTGATTGACTGATGGGTTGGTTGCTTGGTTTGTTGGTACTGCTGGTTGCTGGTTGCTACTGCTGCTGCTGCTGCTGCTACTGCTGCTACTGCTACTACTACTGCCAGTGTTCCTTCGTTCGTTCTTTTACTACCGCTACCACTGCTACCTTATGATTGATTACTACCACCACCACTACCACTGTTTCCGTCTTGTCTTCTGCCAACCAACGAGTGTTCCCTATTGCTCCCCCCCCCGCCATCACCCTCCTTTATCTCTCGTGCTCTCTCTCTCTCTCTCTCTCTCTCTCTACTCTTCATTCTCGCCTGTCTGCTTCGGCTGACTACTGACTCGTTTCCTCTCCGCCTCCTCCTCCTCCTCTTCCTCCTCCTCTTTCTTCACATTCCATCTCATCTTTCTTCCCCCCGTTCTTCCCCTTCCCCTCCTCTTTCACTTCACCTCACTTTCCTCCATTCCCATTGCTTCCCACTCCTCTTGCCCGTCTTCATTCTTCCTACTTCGGTAAATCTCTTGGTGGTTTCTTTGTCTTTCCCCGACCATTGGTTTGGTGGCTTACCATCTAGATTCGGGTGTTCAGCCGACGTGTATCGACCTCAGCAAGTAAGTGTGATTACTGTCTCTTTTCTTTCTATGTGCAACTGGAGGGGGGGGGAGAAAGGGTTGTGTAGCGGAGGGACGACCCTGGCCCCGAAGGTCCTTTTATTGTTGAGAAGTGGACAGGAATGGAGGCAAGAAGAGAGTATGCAGTGAGTGAGAGAGAGGCAGAGTGGGTGATGAGCCGGTCCCCACCGGGCGGGTTGTAGCCTTCCTCTCTTTTGCTTGGTTGCTGCTGCTGCTGCTCCTCTTCTCCGCCTGGGGCAACAAGCACCGACCACCACTACTGCTACTACTGCTACTACTCCTTCATCACTTCTTTTTGTTAACTCTCTTGTCGCAACACCGTGGATTGCGCTTATCTTCGTGTCTGTTTTGCTTGTGAACTGGTCCTTGGCCTCTGTTTCCTCCCTATTCATTTTATGCTCTCACTGTCCCACAAGGTCCCTCTTCCTCTCCTGCCTTGAACCTGCCTTCAACTGCCCGTCTGTCTGGCCCGCACCGGACCCGAAGGTCACCTGACTTAGAATCTCATCACTGGACTGCCCGGCAACTCGGGCCAATCCCTCCTCGTCTGTGACTGCTGCTCGAGTCCTCTCTTCCCCTTCCCAACTCACCATCTTTCATCCCTCCAATTCATCCACATCCCTCCCCAATCTCTTGTCCTTCATTCCTGTTTCAACCTTGAACAGGGACCTTGCGCGCACATTCTCCACTTCCCCTCCCCTTTTCCTTCTTTTCCTACACGTTTTCTTCACCCCCCCCTCCGTCTGTGCCCGGCTTTCCTGCGGCGCGCTCAATCCTCGCTCGTCGTCAATGTCTCCACCCGCCTTTGACGATACTGACCACGCCCAGCGCGAGAGGTCCCGTTCCCCCCGTCGCCGTTCCCGTAGCCCTCGACGCAGTCGTCGTTCCTACTCTCCCCGCAGTCGCTCACGCAGCCGTGACGACTACCGCCGCTCCGATCGTCGTTCCCGTTCGCCTATGAGCGCGGCCCAAGGCCCTTCTGGTGGTCATTCATCTTCTGGTTACGGTGGGCGCAGCAGCTACCCGCCTCCTGCTCGGTCATTCGAAGAACGCGCCGTCCACAAAGAACAAATGATGCAAGCCGTGCGCGAGTCGTCCCAGCAAGACCGTCGTGTCTATGTGGGCAACCTTTCCTACGATGTCAAGTGGCATCACCTCAAGGATTTCATGAGACAGGGTGAGCAGGGTCATATCGTCTTGAGCGCCTGGATCGCTTCTTTCGTCGCTACCGGATTTGAGGGCTGACTTTGGTGGGGGGTTCACCCGCGTCGTGTGTTTACAGCTGGAGAAGTTATCTTCGCCGATGTCTTGCTTCTTCCCAACGGAATGTCGAAGGTGGGCGCCAATGCGTAGTGTGGCTGGTTTTTTTTTTCTGCCCTTTTGTTATTCCTGGACTCTTTCCCCCTTCCCTTTCCCCCTTCTCGTTGGTTTGCTTGTTATGGACTGTTTGGGTTGACGGGCTGGGCCTGGCCGTCCGGGATATTGTAGGGATGCGGGTAAGCACACCCTTCTCATGATATGGTTCTGTATTCCAGAGCGCACGCTGACTTGTCCGGCAGGATTGTGGAATACGCGACCAGGGATCAAGCGCAGAATGCGGTCAACACCCTTAGCAACCAGAACCTGATGGGGCGCCTTGTCTACGTTCGTGAGGTAGGTTGCGGCTTTGCTCCGGCTGTTTACCATTGCCTACTGACGGGATGCCTATAGGATCGCGAACCCGAGCCGCGTTTCACCGGCGGACCTTCGCGCGGCGACTTTGGTGGTGCTGGTCGCGGTGGATTCGGTGGTGGTTTCGGCGGTGCTGGTGGTGGTGGTGGTGGTGGTGGTGGCCGCCAGCTCTTCGTGTCCAACGTGAGTGTTGCCAGTAGAACCACGCTGATTCGAGATGGATAATTGATGGTGAAATTTCTAGCTTCCGTTCAACGTGGGCTGGCAAGATCTGAAGGATCTGTTCCGTCAAGCCGGTAAGTCAACCTGGACGGGAGGCACCTGAGGCTCTCCGCCCGTTCTTTTGCGTCATCTCCACGCGACCAGATTGGATTCCAGCTGATTCTGTAGCTCAACAAGGTGCGGTTATTCGTGCGGATGTTCACACTGATGCTACCGGTCGGCCCAAGGGCTCCGGTATTGTCGCGTTCGAATCTCCCGAGGACGCTCGCAACGCTATTCAGCAGTTCAACGGCTACGACTGGCAAGGTCGGCCCTTGGAGGTCCGTGAAGATCGTTTCGCTGGTGCTGGTCCCGGCTTTGGTGGCCGCGGTGGCTTTGGTGGTGGTCGCGGCGGCTTCGGAGGCGGCTTTGGTGGCCGCGGTGGCTTTGGCGGTCGTGGTGGTTTCGGCGGCGGCTTCGGCGGTCGCGGCGGCTACGGCGGCGGTCCCGGCTATGGCGGTCCTGGCGGCCCCCCTGGCGGCCCCGGCTTTGAGGGTGTGGCTTCGGTTCCCCCTAACCCCTTCACCGACTTCGCCACCTCAGGCGGCGAGAAGAGCCCCGTTATCTACGTGCGCAACGTAAGATTCACCTTCCTGTCTTCCGGTGGCCTCATTCATGACTGACCTGGACAATATAGCTCCCCTGGTCCACCTGCCACGAGGATCTCGTCGACTTGTTCTCGACCATCGGCAAGGTTGACCGTGCCGAAATTCAGTATGAGCCCAATGGTCGCTCTCGCGGCACCGGTGTGGTTCAGTTCGATAATGCGGAAACTGCGGAAACTGCTATCGGTATGCGCATGCCCCTGGCGAGTCTGTCCTGAATTGCTCCATTAACCGTTCGTACAGCCAAATTCACAGGGTACCAGTACGGTGGTCGTCCTTTGGGCATCACTTTCGTCAAGTACATGAACGTGGGTGGCCCTCCCATGGACGCGATGGAGGGCCAGGAGCCCACCGCTCCCATTACTCAGGATCAGATCATGTAATTGTACCGGTTTGATGGAATATCTTGGCTTCCGGAGGATATGGTCGAAAAGTTTGCGATGTATGTCTCCGAGTGGTTCAAAGGATCACCTGTCGGCGCGGGCTCGCGTATGCTGATCACCTTGAAATATCGCCTCGCACCTCATTCCCCATTTTCGATATTGTTTGTGTTCTATTCAACTCACCTTTTATGATGTGTTATCGCTGGTTAGCTCTCATTATATGTTTTCTCATCTCCGGCGATCTGATTTGCGTGGGGATAAATCAGATGTGGTTTGACATGGTTCAAAAGAATGTGTTCTCCGGGCTGGGATGGGGAGTCTGCGTCGGATGCAGCCGCGGTTATCATTTTCTGCCTTCTCGACAAATTGTTGGTTCTGATGAACAGAGGGTGCGGTGCGATGATATCCTGGATCATCCCGTATTTGGTAGGCCTGGTAGTGTGGTAGGCTGTGTACAGTAGTGAGGGAGGTGTTTGACCTTTGTAGAATACCTGGCGGACTTAAAAAACCATCTTCGTTCCCTAGTCTTGTTGTCTTGGGCAACCATGGACAACATCGAGACATGATCGGTTATAAGCTTCTGTCTTATTCATATATGTCTTGAATCCTCGTGATGCATACACATCACATATCTTGATGCTTATCTGCAGAAGTAACAAAAGAATAGAGTGTTACTCGAATTACTAACTATAGGCTAGCTGACTGGCTACTAAGCTACACAGTAGCTTCTACTTATTCATCCTACATTCCCTCGGGGTCTACAGAGCAAGAAACAACATAGTCCAGTAAAAAAATTGGTCCAATTTTTCTGTGATGTGTCTGTCTGATAGACCCCATCCCATCTACACTAGCTACTTATCTAGGGAACCTGGTACCTATCCATCCATTCATCCATCCATCCATCCATCCATCCATCCATCCATCTCACCTTATTCCGGGCAACACAACAACCATATCCCAAAGGATGATATGGTAGGATATGATATGATACGACACGCAAATCGTCAAGAATAAAACGGAAGGAAGAAATCGACGAGTTCAGTAACACGCAAGACCAGCTGGAAAGTAAAAGAGATCAAACTAAATTCAACGAGAAGAGAAGAACTTCAAGCTCAAATCAACACCGACATCTGCCTGATGTGATGATAGCGCGATGGTAAATATGATACAGAGAAGTGAAGAGCGGATTTGTAAACTAAAGGGGCTTAGAGAGGAAAAAGGAAAAGAAAGGAAAGAAAAGAAATAACTTGAAGCCGATTTGGAAAGCTGAGAGCAGAACAATAGGTAGCAGTACTACTTGGCAATTGGTAGCAGCACACGCATAGTAGCGTAGTATTTCATATATGTTAATATCAATATTCGATTGCTGAACTATCCCAACATTCTCCCCAGTCAGCAGCTAATATAGTTCATGTAATTTTATTTCAGAAGGAAACTTGGGCGCGCATAATAAGCCGCCCTCTTTTTAGCCCCGCCTTCGGAAGCTCAATAGCCTTGAGAGGCTCGATATGCTCAGAATATTTTAGTTAAGACATACCGCCACAATTATACTAACAATAAGCTGTTTCATGCTCTCTAAGACCCATATACATCTTTTCAAGAGATTGATCTATCTCTCATTGGTGCCCTTATAGACACCAATTGATACTAGGATTTTCTCTGCCAATTCTTCAGTTAAAAACATTCGGGCTGTGCCATTTGGACCGAAAAACAGCGAGGATCACTCTTTATATTATAGAGTGTGCAAGTGATATAACATCTGCATAATCCATTGAAGATTTCGTTCTTTTCCCGTACCCCCTCAATAATACTCTATTAGGAATCCTCAATGCGGTACAGGCTTCTTGAATCCCAACGCTCCTTCATATCGTCGTACATGTTCCGCATCACAGAGCGATTGCTCAAATGGACTGAGGGAACGCCACTATAAGATTCGTCTCACTAGCACAGCAAGTGATGGTAATGACAACGGCGACAATTCAGTATATCGCGCTTTGGCAAGAACAAGTCTTAGTAAACGCGTGTTTCAGCCTCTAACTCTTGCTGAGATCCGTGAGTACGTTCCACGACAGACAAATGAGGACACCGAAGACCCGTATTATGGGGAGCTTATTCGAATAATTGAGTACGACGAGGACGGTGAGCCAGAACCACCAAACGTCGCTGTGCAGAACACATTTAGAAATGCCCCATTCCAGATTGGTACCGATGGTCTCGTGGGCTGTACAGTTGTGACCGTTGTGTCCAGGAGAGCAGTATACATGGTAAATGGTTCCATATCCATCCTAATTTCGGCTGGACTATAGTGTTAAATGTGTTAGATCCAACTAACATTCTTTCTTTGCGGTAGGGACACTACTGGGAAGGTCCGAACTGGAAAGACCCCAACGATTTCGTCACAATTATCCTCAACTTCATCAGCAACACGAATCCACGGGATGGCAGCGGCCCTGCCCTCAACCCAGCACTATTCAATCGGGCCACCGACGACACACGGATCTACATCATGCAAGCCGTGCAGAGAACAGGGAGGACGACTACAGCGCCCTATTATGCCCCAGAGCTTAGGCAATAGAAGACCCTTCTCAATCAGCAGTTGCTGCCTGGCGCACCCACGGCGACGTGGATGTACATTCCTATTAACTGGGAAGATGGCGAGCCCGATCCCCTCGCTGACCAGCCATGAAGACGCCATGCAGTCTTCCAATATAGTCCCCAAGCGCATAGCACCGGCAGGAGAAAGAAGGGATGGAGGCTCTTCTACGAGGGTCATTATTTCGATGATACCAACCCTCCTCCTTGCCCTGAGTCAGCTAATGGGATTCCGGATAGCCCGTGAGCGAATTTCCTATCGGTAGCTATTGAGGGCAGCCGTTTTATGTAATATTTGTGTGTTGGGATATTTATTTATGTTTATTTCTTTTTTCTTAATTATTGTCGAATTATCCTCGAATATAGCGCAGCCAGGGCACTCTTGCCGAGTCGCCAACGGCCAGAAGAAGGTATTCTTCCCTAGCACACGCTAGCAGTCGGGAACCATGAATAGGATGTCAGGAAGTGTTTGAAACAAGAAAAAGAGACAGTAAAGGTTGAGACAGCGGCTTATAATCCAGCTATTTCTTATTCCATCATATATGCACTCTGCTTGTTACATATACTATCTATTCTGCTCTTTTATCCCTCCCAGAATAGAAAGGTATATAAATAGCCTTCAAAGTCTTGATTATATCAAGAAATAACGAGCCGGCGCGGAGACCCTCACCGCTTCGAACCTCCACAATACGCAATATTCAACCTTGCTTAATTCAGTCAAAATTAAAGTTACTTAGATATATAGAGAGTCTTTCTCAAGATAAAAGGCTAGTACTTACCTGCGAGGCTTTTAATTACAGTCAATTTACCACTAAAAAGATATACGCTGCGGTATTTCATATCAAGAAAAGTATTAGAAATAAGATTCTTACATATATAAGTTTATTCAACATCAGAATTTTTCTGAGTCTAGCTGAGCTATTTTTCCGGCTCTGTTCTGAACCACTTGCAGCTGTATGCTCCCACGCACCGCAGTTGGGGTTCAGACCGGAGGAACCGTGGGCGGAACATCCTTTATGCGGAGGAGTGACAGGGAGGTGCCTCCTTAAGTTGTGCAACACAGACACAAACTACGAAAGAAACCGACAAGAGGGAAAACATCGGTTTTCCATAATGGAGGGTCTTGTCCCCCTTGCCTCCGCCCCCGCAAGGAACTTCCCCCTTGACGTGCACAATGACTACTCTGAGACCCCTGTCCGCTTCAACTGCCAAGCCTGTGTGCGCAAGAAGATCAAGTGCAACCGCGCGGTGCCCAAATGTGCCGGCTGCATCAAGTCCAAGCTCGACTGTGTTTATCTGCCACGGCCGCCACGGCGCAAGAGGAAGCGAAGCCGGGGCGAGGAAGATGCACAGGAACGATTGGCACGTTACGAGCGTATCTTGCACGACCACAATCTCCTTCCAACAGCCGCTCCCTCGATCACTAGCGGCAGAGACTCAGAGACCTCAGCAATCAGCATACAGACTCCGACTCCAGGGCCAGCGAATTCGCAGGCTGACGCCACAGCAGATAAACTGCGTCCCACTAATGGCAATTCTCGCTATATTGACAATGTTCTGCTCCTTGACGCTGGAGAGGGTGACCTATGTGAGCTATCTGAGTCTGAGCAAGAACACCATTACAAAGATGAGCCTGGACCCGACAAAGCCTCTCCAACCAGTCTTCTCGGTGCCCTCGCCGCGCATTCAATCTCGGACGCAATCCTCGGAGGCACGATAGGCCTCGCCGACCTTCACCCTAGCTACGAGCATGCGGCCAAGCTCTGGCATACCTACGTGGAGAACGTCGAGCCTCTTTGCAAGGTCCTTCATGTTCCGACTATTGCCAGAATGGTCGATACTGTCTCCAAGCACCCAGCGATCGCCTCTAAGAACGATGAATGCGTGCTGTTTATCATCTATTATTTCGCCGTATTCTCAATGTCGGACGACGAGTGTTCACGTGAACTCGATAATTCAAGGACCTACTTGATGTCTAGATACCGGACCGCACTTATCCAGGCATTAGTAAATGCGTCTTGGCTCAAAACAACCGCGATGCCGGTTTTACAGGCTTATACACTCTTCCTTATCGCGTTGCGTACCCAGATCGAAGCCCATACATTTTGGATTTTGACTGGGATTGCAATTCGCCTAGCCCAACGCATAGGACTACACCGGGATGGAGAAAGTCTCGGGTTACCCCCGTTTGAGGTTCAGATGCGCCGGCGGCTCTTTTGGCAACTACTACCCCTGGACAGCTACGCGGGTCAAACATCCGGCACGGGTATATCCCTCTCACCTGACAGCTGGGATACTAAACAACCGTTGAACATCAACGATGACCAGATCTTCCCTGGAATGACTGAGCCGCCTCGTGACCGACGAGGCGCATCGGAGATGATCTTTTGCTTGTCCCGGATGGAGATATCAAATTTCTACACTCGAACGGGGGTCAAGCTGAAAGAAAATATGGGTACAATCCAGTTCCGGGATCCCGAGGATATTGAGCGGCTAATCGACGAGGTGGAAGACCTCATTGAGACAAGGTTTTTACGGTACTGTGATATCATGAATCCTTTACACTTTCTGACCACCGGTATTATGCGATCAGCCATCAACGCAATCCGCTTACGCGCGCGAATGCCGCTGCTCAAGCAAGAAACTATTACTGACACCCAGCGGAGATACCTTTGTACTCTTGCCGAAAAGGTACTCGATACTAACAATGTCATTTATAACAATCCCGCAACGCAGAAGTTTCGATGGCATATGCAAGCGTTTTTCTTGTGGGACTCCCTCCTTTGCATTCTGAGAAGCATTGCGAAGGTTGGGTTTTATTCGCCATCAGAGCTTGATGCCGCCTGGAAAAGAGTTTCAGAGGTCTACATGAATCACGAAGCGCTGCTCCAGGGCCGAAGAACCCTGTACGTAACAATTGCTAAAGTAACTTTGAAGGCCTGGCTAGTAAATCCGCCTCGTAATCCATCTCCCGAGCCGGCTTTCATCACCGCGCTTCGCGCTCAACGGGAATCCAAAGCTATCGAGCAGCGGGATTGCAGCCTCTTTTCTGCCGATCAAGCTACGGATGGGGCCTTTTCTTTCGATGAGCTGTTCGACGAAATGAGCAGGACCGACCCAAGCAGGAGCAACGCCTTCAATCTCGACTCATCTTCCGATTGGCTATTCTGGGACCAGATGTATGGAGGAGCCAATCTGGGCTGAGAGGAACAAGTCCTTCACGGGTTTTGTTCTCAGCGTGTGACCCTCGGATTTTGCAGGGATTTTGGACGCTCAGCGGGATCTACAGAGCACGCGTCAACAGCGAGCGCAAGCTTTAAGATTACGCGTCGGAAAGTTATGGGGAAAACATATCATGATTTTGGGGCCCTCTTATCACCCAGCATCTCACGGGGCCGCTCACCTCCCCGCCCGATGCTATGCACAGGATGGACAATTCACGCCCTGTCCTCATCATCGGTGCGGGTCTGTCGGGCCTTGCCCTTGGGCGACTATTTACAAATTGTAATATTGCAAACATCGTCTTCGAGGCATTCTCGCCGGAACGCAGCCAGGGGTTTACCATTTCCATGCATGACTGGGGCAATCCACCGTTGCTCGAGGCCCTCGGCGGGCTGTCCCTGCAGAGTATGACGAAGGCTGTTGCACCAGATCGCTTCATCGGGGGCAGCGGATGGGTAGACCTTGCAATGCGCGAGAACATGCGGGCCAGATACTCGTCGAACCGGACGCTAATTCCCCGCCAGCGGTCGTGCGAGCGAATCGCAATGCATTGCGGGCTTGGATTGCCGACTGCGGGGACGACCAGCTGGATTTGCGTTATGGACATTGGCTGAAGAGTATATCGGGGCCAATGGGCAACGTTTAGGCAGTCTTCGAGAATGGAGTTATATATCGGGGCTCGGCGTTGGTTGCTGCTGACGGTGTCCACTCGACGGGTATGCAAGACTAAAACTGTTTACATCTTCGGCTGTATATCGGCTGACACGTATTTACTGACCCTCTACCCAATGCAGTGCGTTCGCAAGTCCTGCCACATATCGTTTCGGAAGTGGTGCCTGTAGTGATCTACCATGGCGAATTCGAGGTGTCGCGCGATGAGTACGACCGGTACCTGCGTCCTGTCATCGGCAATACTTTATTCTTGCTGGTGTGGGCGACGGGTTTAATCCTCCGATCACAGTCTGCAATATCACGAAGACGCGGGTGCACCTTGACTGGTCATATTCCCGACCAGCATACGGCGAAAATGACCGATTGTTTAATGCTAAGAAGCCGGAAGTCCAGACACGTGAGACACCCCAGGCGCTCCTGGATGAACTGTCATCGGGGCAGCTCGCGGAGCCGTGGGCACGATACATCAACTCGGTGACCATCCGACAGCACTGACCCATAGCAGAATGGCGGGTGATTGCGGAGAAGCGGCGGGCCAAGGTAGGTGCTCAAGCAGTAGATGGGGGTGAGATAGTGACTTCTAGAGGCTAGAGATAGCAAAAGTCTGAGATGATAATGGTGCCATGCTCATGAATTCCACAATCCTCTCTGATTTTCCCTCGGCACCTCACCATATATTGCCCGTCCTATTTCGGGGATCCTCATGCCGCCCCGTCTTCCGGGCTGCCTCATGGTCTCCGCTAGCACGGCGGTCACCTGCTGCACACGCGCCTCATTATGATGGATATAAAGTTACATCTTGGTGGGTAGGTCCTCGATGATTGCTCCGTGGCCTGGGTAGCCCCTTACTTAGCCGAGCGCTGCCATGCGCGCGAGACTTGCCATGTACTCAGTCAAATCCTGTACGACGGCGAAACCGTGGCCCAGCACATTGTCCCCCGTAAAAACCGCGTGCTCCTCTTCGATAAGGAAGCACATGTGGTCTATCGCGTGGCCAGGTGTGAATACTACGCGCACCGTCGCACCTGCTACTATGAACTGCTGCCCGTCTGCGATGAGCAATTGACCTCGGTCCGGGCGATACTTGTAGATGCGTGACTGCAGCGTCGGATCGTGTGCGATCAGGTCGGAAATTCCGCCCACATGATCGCCGTGCCAGTGCGTCATCAGCACGTACTCCAGCGTTAGGCGATGTTCTCGAAAATACGCTACCAGCATGGTGTGCCAGATCAACCGGCCTTCCCCGGTGTCGATCAGGCCCCCGTGCCGACCAGGTATGTGTCCGTGCCTTGCAATTGCACGACCCCTGGGTTGCCGGCCAGGAGCCGACTCACCCTGGGTGTGAGCTGCGTCAGCGCTGGGAGCGCTGGGAGGGACGCCTCTTGCCCCGACAGGTATTCTTCCCAGTAACTCTCGTCAAAAGGAATTCGTGTAACCATTTTTCAGTGTTTCGATCTGTGGGAGCAGTGCAGGGAAGGTAAGGCTCTAAGGAAGACAAGTATTGTGCAGGTTGGCGTCGATGATATTGCCTGCCATTGTGGTGTTCGTCGGGTTGAGTTACCTCGGGGCTTTGAACTCGGATTTTATACTACCACTTCTCCCTACTTAGCGTGAACTGCCAGATCGACAAGGTAAAGTCCGATTGACTATGTGTACGATGAAAATAAGGGCCTCCTCCGCTCCTGGCAGATATTGTCATCATATCACATCGCGGATACACATCGCCAACATGACATCCGGCAGCATTACTACAAAGACCACCGCGACCAATGACC
Source organism: Aspergillus homomorphus CBS 101889 (assembly GCF_003184865.1). Taxonomy (NCBI): domain Eukaryota; kingdom Fungi; phylum Ascomycota; class Eurotiomycetes; order Eurotiales; family Aspergillaceae; genus Aspergillus; species Aspergillus homomorphus. The sequence continues at coordinate 46,129 of NW_020291922.1, read as the reverse complement.
TCCAGAGGACTCTTCCCAGCGAGGAAGTTATCTATAAGCCATGGGATCTGCTGATCCACGAGGTCTGGGTCCTGGGTATCGTCTCGACCTGGGCCTGGGGCTGCAGTACCTCCGAAGATCTTCTCCCACAATTCCGCGCCAGTATAGGCAAAAATCACCTCGATATCGGCAGTGGCACAGGATATTACCTTCGTCAGGGCGAGATCCCCGCCACGACGCTCCTGGCACTGCTAGACTTGGAGCACCCTGCGCGGAATCTGGGCTTGCAGCGCTGTGGCCGACCAGACGCGTGCGGCCTACAAGCTGATATCCTACAGCCCCTGCCGGTAACCGACACGTTCGATTCGGTCTCCATGTACTATCTGCTACACTGCATACCGGCTACTATGGCCGAGATATGTGCTATCTTCAAGCACATCAAGCGCAACATGACCCTCGACGGCATCATACACGGTGCCAGCGTTCTGGGCAAGGGTGTGCGCAAGGACAACTGCTTCGCTGCCCATGTGCGCCGCAGCGGACTGAACACCGGCATCTTTCACAATACCGATGATAATGCATATGACTTTGAACATGCTCTGCCCACGAACTTTGAGGAGGTCGAAACGCGAGTTGTAGGCTCAGTGTTCATGTTTCGTGCCTCGAAGCCTAAGCAAAAAAAAAGGGTGATTTGTTAAATAGTAGATTCTACAATTTTGCGAGCGGAGGGGAAGGATCTGCCTTGTGTGGTAACTGTCATGGATGGCTGGGTTGCAAACTTGAGATGATGCAGTTCGGATATAGATTGAAATGCTTCCTTAGATGCATTGCCATGAATACACATACAAACATCGAACATGGGAGAAGAAGTTGTTCATAGATACACTCATGGCTTCATTCTCTTTGCCCATGCTGGGAAAGCCTCACAGAACCTTCACCCAGTCATGCTGTCGGACTTTGATAGTTCTTGGCACAAAAGCCCCAACTCCGATCACAATAAACTTTGAACTCTGCATGCAGTAGACGCCTTCTTCTTTTAATATTTTCCCCAGTCATTCTTATAGTGACCACCATGTCTTAGGAGCCTCGATTTCCACCTTGGTCGCAGACACAGAATGCTCACTACCACCCTCTTGCAGAACTGGTAGGAGCGCCTCCAGGCGCTTCCTCCGCTTCCTTACGTCCTCGGCGCGCTTTTCTTCGCCTACCTCGCTTTCCACCTGCTGTTCAACCTCTTCCAACCTTCCACATAATTTGCCCCAAAGTCAGCTACTACCCCGATGCATTGTTTTTTCTGTCCAGAGATGTCATAATCTGGAGTACTTGATTGTAGTTTGTAAGTACTTACCGTTCAATTCACATAACACATAATTGGTATACTGGAGTGGGTATAACTAATGCTCTTCCATCTACAATAATGAAGCAAGCTCCCATCCCCCTAAGGACCCGCTTCGGGGCTTGCCTGCTCGTGGAAGATCCAGAGCATGATGAAATGCCCGGCATCGGATTACTTACCAGCTCTCGGGCCCGATCCAGGGCTGCCTCCTATTGGATAACGCATCGGTCCTTGGCCGGCAGTCCGGGCCCGAAGCAAGATCCGGCTTTTTGATTGGCTGGTATACATTTACGTACATCACTTGATGGGTAAGTAGGGCTGTTGAACAAGGACTATAATATGATATATAACGACACACAGGTTGCTCCAGACGAGCCGAAGAATCTACTTCTTCAGGCTTTACCCCCTTCCCCCTTCCCCCAAGTCATGAAGATTCGCCAACACAAAGATCAGTGATACGAGAAAAATGAGTGAAAAAGATGCAATGGCATCCAAGCAGGACCTTGAAGCAGGCCCCCAAGCGATCACCAACCCCGAGCTTCCCAACCAGGCCGAGAACGACAAAGATCCGAACCTCGTCACCTGGAATGGACCCGATGACCCAGAGTTTCCCAAGAATTGGTCAAGGGGCCTGAAGTGGAAGAACACCTGGTCGGTTTCCCTATTTGTCTTCATTTCACCCGTGTCCTCATCGATGATTGCCCCCGCCCTGGAGGGTCTCGCCCAGTCGTTGGGGATGCACTCGGAAATTGAGACATATCTGTCGTTGAGTATCTTCATTCTCGCGTATGCCATCGGCCCCGTTTTTTTCGGGCCGGCGTCTGAACTCTACGGTCGACTGCGTTTACTCCAAGTCAGTAATGTGTGGTATCTGGCCTGGAATCTGGGATGCGGGTTCGCGAAGACCAAAGGGCAGCTTTTTGCTTTTCGTTTCCTCGCAGGTATTGGTGGTAGTGCGCCGCTAGCTATTGGAGGAGGAGCCATCAGGTGAGTACTTCTAAAGATGAGATAAATATAACCCGCATTGTGCACTTCGCAGGAGAGCTGATCACATCGGGCAGCGATATGTGGTCCGCAGAAGAACGGGGTAAAGCCATGGGTGTCTATACTCTTGGGCCACTCCTAGGACCCGTAATCGGTCCGATCGCTGGTGGGTTTATTGCCGAGTATTCAACCTGGCGCTGGGTATTCTGGTCCACCTCCGCTGCGGCTGTCGCAGTGCAGGTAGTCGGGTTTTTCTGGCTGAAAGAATGCCACCCGGGCACGCTCCTAAGAAGGCGCCGTGACGTTCTTGCTAAAGAGACAGGGAATGAGAACCTTCGCACTGCAGAGAGAGTTGAGACGCTGGCTTACAAGCTTCTTCATGCACTTGAACGACCGGTGCGGATGTTTACGACACAGCCTATTGTCCTCTGTATGGGACTTTATATGGCCTACCTCTTCGGCGTCGCCTATCTGGTGTTTGCAACCTTCCCGGATATTTGGACCGAGGTCTACCACGAGAGACCCGGAATTGGAGGTCTCAATTATCTCTCCATCGCGATTGGATCTTTCATCGGGCTCTTCTTTAATCTCAAGCTCGTGGACCGTATCTACAGCATTCTCAAAGCCCGGAACAATAATGTGGGCAAGCCCGAGTTCCGAATGCCGTCCCTGGCTGTAGGATCGATCATCAGCACCATCGGGCTCTTCTGGTACGGCTGGAGCATTGGCAATACTCACTGGATCATGCCGAACATCGGTGCGCTGATCTACACGATGGGCACCATCTCCTGCCTACAGGGCATGCAAACATACATTGTCGACAGCTACCAAACCTACGCAGCCAGCGCTATGGCGGCCTGTGCTGTGCTTCGGAGTCTGTGCGGTTTTGGCTTCCCACTCTTCGCTCCCTATATGTACAACTCCCTGGGTTACGGTTGGGGCACGAGTGTGCTGGCCTTCATCGTCATGGTCTTCGGATGGGGTGGGCCATTTATTTTCTGGAAATTTGGGCCCCGGCTGCGGGCCATGTCTGAATATGCCTCTGGCTGAAGGAGGCAGAAATTTGGCACATGAGGAGGGCTGCGTGAGAGACCACAGCGATCGCGAGGCGCGAGTGACTTCTCGGCCTGGATCGGATTCGCCGGGTGATAGTTGTCACTGGGGCGGATGGAAGAATGCTTAAACGGGTCATATACTACGGGCGTTGTATTATTATTTACCGGTTGTCATATAGAGATAACTCCTATTGAATATAAGAAAGTTATGTACCATAAATGTCTCGCCTGCCGTGGTTCCAGATGGTTCAAAAATAATCCGACTGCAGAGAATGATGTGTCCGTTGTCAGCAGGATTTCGTCCCGCGCATGTACATCGTCCATTGGCATTATCTTAAAAAGTTATAAAAAAAGGTATTTTACCTGGGTATTTGATATCTAGATCTTCTATCATACTAAGGATTTTACTTTGAATGATAAGTAGATATTCAGATAATATGACTACTTTCAATATTAATATTATACTCAAAACTAGTACCTGACTTTTTCCATCTATAGATTAGATACTTTTTCTGCTGGCTACCTCTCAGCAAACAGAGATAGATACTTAAATAAAAATTATTAATCTTCAGACTTACATATTTGTATCAATTCTTGCTAATATATCTTTTAAAACTGATAGTCTGCTGCCTAGTGATCCCTCTGGTTATTAGTGCTGCAGGACAGCTTAGCCACATCCCTTGCCTACGCAGCTGTATAATAAGAAAACTCCAGGAATTAATTCTGCCGGCAGATTTGCAGTAAGTAAGAATTCTAAGCCCTTTGGCCGCAAAAGTCTGCCGTACCGCCGCCACCGAGATGTTTCCAACTCCGTAGTGTGGATCTGACCATCATCAACCAGCCCACACATCCATCACGACACATTTCAAACTATCGCGACTGTCGCCCAGAGAGACAGGCTCGATAATCGAAGGCTACACCGTCTCATCATGGTCTCGTCTCTCGCTGCGTCATGTTCGTCGCACTGCCGACAAACGCATTTATCGTTGTTTTTGATTATGACAATGTTATCTCATGACGGCCAATTCCCCCCTGATCGCGTGTGATATCTCAGCCGTCGCCTATCTTATGCGAGCGCCGATCACCGATGCAAAAAGCCCATCTCCTTCCAGGCCTGGACATACTTCCTCGCCACCGCCGCCGGGACGGGGCCCTGCGCGGCCAGGGTCGCCGAGTGCTCGCAGCTGTGCGCCGTATCCAGCAAAAGCCCGCCGCAAGACATGCGCCTGAAGTGATGGTCCAGAAAGTCGACCAAGCGTCCGGCCGGGTTGTCGGTCTCGACGGGCAGCGGGGAGCGCCGTACCCGCTGGATCCACTGGTCGAATGGGATCACATTCTCCAGAGGGATGTCCAGCGCTTCGGCCAGGACGGGGATCATCTCGCGCCAGGGCTGGCCGACCGGGTTGTCGACGTGGTAAACCGGATAGAGATCTTGGTCCTTGGGAAGCAGCAGCAGATCGACCAGGGTGCCGGCCACCTTATTCACGGGGACCCAGGAGAGGATGCCGTCGAGGGCGGGGAGGGCGCGCAGGGACTGAGCGGACTTGACCAAGAAGGCGAAGTGTTCGATCGGGTTCCAGTAGCCGCTGGTCTGCGAGCCGGCGATTTGGCCTAGCCGCACGGTCGTCGCGCGGAAATGCGTTGGGTGCTGCTGCAGGGTGGCCTCGAGTAGGCGCTCGCATACCCACTTCGCCTCGCTGTAGCCGTTGTCCAGCACCGACTGCACGGCCATTCGCTCCTCGGGCACTCGAGTCTGTCCGCTCCACAGCGGGTGGTGGCCGACAACGCCGATCGAGGAGACAAGTAGAAACCCCAGCTGGAATCCCGCAGGCCGCTGGGAGTGGGCGACCCCGTCGCGTGCGAGGAGGATGAGGTTGCGCAGGGCCTCGAACTGGGACTGGAAAGCCCGCACCGGACGCGAGCCGCTCATGGGCCAGGCGTTGTGAACAATCTGGGTGACGTGCTGCGCGAGCCAGTTATACTCCGCTAGGGGCACGCCGAGTTGCGATTTGGCCGTATCCGTCTCAAGTATCCGGAGCTTGGCCTGCTGCGCCGGGTCCAGTATGATGCCTCGCGAAGACAAGGCGTGTTGCTGCCGGGTCTTCACCGATACGCCCGTTGGCCGGTTCACACATACCACCTGCCACACGTCCTCGCGCCGAACCAGCTGCTCGATGAGGTGGGATCCCAGGCTCCCCGTCGCCCCGGTAAGGAGGATACAGTGGCCGGCAGGCTGTGGCTGGGAGGATGGAACCGCGGAGCGGGCAACCCTAATGGGAACCTCGAATCCTCGACTGTAATTTTCGACATACCGAGCGGCTTCATCCTCGCGTGCCTGGTCATTGCTGCCGTCTGCGATCGACGCTCGCTCGACCCCCGGCTTGGGCAGACGCTGCTGCGCGGGGCCACTGGCGAGGGCAATGATAACCTTCTGGATATCGTTCTCAGGCAGACGCCCGTCGGTCCAGTCTACGTGGCCGAAGCCAACGGACTGGAGGTCTCGCTCCCATCGTGACGGAGGCGCGATGGCGTGCTGTCGCCCATCCTCAAACAACCACCATCCCTCGAGCAGGCCGAAGATAATATCAATGAAGGGCACGATCTCCGTCATCTCCAACATCATGAGAAAGCCGTCAGGGCGGAGTGCCGCCCGGATGTTTTCGGCGGACCGCGTGAGGCTGTGGGTCGCATGAACCGCATTGCTCGCGATGACTATATGCTGGTTGCGCAGCTCATCGGCCGGGGGTTGCTCAATGTCGTGCACGCCGAACCTCATGAAGGGGTACGATTTGTACTTACGCCGGGCCAGCGCCACCATCGACGGTGCAAGGTCAGTGAAGGTGTATTCCACGGGGATATCGAGGCTGGCCAGAAACGGCACGAGGACCTGGGTGGTGCCCCCGGTGCCCGCGCCCATCTCCAGGATCTTCAGGGGCCCCTGTCCCGCTGGCAGGCGCGCAATCAGTCGGCTGATGAAGTCCTTCATCTGGTGGTAGGACATCCGATTGAACGAGTGGTCGCAGTAGAGCGCAGAAACCAGTTCCCGCCCTTCTGGGGTCCCGAAGATGACCCGGATGCCGTCGGTTTTGCCCTGGAGCACGGCCGCCAGGTGTTTCCCGGCGAAGGAGGTCAGCTTAAGGGCATACACCCACTCGGGAAACTGCCGCAGCAAATCCTCCAGTATCGTCTCGCTCGGCTTCTTTGGGGGTGCGATCGCGGTGCGCACGATTCGTTCCCCTCTGTCCTCGCGGTCGATCAGCCGGGCATCCTTTTCCAGGAGCTCATAGAGATACCCCACCAGTCGGTGATGTTGGGGCTCATAGGGGATTCGATCCAGGACCTGGCCGGCCGTGGCGGTGCGGAGCGGGCAGCCGAGTTCTTCGAAAGCTTCCACCACGAGGGCAACGCAGAGCTGGGTGGACTTGGCCATCACGGTGTCCGCGAAATTGTCGATCCGATAATCCCGGATGAAATTGTCTGTTAGGAGTTTTGACTCGGCAAAGGCTGCAAGCACCGCCCCTGCTGGGATATCCAGTGGATGCGGGAACGACGGCAATTGTACGACTGCTGCCTTGACGTCTCGGTCATCCGCGGTCTCCCCTGGTGGAGTGACCGTGAGCGTTGTGCGTGGAGTCTCGTGGCCGTTTGTCGACGTTTCCGACCCAGTCGAATCCTCCTCGTCTCCCTCCGGCGCCGTGACAGCACCTTCGTCGCCCTCGTCCAGATGCAGAGCGGCCGCGATACACTTAACGAACTTGCGAAAATCGGTGGCTTCCATGAGCTCGACTTGATCCAGCGTGCACTTAAACACGGTCTCGACCTCCCTTGCCAATTCCATGCCCATCAGCGAATCGATGCCAAAGTCAGCCAAATTGGAGTCATTCTTGATCTCACTGGCCTCCAGGCCGGAAACATTGGCGATGATCTCTCGAACTTGCTTGCTGAGGTCCGGCCTCGAGGACTGCGGCTTCTTGCTCCCCTGCCGTTTCGCCTGCGGGTCGACCGGCTGCGTCACGGCCCCGGCGGTGGTTACGGTCTCCCGCTCCAGAGGCAGCGCTGCTGGTGCACTCTTCGATATAGGGGCGGGCAAGGCCTCTGGGGCTGTGAGTCGAGTCAGAATCTTGCTCATAGACACCTTGGAGACTCGCATATAGTGAATGCCGAGCATCACTAAAACCAGGGCGCCGGTTGTCGCATCGAACACGAACACATCGGTGAGGAACATTTTCTCGGACTGGCGGTGATGCGCGGCGAAGACATCCCACGTCTCAGGGAAGGCATACCCTTGTTGTCGCACCTTCGGGGATCGCATCAGCAATTCGCACCCGCTGGCGATGTACAGGTCCGTCGCGGCGCGATCCGTCATGCAATTTACCCAAATGCCGGCGACCTGGCTGAAACAGTCGGCCAGCAGCGTGTCCAGCCAGGTCTCCCCTGTGTACGCCTTGCAAACACGACCGGCGCATTCGTCGCCTTTTCCGACCACCTTCTTCACGCCACGGTAGACCTCGCCATAATCCACGATTTCAGCAAATGTGCGATAGATGTTGCGGCCCTGGATGATGTCGTCGGCAGCCTCGCCACTCTCCAACACGCTTAAGCACCGCTTGTGGGCGACCATCCGCTCGTAGCGCGCAAACTCGGCCTGATACTGGGGGTCCTCAGACGAACAAAAGCGGATCTTGCCGGCGACATGGACGGTGTCGCTCTGCTGCGGCGCGTCCAGGCTCTGGTGGTTGCTGACAATCTGCCATGCCCACGTGTGGCCCTCGGGGTCGGCGACGGTGCAGTCCAACCATACCAACCGGGAGGGATCCACGCACACGGGGACCTGGTTTTGCATATCCAACAGCTGGGGCTGCATCTCCTGCGCCGCAAGCTCGGGACGCAAGCTGCGCAGGGCCTCGATGGCCATATCCACTTGCAGCGTGGCGGGGCAGATGGGTGCGGTCTGCGCGATCAGGTGCCCACTAACCAAGTCCTTGTATTGATCCGTCATCGTGTTGATGCGGAATCGCGCGGAGGTTTTCTCGGCATTGCAGTACTTCGTGAACGTCCAGAGCCCTACGGGGACTTCGTGCTGCGGGTTGACGTACGCATCGGTTGACAAGCCGGCGACTGCGGACTGGGGTACCTTGAGCTCTAGCCAGTGTCGGTGCTTCTCGAACTGGTACGGCGGCAAGATCAGAGGGGCGTAATCGGACGCCTGCAGCGCATGATGGCCCCAGAGAGAGACGCGAAGTCCTTCCTGCCACAAGCTTGCCGTAGCATCGGACAGCTTTTGCATTGCACCCTCACTACAGAGGTCCATGGCTTGAAAGTGCGACTCCCCTCCTCCTCCTCCACCAACTGCCCGTTTGGCCATCACCGTGATGGTGGAGTTGGACCCGGCTTCTAGCCAGACGCACGATGGATGCTCTTTTCTGAGCCGCTGGACCGCATGATCGAAGAAGACCGGCTGGCGCATGTGCTGGGCCACATAGCCGGTGGTCAAATGATCCGGTGATTGAAACGCTTCAGTCGACCGATGGAGTGGAATGAGCGGCCGTTTGAACGCCAGCTGCTCTCCGAGCGACTCCAGGCTCGGCACGAGCGGGTCAACCAGGACGGAATGAAAGGCGTTAGTGACGTTCAGCCTCTTGGTCCGGATGGAAGAATAGGTTGGCGCCTGCTGCGACACGGTCTCCAGCAGTACATCGATCGCCCTTGTGCTTCCCGCAAGGGTGAAGCTGCGCGGGCCGTTATAACAGGCAATGCTGGCCGGGCGATCGCCTGCATAGGCTCGGTTGGCCTCGACAATGAGCTGCTGGACAACATCCGGGTCGCCCTCCACGGCGACCATCGCCCCCGAATCATCACCCCACGCATCTCGGATCAATTTCGCCCGTCCAGCCACCAAGTTCAGCGTGTCGCGAAGGGACAACGCACCCGACACGCAGAGGGCCGTGAGCTCGCCGAAACTGTGGCCGACGACGGCAGCGACCACGATACCGCAATCCATCCAGCACTTAGCGCACGAATATTGCATGGCAAACAGCATGGTCTGAAGTTGAACCGGATCGTTGACAGGCGTCCGTTGAAAGATCGCGGGCAGGATGCTGGGGAGACCCAGGGATCGGATCATCGCGTCACAACGGTCCAGGAAACTGCGGAAGATCTTCACCTGCTCGTAGACGGCCTTGTCAAGGCCCACGAACGTGGAAACCTGCCCGCCAAAGCACAGGATGACGGGTCTCGCGGGCTTAATCAACGTCGCGGAGTCCGAGGATTCCTGTCGACCATTCGCATATGATTGGAGCTTGTCCTCCAAGTTGGCTAAGGAGCTGCAGCTGAAGATCAAACCCCGTGGCAGGGATCGGTTGGACTGGCGCGAGACACTGAACGCGATGTTGGCGAGCGTGGCCGTCTTTTTGTTACTATTCCTTGAAGTGATGATAAATTCCAAGAGCTTCCGACAATACGCCGAAATAGCTTGGTCATCGAACCCCGGAATCCAGAACGGATATCTCATGTCGGAAGCGTCGGTGCCCTCCGTCGTTGACCCCTCATCTTCACCGTGAGTGAACTGAGTAATGACCATCGAAGCATTCGAGCCAGATGCGCCGTAGTTGTTAATCAGTGCTGCCTTGAAGGGCTCGTCCCACCGCCGAAGGGTGGTCGGAATCTCGATCATCTCGGATGCAGCGATATGGTGGCTTAGTTTGGAATGACTGGCCTGCGGTGGGATGAAGCCCTCTTGCAGCATAAGGACCGCCTTGATCAGGGAAATGACTCCAGAGGTGCCTTCTGTATGGCCCACGAGCCCTTTCACCGACCCCAGCTGCAAGGGCCTAGTGGTTCGCTTCGCCCCTGCTGCCAGCGCCAGGCGAATACTTTCATACTCAGCTGGGTCCCCAACGGGCGTTCCGGTGCCATGAGCTTCCACAAAGGAGATATCCTCTGGTTCCAGCCTTGCCTTGCGAACTACCTCTCGGAAGAGATGAGACAGCGAGGGGGAGTTTGGCACGAAGAGCGGGGTGCAGTTCTCATTCTGCAGGACGGCGGTGCTCGCAATACAGCCGAAGATCTGGTTTCCGTCCGCGATAGCCCGGGACATCTTCTTCAGAAAGACGCAAGCGATACCTTCGCCGCGGCAGTAGCCATCTGCCTTCTCATCGAACGGCTTGCATTGGCCCGTGGGGCTCAGGAATGTAGCGCCCGCCAGGTTCTGAAACCATATGGGATTGCTCATCGTCGCTACGCCGCCGGCCAACGCGCCCCCTGTACACTCACCACTCAGGATCGCGCGGCACGCCGTATGGATGGCGACCGCCGAGGCAGAGCACGCCGTATCGATGGTCATTCCGGGGCCCGTCCAGCCGAAATAGTGCGCGACCTTTCCCGGGATGAAGCTTTTGAGATTGCCCGTGGCCGTGAACGCGTTGGGCGGGTAGCATGCCACGTTATGTTCGTAATCGGCGGCGCAGGCGCCTATGTAACATCCTATATGGTTGTCTGGGTTGGGCTGCGCAAAATATCCGGATTGCTCGACGGCCTGATACGCAGCCTGCAGCATGAGCCGTTGCTGTGGATCCATCGTGGCTGCTTCCCGCGGACTTCGCTTGAAGAACTTGTGATCAAAGGCGTCAACGTCGCGAATGAAGTTACCATACCACTTCCGCTCGTCCACCTCGCGCCACTGCGTCTGGAACCCAAAGCGGCTGGTTGGCACCTCCGTATGCTGGGATTCGCCGCGACGGTTCAAATCCCAAAACTCGGCCACGTCGTCCGCCCCGGCGACACGAATCGACATGCCGACGATGGCAATATCATCGTCCTCCGCGTTGCGGATGCTGGTGGCGCTCCGGTCAATTTTGGGATCCAATACACTGGCCGAGAACTGGGGTGCCTCCGGACGTTCCTCTATCATCGGCGCCTGGACCAAACGCGCTCCTAGCTGTCGCACTAAGGACGGAGGGACAGATCGACTGGGCCCAAAGGAAACCGCCACGTCACTGTCGGACTGCAGCACAGACGACTGCACGGCTGTGAAGGTCTTGTACCAGTTGCACTGCTCGACTAGGACCGCCCGCAGAGCCAAGTGATGCAGCCTCCCGGTCACCAGGGGCTGTCCGTCCGTATTGGTATAGCTTGGAAGCGCCAACTGCGACGCATCGGGGAACTGGAACCTTGGCTCTGAATCACAGAAACGCAAGACGGTCTCCAGATCCTTTTCATACTGTCTGCAGTGGAAGCGGCCCTGAAGTCCCACCTCCGACGCCACCATGCCGGCCGCATGGAGCTGCTGCACGAGCAGAGACGCTGTGTGCTGCGATATGGTCACGGTGGCCCGCTGGGTGTCATAAAGAACCGAGATGTATGCCTACAAGAAAAGAAGGAGCCATGTGAGTCAGCAGTTTCAACGGGAAATGTCTTGTGGGAGAGGTAAACAGTTGCAGGTTCGATGGCCTCCAGCTGACCGATCCTCACGCACCTCGGGAAACTGATCTATGATGCGATCTAAGATAGTACCCTGCTCGGTCGACGTCCATGCTATGGCAAAAGACTTGGCTGGGCCGTACACCGTGTCGGATGCCTCCTGCGCGTCGACCAGAGCACCGATCAACATGGCGAGGCGCACGGCCACCGCAGCGTAGTGCGGCAAGTCTTGCAAGCTCTTCGAACTGGACACTGCGAAAGCACTCAAGATTCCGGTACAGAAACCCAGGGTGGCACAACCACTCAGCGGCATGTCGTTACCAAGGTTCCTGACGCTGAAATATTGCCAACACTGTCCCAGCTGGGAAAGAACCACGAGGGGGGTGAGAAGAATGTTGGGCAGGTCATAGTTTGTCTCGGGGAATGAGCTCGTCATAAACCATCCCTCGAGCTCGGCGAGCAGCTTCTCGCCTCGTACCCACTGCAGTGTGGAAATCTGCTTCGCGAGCGTGGGCCAGTGAGCCCGCAATTCGGCGACCAGGTCCAAAACCCAGCGACGATCTAAAGGGCTATCCGAAAGAGACCTCAACAGGCTTTGGAACGATTGCTTGGTGAAACCAAGCGCCTGGGGGCCGAACAGAAGAAGTCGACTCCTGGCCGCGGAGTGTGTATTGGATGCTGAGCCCAGAGCCATGGCAACGGTGGTTGCTTGTCCCGGCGAAGAAGGCAGAAGATGTTTAAATAGATCTATTGTTGAAGGGGGACATGTAGTGACCAAGCTAGACCGTGAAACGAGGTTTGTTGAAAGGTAGGCACGGCTGTCGACTGACTGGTTGAGGGTCCGTACAGACTCTATAGGCAGCCTCCATGATTTTTAATAAGCCATCCTCTCCACCTGATCGCAGATTACCGGGGCTTATTCGGGTTCGCGCCAAGTGAATCGGCCGGCGTATCGCAATTGAGAAACACCCTCATTGCTGCTGCAATGAGACGATAGCCCAAGGGTTAGTCGGAAGCAGCCGAACCGACGCGGCCTGGGGAAATTGTTCCGAGTGGCGCATGAATGTTCCGACGGAATTATCCTCTTGAGACAATATGGCCCGGAGGCATCTGAAAGGAGCCAAAGCTCACGGTTGAGGATACACGTACAGTCGTCCCTCGTCCACGGCGAATTCACACGCACACACACACACACACACACACACATCTACATCTGTGTACACGAGAGCCACCTCTTCATACAATTCAATCATGGTTTGGAACAGGACCAACGGGGTCTGGCACGATGATCTGGACGGGGCGGAGAAGGTTTTCTACGACATGTCCCAGGCTTTTCAACCGGTAGGCAAAGAGCATGGGTCGGTCTACACGGTGTGCAAGATCCGCATGCTCGAGGATCAGCGTCCCCAGCACCCTCTCGAAGTTCGACTCCGGGACGCCTGGATCTCGCTACGGATCGAATTTCCCTCGTTAAGTGTCGTGGTATCAGACGCCCAGCGGAAAGAGTACATGTCGGCGAATCCTCAGCGTCTCCAGCATTGGGCGAGTGAGACCTTCTGGGTAGACGACTCGGGTAACTCAGCCATCCAGGTCGTGTCCTCGCTGCACCTGAGAAAGTTTCCCTGCCTGATCTTCCTGCCGCGAACCTCCGAGCTCGTCTTCCATTCGTCCCACTGGCGCATCGACGCTTTGGGGGCCTGTATGTTGTTGGACCGATTGTTCGAAAAGCTCTCCCGCGACACCGACACGATTTCCGTCAACGAGGACGATAATATGTCCCCGAACCTCTCTCCTAGCCTGGAGGATGCGTTTGGCTCCCCAGCAGCACCGACTCCCCAGATGGAAGCTGTGGCGAAATGCGTTCAACGGAGAAATTTCCAGACCTCGTACCCGACCGCCGGACTGCCCGTGGCGATGGGGGCGCGAGCCTCACCACCTGCCAGGTCCAGCCCGCAGGCCCTCGCGTTGACGCGTGAAGCAACGGAGGCCCTGCTTGCGGCCTGCAAGCGGCATGCCATCAGCGTCACCGCGGCGGTTCATGCTGCGTGTGCGCAGGCCGTCTTCGATCGCTGTCGCGATCCCGAGGTCGACTATAGCACCGTAGTATCAGTCAACCTGCGAGACTACCTCCCCGCGCCGTACAACGCCCGGGCCGGCGCCTGTGCGACCTACGTGACGGGCATCACCCACACCGTGCGGGTAGGGGATTCCTTTACTACTCGCGCCGGCCAGCTCACCAAGGCCTATCGGGGCGGTGATTGGGATGTGTCGGAGTACATGGCGGCGCTTCGGCCGATCTACAGGGTCCACGGGGAGACTCTCCGAGCCCTGGCCACACCCCACACACGGGCGCCTGCCACCAACATCACCGTCAGCAGCTTGGGAGTCATTGACAAATACTTAACCAGAAAACACGGTGCAGGGGTCCTCGTGGAACAGTTTCATCTCGGGAGTGCAATCATGAACCGACAGATGACTTTGTATATCTGGACATTCGACGGACAGTTAACCTTGTCGTTAGACTCCAACGAGGCGTATTACCCACCCGAGATTGTCCGTGGTATACTAGGGAGCATTTGCGCCTGCTTAGAGAAAGAGCTGAATCTGAATACGGTCCTGATGAGGGCGTGAAGGCGAAGACATAGTTCGATATCATCGTTGGATCTCATGTCGGCGTTTGGAAGGCCGCTTTGGTCAGCCAGTCACGTGCTACAGGAAACCCGCGATGCATTGAATCTCCTCACCACCACCATAGCAGATAACAATCATGTACGTAGTCAGAATACACACATTTTGACAACCATCGGGGCAGCAGGTTGACTGCCGAGAATTTACAATATTCTGGGAGAAACTAGTGCACAATTCAGACCTTTCATGCAACTTGAAACCATGCTCGCATTTCCTCATCACGGCTCAATAACTCCTGTTCCGCCTCGGGGAGAATAACAAACAGTTCGTAAACCCGCTCACTGCCCCGTTGACGCCGACCACTGTCGGGGAATATTATGGCGCAGCCTGGCATAGGCAGCATCCAGGTTCGGACACTGCGAGGGGGGCCGATGCCAAAGTCCCAAGTCGTGGGATTAGCCCCGCCCCAGCTGGTGACCAGAAAATTCTCCTGCAGAAGCCCCGGCGGACGGTATTGCAGCTTCTCCGTGGGCCCCATGGTGGCGCCCAGCGCCGTGACGGCGGCGTTAGAGGCTCGACTAGTGCTCTCCACTGATTGTCGGATTTGGGAGGCAGCCACCGAGAGGCCTCGCGGCCCGATCAGCTCTCTCACGGGCACCGGCCCTGCGCTGGCCACGGAAACTGCGTTTCCGAAGTAGTTCTTGGGAATTCCCGACCCGGGCCTGCTGCGCAGGTCCACCGGGTGCAGGAATCGCGAGGAAAAGTCCTGCAGACTCGGGTTGCGCGCGGTGCGTATGCGCATTACGCTTCTCCATAGCAGGCCGACAAGGCAGTCGTAGGTCGAGACATAGGCCACGCCATCCAAAGGGGTGCAGGAAATCTTCAATCTCTGAGCTGTGGACCCCTCGATTCGATAGACGACGCCTTGAAGGACAGTACCGCCGCTCTCGAGGACCTTGGTACTGTTGTTGCTGTTGCTGCTGCCTTTGGTGGTGGCCGCACCGGCATCGAGCACGGTGTAGTCGGGCACCTCGGTCAACAGGGCCTGCCGGGAAAGAGATACCAGCCGCTGTGATGCCGCAAAGGGACGCCGGTCATAGTCGAATGGGATAGGGGCTGTCGTCTCAGCGTTCTCCACCGACGCTTTGGTGCACCGGCAGATCAGCGAGATGGCAAGATCCATCGATGCCATGTCCAGGGGAACATGGTTAAACCCTATCGCCATGATGACTCCCCCGGGAATGACGTTCAACTGTGGAATGCACAGCGGCTTTTCCTCTGTATCCTGGTCCGCGCTCTCGGGCAGCAGCAGCCGGCGATCAAACTCGCCCGGGAAAAAGGAACGGTCGGCGAGCTCCTGGTACGATTTGTGTTGACCAGTCTCAAACACACGCACGGCAAGAGTCAAATTCCGGCCTGTCATTCGCTGCAATGGCTTCTTGCCGCGGTCGAAGGAGATGGTCGCTGCGAGGGATGGAAGGTGCTGGACGGCTTCGTTCAATCCGTTCTGGAATGCCGACACGAGCAGCCGCACATCGCAATGCGATGGCAATTCGTAGATCAACAACGGTGTCACCAGCGTGTCGGGCATAGTCAAGTCCAGATCAGACAGGATGAAAGGATCATTGCTAGGTTGCAAGCCGTGCTGGTGGGCGTTGCAGGGAACAGCGCCCCCGTCGCCCATGGACGAGCCCGCATCGTTGCCTAGACGGTTGACCATTGTCGTCCTTGGTGGGAATGGTTGGCCTTCACCCCGAATGAAGTTGGTCTTATCTTCTCAGCCGGACTGCTGTGTCAGGACACCAAACGAGGTGATTTCAGTGTCGAGCTGACAGAGGAAACCAGGCCACGCCTTTGTCGCCGAACCAATCGGAGGGTTCTCTTCGGAGTTTGCGCGGCGTCTTCGGTTCAGACTCGGAGGAAAGCAGTTAAGCCTCGGGCTGACAGGGCTAATCTCCAGGATCAAAGTGTTGGAGCCCGTGAGACTGGCATGTTAGTGGCCACGAGACACAAAACCCCTGTTTGTCCTCTGGCACCGACGCTTTTTGCCTGCAAGGAATAGGCATTGGCCGAGATCTATCAACACATGATGCATTCTGTCTCTCTTTTTTCCCTCTGGGTGGCTCCAGCCCTAGCCCTGGCACCGGCCGCCACTCCCCTGAGCGCTTCAATCACCGGGCGAGCGGACCCGCTGATACAATGCTTGTCTTCCTCGCTGTCCCCCAACGGGTCGATCATCTTTCCAGACCAGCCGTTGTTCACGGTGGACACTGCGCGCTACTCGGAGCTCTATGCGCCGACTTTCCGCCTCATTTCCAAGGTTGAAAACGAGCATGATGTCCGTGTCTCTGTAAGGTTTACCTACTATCTGCCGTCTTTAAACCCTAGTGCATCTCTGACCACCTGGGAACCAAGATTCAATGTGCAAAAAGCACCAACACCACATTTCTCCTCACGGGTCCACGACACGGCTTCTACCAGGGGTTTCAAAAGATCCGGGCTGGTCTCGAGATCGACACATCGGCCTTCAACGAAGTGACAATCGACCCGGAAGCCAATACGCTGACGTGCGGAGGCGCAACGATCTTTCAGCAGGTGATCGATGTTGCTTACGCCGCGAAGAAAGATATGCGTGAGTATCCAGGGAGAGATTCTCCTCACCGTCCAACTCCTCAACCACAACCTGTCTAACTATGAGGGCGCAGCAACCGGAAGTGGATCCTGTGTCGGGGTCCTGGGGGCTGGCGTTGGGGCGGGCATCGGGCGACTGGAGGGGTTGTATGGCCTCATCATTGACAGCCTGCTGTCGGTACGAATCATGTTGCCCAACACCACCGTGGTCGAGGCTTCGACGGAGCAGAATCCCGACCTCTTCTGGGGCATTCGTGGTGCGGGCTGGAACTTCGGCTTCATCCTCAACGCTACTTTCCGGGTTTATGACCAGGTCCCCAACGGCCTGCACCTGAACGCCGATCTCATCTACCCGTCCAACATCACCGAGTCGTTCTACGAGATCCTGCGTCAAGAGGCACCCCACATGCCGGCGCCATTGTCTCTCGCGTCTGGCCTGGCATGGAACCCGGCGTACAACGATGTGAGTGAAGCGGAGAAAATATCCCGTACAGGTGCCAGGCTGATGAATGGACCACAATCAACACGCAGACCACCTTGACCATCAATGCTGTCTATGCAGGGCCGGAACGCGAGGGTCGTGCCGCCATTCAATTCCTGCTCGACCAGGGGCCCATCCTGCGACAAAACATCACCATGGTGCCCTGGAACCAACTCATCCCCGCCACCTTTTTTGGGGCCGGCGCCGATCCAACCTGTAGCCTGGGTGGCGTGCGCAAGTCCGTCCTATCCTCCGCGTTCAACGTGATCGACCCCAAAGCACAGGTAGCCATCACTGAGATGTTCAAGGAGATGGTCATCCGCTATCCGCAGACGGGGGACAGTGGGCTGGCCTTGTACTTTCCCGCGACGCAGGCCGCGCGTGCCATTTCTAGTAACGAAACCGCGTACGCATGGCGTGATGTTTTGGGGCATATGTGAGTGCCTTCAATTCTGTGCTGTTGCTATTGCTGATCGATCGATCAGGAACTTTGAGATCGTCTACTCGGACAACACGACGACTGATGCCACCATCGACTACATTCCCGAGAAGATGCGCGATACCATCGCGGCCACGGCGGGCACCGATGGACTACAGGTCTACGTGGGCTTCTCCCACGGCGACGAGCCCCTCGAGTCGATCTTCGCCAAGGACAAATTGCCGCATCTGGCCGCGTTGAAGAAACAGTACGACCCCGAGGGATTGTTCAACGCATACCATCCTCTTCCCACTGTCTATCCCTGACCGTTGATGTGCGGGGTGGAAAGGAGGGGCGGGGCGGCGAAGGGATGGTGGTCTACTGATCGTGTTCCACGAGGGAAGGAAGGTTGAACCCTGTAAATAAGTGGCAGAGACCGTGTGGATGAACCCGATCTATGGTTCCTTGATCGAGACCATGGTGAAAAATGCTTTGTCTATCATATCCATCTAAGCTGGACTTCGGCTATCCGAGTGGTACTCATACACCTTTCAAGTCGGTATACATGGCCCCGCGGATTCCCGCGACTCGTAAAATTCCTCCGGTCACCGCATCGACATCAACAGTTCGAATCGGAACCCGATGTTCGCCATCCCATTCGATCAGGAGCGCACTGCCCGGGGCCGCGTACTCGCGCAGCAGGAGCCGATGGAAGGCGAGGCCGGGGTCTTGCAGTCCATGGACGTGCAGTGTCGGGGTAGTCGTCCAAATCTCATGTTCGTCCTCAGCAGCAGGAGCAGCTCGGTGCTGGTGGCTGAGGTTGTAAGGGGGTCCCCGACCCGCCAGCAGGACGCCGAACTCCCATTGCACGCCCAAGAAGAAACGGCCCTCTTTCCCTCGGCCCTTTTCTACCCGTTGGTCTTCCAGCAGGATACTGACCGCCAGACGCGCGCCTTGGCTGAACCCGAGCAACCCGACCCATCTCCCCGTGCCGGCGGAGTCGGCCTGCATCGCGTGCAGCAGGCTCGCTCGGATAGTTTCAATAGTCTCACCAGCCGGAAGGTCGGCATGCTGCGGCAACCAGCCAGCCCAGCGGTAGCAGGGACCCATCTGGCCGTAGACCGAAGTGAGGTCAGGGTGCATCTCGCTGGGGAACGGGCCATCGGCGAAGACCAAGCGGAAGTGCAGGGCCAGGGCCTCGATCAGCTGCCGCGCTTGCATTCGGAAGATTCTCGCCGACACGCCGCCTCCGTGTAGACACAGGATGCGTGGTTTGTGTAATGTTTCCGGGCCAGATGTATACATGATGTGAGGGCGTGACCTTATTCTGGGATGGGCAGCGAGGTGATTGAAAAAGGACCATGGACATGAATGGAATTCTGTAGAAATATAAAGAGGCGACGCGCGCTTACTCTTGCCTGAGGATGGTCAATAGCCAATCGGAGGATTATTTCTGATTTGTATCTAAGGAGAGGTTCATAACGAGCTACGCGCTTCGGAGCTAAGACCCCCCCCGTGAGTCCTTCAGCTGGCGGCAATAGCCGTCTTTGGCATCTTGCAGCATCTGCTCGATATCTAGATACCAGATGCGATGGGCGCGCCATTCGATCTCCTGCTTGCACCGATCCGGGTCCCCCCCGGCCTGCGCGTGCGCCCACTCATAGACCTCGCATACCTGCCGGGAGCTCTGGACCAGCCACTGGCTGCGTTCGAGGCGGGCGTGGCTGTACGCCTGGAGACTAACCGCAATGACCGCTGCCACCGAGTCGGGATCATTGCCCTCCATAGCAGTGATGGTAGCCACAGCCTCTTGCAGGAGCGTGCACAAGACGAGGGCGTCCTCGACGCCGAACCCGGCGCCAGCCCCGTGGTGCGGCGACGAGGCGTGGCGGCGTCTCCGGCCAGACACACGCGGCCCAGCGTATAGTAAGGGGCAGGATGGTCGTAGGTGTCGAAGATGGCCCACTTGGTCAGCATATCGGGCAGCAGGTCGATCATGGCGCGGACTGCAGGCCCCCAGTCGGCGAAGGCCGCCACCACCTCGTCGCGGCGGGCAGGCGCATCCATCTTGCCCTCCAGTGGCCAGTCGCCTGGATCGTGGACGAAGGCCACGACGTTCATCATCGTGTGCATGGCCACAGGGAAGTTGAGCACGTGGGCGCGGGGTCCCATATGCATGCACTGGTTGAAGGCGCGTTCTTTGCCTAGGGCAGCCACGGCGCTCTCCATGGGAATCAGACCCCGATAGGCGATCTTGTGGGTGTAGTGCGCTTGCGAGACCGGGTTAGCCTCGCCGAACATCTTCTGTCGCACCCGCGATTTGATGCCATCGCAGCCGACCACCAGATCGGCCTCGGCCGTCGTGCCGTCGCAGAACTGCAATTGCACTTTTCCCCCTTCAGTCCCATCATTCGCATACGAATCGAGCCGCTTGCGAAACTGCACCACGCCCGGCGGCAGCAGCTGGACCAACTCGGCCAGAAAGTGCGCGCGGTGGCAACCATCGAAGCCGACATCGCCGGCGTAGATCTGGAAGAGCAGCTCCTCCTCGCCCCCAGAGCGGTCGTGGTATCCGTCGACGTATTGGTAGTACTCGTTGGGATTCTTGTTGGCGACGCGCCTCATCCCGGCCAAGATGCGCGGGTCTAGCAGCTCCATGCACCGCTGCGCGTTGGCCGTGAAGGCGACCCCGGCCCCAATCTCGTGGAACTCATGCGCCTGCTCGTAGATCGTCACCCGGATGCCGTGTCGGAGCAGACCGAGAGCCAGGATGAGGCCCACGATGCCGCCCCCGATAATGGCCACGTTGAGGGTGGTGGCGGCGGCGGGCTTGCTCGTCGTCGTGGTGTCGTTGGGGACCGTCATTGCCGAATAGATCTCTCAGGGGGAAGTGAACAGGCTAACAGGGGAGGCGATACATGAACCGATTCCAGCGGTAGATATATTGTGTCATTAAACCCTAAACATCGGTGATCGTGAAATCAACTGCCATCGGAGCAATTTGAGTACCAGATTCTCGTCGTCCACCGTTCCCGCTACAGCTACCTGAAACAATGGCATGATTCTCATTCGTGCAATTCGCCAAACGTAGTGAAAAAATCCTCCGAGCCCCGAATTCGAGCTCGGCGCCGCGGCCAAATGCCGTTCTCTCGCTTGGCCGAAAGCCGCTTGATGTCCCTTTCAACTAATCCTTCCACTAGAAAATCCCTGTCTTCCGTCCCAAGTTATACTGGTTTTTACATCACTACTATGGCTGCAATCACCCGAAAGACCGTGCTGATCACGGGCTGCAGTGAGGGAGGGTTAGGAGCGGCCCTGGCGCGCAGCTTCGAACAAGCGGGCTTCCATGTCTTCGCGACGGTGCGCGACCCGAAGAAAGCCGCCTCGTTGCGAGACGAGCACATCGAGCTCCTGCCACTGGACGTGACCGCGCCGGACACCATCCACCGGTGCGCGGAGCAGGTGCGCTCTCGGACGGGTGGGACGCTGGACGTACTCGTGAACAACGCCGGGGCGATGCTGATGAGTCCTCTGTTGGATGCCTCGCTGGCAGAGAGCCGGCAAGTCTTCGAGGTGAACGTCTGGGGGATGCTGGCCACCACGCAAGTGTTTGCTCCCATGTTGATCCGGAGTCAGGGCGGGGTGATTTTGAACATCTGTTCCATTGCTGGGGCCGTCCGGATGGCCTGGCAGGGTACGTATCGACCCGGGACCGGCGGCCTGCCACAGATCCTGACTGACCTGACCGAGCCCCAGGGATCTACAATAGCTCAAAAGCGGCAGAGACATGGCTTTTGGAGACGCTGCGGATTGAGATGGAGCCCCTGGGCGTGCGGGTCATTGCGGCCATGGTCGGCGAGGTCGAAACGAACATCTACCAGAACGGACTGCGCACTCTCAAACTGCCGGCGGATTCCTACTATCGGAGTGTCGAGCACATTATCGCGGATCAGGCGGCCGGAAAGCTGCAGACGAAGAACGAACGCCCCGAGGTGACTGCCCGCAACCTGGTGCGCGACGTCCTCAGCGGCCGCTCGGGCTTCACCTGGCGTGGCGGCGTGGCGGGCACGGCCAGGCTGGCCTCGTGGCTGCTGCCCACGCGGTTCTTTGTAAGTGGTCTTATGATACCATGGGGTGGAAATCATGCTGATAAGCTCTAATGAACAGGAATGGATTCTCCATTCGCACAGGGGAGTCTACCAAGTGCGTCCGCCGAAGGCTGAGTTGAGTGATGGTTTCTGATAAGGGCCAGTAAGGGAGCGCAAAATCCCACGCACTTGCTAGCAGAAGAACTATACATCAGTACTACCAAATATAGTCTGCCATGTCCACTTCTAGCTAGACATCTTGATGTAATGCAAAACCCTATAAATTCATTCATGTGAAGTTTCAACTCCATGCACCTCAGCCAAACCGCTACATACACGTATCCAAAATGCCCTACGACACCATCACCATGGAGCCCTATCCAATGCAATCCGCATAGCGCCTCCACTCCGGATCGACGTCCAACCCAGCAAAATCCTCCTCAGTCATACAGAGCAACGCGTCAACATCTCCCTCCTCGGTGCGCGGCATGAAGTAGATATCGCTCTTCAGCGGCGCAAAATCAGGGCGTCGCACCAGAGCGGGTTTGCCGAGGAGTGGCCCGAACGCAACCCGGTAGAGCTGTACGTCGGCCCACGATGAGGACCCGATATCGGTTTGCGGGTCGAAATCGCCGCCGTACGAGATACGCGACCGATCCTGCTGCGTAGTAATCCGCGTCGCGAAGCTACGAATGTAGTGGCGTGTATCCCACGAAGCAGGGTGCCAAGGGGGACCACCGCCACGCAACTTGCAAGGGGGTAATCCCGCCGCGCGAGAGAAGGTAGCACTGGCGACGCTGGCGATGACCCGTGGAGAGGACGAGCAGCCTGTCTCCGGTGCAGTAAATTTGCATGCTGCTGCTCCTTTGGGGACTCATAGCACAGTCTGGTCACCAAGTCATGAAGACCTTGCATCCGTGCCAACAGCTACCAGCTGGTCAACTGCGCAAACCCCCTTGCTCGCATCCATTCCCCGCGTTTCGGATGCGACGCTGACGGGGTCCCCAGAAGAGCACGGGTCCAACTGGTTGCCGATACTTCACGCCAATGACCACATGGATGCGGTTGGCACGGGTCTGCCTGCCGCGTTCTGGGAATCCCTGATCCGCGGATCAGATCATGACTTTTCCTGGGACATGGACTGGCAACCCCTGAGTGCAAGACCCCAAGGGCACCCCGATGACCCCGGCAGCCGTCCACATCGTGCTAGTATGGGAGAAATGCCAGAGGCAAAAATAGGCCCCGTGCAGTCCGCGCAGCTTAGATCGCTTGACGACGGGCAGGTGAACAGGATACCCGCGCCAGACTTTCGCACGCAATCGCTACCGTCAGCGTTGCAATCAGAGCTGTCTTTCCCCACGTCTGCTCGTGCCAGGCCATCGTCAGAAAACCTAGGGAGCAGCAGTCGCGATAAGCCCGCCACAATTCCGCACTTTTGGATGCAACAGTTCTCCGAGTTGAACATGCGTCTGTATCAGTTGGCAGCGACCAGCAGCACCCCAGAACGGGATAACAACCGTCCGCGGCAGCCCGCGTCATTCCCTACCCAGTATGCTGGGAGGGTCATCGATGTGTCCTCGGCGTTTCTGGCACTGTTAAAGGCTATCGGGAGCCACACGCATGGTATTGATGACACCGACGTCAACAACCTGTCCTGGGACAGGGGAGAGAGGCGCCGAGATCAGCATATGAGCTTTCCGGAATACTCGTCTGAGTCCAGCGAAGACGAGTTTGGGGAAAGAGGAGGACGGTCACTGGAGAAAGATGGGCGCCGATCTTGGCGTGATGCAAAGAAATTGCGGAAGACAACACCCCCCTTGACAGATATCACAACCCTGCTGCAGCTGCTGGCCTGTTATCTCCGCCTCCGCCGACTACACAATATCCTCTACATTTACATAGAGCAGTATATGGCAACGACGGCGGCGACAGCGGCATTCCGACCGACATCCTCTCAAGAGACTTTTAACGCACTCGGAGGAGGCATGGGCACGGGCATACAGCCGCCATTGTTTAAGGATCTTCACATTGGAGGAGCCCCGCTGGGAGACTACCACCTCTTCCAGGTCAAATTCGTGCTACAGATCGTGGTACATATTCTGGGTGAAATCGAATTCTCCCTAGGATTACCGGCAGTCTACCGCATCAGTAAACGACCAGACGATGAAGGGTCAGGTATCCTTGGCTCAAGCATCTCCCCACAGGGTGCTCAGTACCGTGATGCAGGACCAAGCAGCCTCCGTTGGGCGCGATGGCAGAGAGACCAGCATGGTGTTAGCCATGCGCAAGCGGCTGGGCCAGATACGGAAGCTTCTGCGAGGCTCCATTAATCTGTAGACATCATTTCTCTCTGGCTAGACTATATATATAACATGGCAGGCAATATGAACCTGATGAAGGAGTACCAAATAAAAGACGTAGACGCTCCAGTAGGCAGTAGTTGGCTCTTAAGCCCAATGAGCAGGAGTCATTTGGACGCCCTCGTGGCCTTAGATCCGAAGCACAGGGCGGATATAGGTGATGGCCGGTCCACGATTGATAACTTCTTCTGCTCTGAAACTGGCATACCGATCCGGAATCGGCTTGAACTCGAAACTGAGAACGAGCATAATAATCATCATGCGCAGTTCCAAGCGAGCTAAACGTTTGTCCTGTAATCCCCTTGTCAGCGTTGAAACGAAGCCCTGCCAGGATTGCCTGGGGTTCCATACCAAAGCAGCCGCGAGGCCCGGCACCAAAGGGCAACATGGGTCCCGCATAGGCGTCGTAGTTCCCCTGGGCATCGATCCACCGTTCGGGCTGATACACTCCTTTGGTGGTGCGGTCCCATTTCCCGGTAGTTCTCGGTCTGGAAGAAGGGGAGCGCAACTGCGGGTCAATCTCAAAATCATCCATGTCCTCCAAGCTTTGCACACTGGGGGCTCCGAAGATGTCAATCCCCGGTGGGATTCGATAACCTAAGACCGTCACTTCCCGGGTGGTGCGGCGAGTCCATGACGGCGCGGTGAGCGCGATGCGGATTAGTTCTTGGATGCTCGCCTCCACGAACGGGTGTTCCGAATTCACCATCTCCTCGTGCGAGGGCAAATTATTTGCATTGGCCCCTGGGAACAGCTCCAGCAGAGCCTCCCGGAGCTTGTTCTGCTGGTCTTGATACGCCGTGAGATACTTCAAACTCCACTTCGTGGTATCCTGCGTAGTTTCGTGTCCTCCTACAATATAAGCAAATGTCTCGTCTATCATCTCGCGATGACTCGTCTGCCAGCCCTTGGCTTCTGCTCGCGCCTCCCGCTGGAAGATCTCGTCCATCGCGCAGCGGACTTCCCGCTGGGTGGTGTCGCGGCCGGATGATGCGAATTTACCGCGGGAATTCTCAATCAGCCGCATCATGGCGGACTCTTTGACCCGCCACGCCTCTTTCCAGGAAGGCAGGAATGAGATCCAGAGCTTGGTAGCAGACAACCAGACTGAGCCACGCATGTTCTTCAAATGTTCCACCAGGATATGACAAGCATGCACAATGTCTGGCAGGTCGTGGGATTCGGCGACGTATGCCGCCTGATCAATATCAGCAACATCCTAGGTCGACTTGGGAGTCTGTTCGGCGGCCTTGATCCGTCTCGTGGTCAGACCGAGATCGTCACCGGTTGCAGTTGTCCAGATCCTGTCATCGTTAGTCTCGAACCTCTAGACTTGTCCCCAGAATGCTACGTGGGAACAGTACATACTATGTCAAACCTCACACGTCAGTATCCCCTCTCATATTAGGACAGGCCTGATGTTCATACCATGTCAAAGGTCACTTGCTTGATGTCATCGGACACTTCCACCGGCCGTCCGTTGGCCAGGCGCACTTTGGTGGCCCACAGACGAACCAGATTGCCCGTGTGCCGGTGGATTGTACTCGCGGAGACCGTGTTCAGGAATTGACTGGCCATGGTGACCGCCCAGGTATTGCGCTGCTGCTTGAATTTGTCGTGGGAGGGCATGGAGATGGTCCCCTCGGGGAAGAGGATGCCCACCCACTCGGTCAGAAAGCCACCGCGGTCGAACTCCTTGGTCCGCCGCGACGAGATATCAATCAACTCCTGGATATCCGCCACCACCACAATCGGCTTCCGGAAGGGCCCCAGGAAAACCTGGAAGATCGGACTCCGGAGCTGGCGGCTTTTCGCGGCAAACCACCGGAACCCTTCTCCAGTCCGGCGAGTGAGTTCACAAAATCTACGGCGTCGCCAAACGGATTCCAGGGAGATTGCAACGTGTAGGGAATGCCGGGGAGAGGTTTTGGCACGGCCGCGTAGTAGATGGCCGTCATCAGGGTGGCGAGGGAGAGGACAGCGGTTGCGAGAGGGTGAGATAGAATCCCCTCTAGCACGCTCCGGGATCCAGAGGACACAGCGAGCGATAGTGTCTCGCTTGGTTCACGTATTGCCTCCATGGCGTTCCTGATAATGTGTGTTGGCAAGTAGGGGGTTGTATAAGGTTTGGTAAATATGTTCGATACCAAGGCAGTCTGGTACCAGCGGCAACGCCATATATATCCGAGCCTCATCGTAGCTGCGTCGGTGTCGGAGACGCTCTGAGCTCTGATAGTCTCGAGGCATTACATCTAAACTCTCCGATTCGTCGGTCAAAGCCTTCCAGTTCTACTAGCCCTCGGGCCGAGTCAAAATACCTAGGGCCATGGTTTACGGGAGAAGAAACATCGAATAACATACGGTGTCGTGGGTTTATTTCAAGCAGCGGTCTCATCTGATTGAGTCCTATCCGCAACTATCACGTAGTAGTCATATAGCCAAACGGAAATTAAACCAACAGCGGGTTCAGTTGGCCAACGTGACCAGCTTCTTCGCAGAGACACCCTTCTTCACTGAATCCAAAGCTTCCTGAATGCCCTCCAGGCCCTTGGTCGGCACGACCTCCGGCGGGGGCGCAACCTTGTAAGCCCCCTTCGCCAGCGCCTCGGGCAGATACCCAGCAAAGGTGGCGGGGTTTGTCTCATGGTAGATAACCGCACCGCCCGAAGCAAAGATCATCTTGGCCTCCACGCCCTCAGGGGCAGCGCCTTCAGGGACAGGGTTCGTGGCGACGACGCGCAGGTTTTGTTTCGATTGATGCGCCACCTGGCAGGATGGCGGCACGTCGCCAGCGGCTTGTAGAACCCCAACACATTCGCCCTTGTCCAAGTCGGCAACAATATTGCGAATCACGTCAGGGTCGTTGTAGTCGTAGACGTGATCGGCGCCCAGACCCTTGACGTACTCAAAGTTGCGGGCGGAGGCAGTGGTAAAGACCTCAAAGCCCGCTGCCTTGCACAGTTGGATCGCGTTGCCGCCAACTCCTGAACTGCCGCCCCAGATAAAGATGGATTTACCGGTGCTGTAGACAGGCGTGCTGGTCGTGGGGAAGGGCAAGCCAAGATAGTCCTTGGAGAAGAGACCATGGGCCGCCGTCGCAATACAGAGAGGAAAGACCGATGCCTCGGTGAAAGACAAGGAGTCGGGAAGCTTGCACGCCATGCTGTGGTCAAGGATCACATACTCCTGGAATGCGCCTTGCTCAGGCTTCGCGACGGCGGCCCCGAGAGCCAGGCCTAAAACACGATCGCCAGCCTGAAATCCGTCCACTGCTGAACCGATCTTCTCCACCGTACCGGCAACATCCTCGCCCAGGATCAGTGGGTATTTGATAAACGGCAAAGGCACATCCTGGACCATAGCATCAGCGGGATTCATTGCCCAGGCCTGCACCTTGACCAAGATTTCGTTATCAGCGATGTTCGAGGGTATCGGACTCTCGCGGATGACGCCGGGCTCACCGGCCTGGTCCTGCCAAAGAGAACGATTCATAGTCGGCAATGGTTCTATGCTGAGCGTGAATGTGTTGGAGATCTTTCATGAAGAGTGGAAAGGACTACAAGGCTCTAATCCGTAGAGTCTCTGTTCCACTCTTATGCTCCTGCCTTATCATGGACGGTGTACATGGCACCCTCAAACCGAGCAAGGATCTACTTGCTGTAAGTGGACACTTGCATCAATCGCAAGCTTTACAAGCATCATTAGTCCTGTCTTCGCGTCTCTTTAGCGTCGGAACCAGGGGTTCGGAGGATTGTTTGCGGATGTAAGCGGACGTAAGCGGATTTAAGTGTGCACAACTCGGGGAGACTCTTGTTGTTCGACTCGTCCGAGTCATAAGATTCTTCATATCCGCGCCCCTGTCTCCCCGACTAACATGTTGGTTGGGTAATGATCAATGCGCTGAGAATCTGTGTGTACAGGCTACGTAGTCATGTTGCAACGCTGGATTCTTATGCTCACACAGCCGGGTCCTGTCGAGCCCGAGATGCTCGCACACCACTACCCCGGCGCCGGAACGGCCGACGAGCCGTATCGCATCGACTTCCTGAAGCACGACCCCCACGATCCGATGCAGTTCCCTCCGTGGCTGCGATGGATGCTATGCTGCATTTGTGGGGGCGCCACCTTCTCTGTGGCGTTCATTTCCAGTTCATACGCCAGCGGAGTAACGCAAATAGCCAAAGATCTAGGAAGTAGTGAAGGGATTGCAACGTTAGGGCTGAGCCTCTTCCTCGTCGGCTTTATCGTTGGACCCTTATTTTGGGCCCCTGCTTCTGGTACGCTTGAACACCGCCACTCTTTTATCTCCTCTGACGTTAACCTTCGCAAACAGAATGGCTTGGGCGTCGGCCAATCTTTGTCCTCTCGCTCGGAGGCCATGTCGCCCTGAACGTGTGTCTCTGCTTCTGCCCAAACCTGGCCGCTGTACTCCCCCTGCGCCTTCTCTCCGGTGCCTTCGGTGCCTCCTCGTTGACGAATGCAGGGGCGGTCATAGCAGACACCTTCCCTCCTCAGGTACGGGGTCTGGCCATCACCGTCTATGCGCTAGTGCCTCTCTTCGCCCCGATCCTGGGTCCATTAGTTGGTAGCTTTGTAGCCGAAGCATGGGGTTGGCGGGCATTGATGGAACTGAATGCGCTTCTCTCTGCAAGTGCCTGGATTGCCCTGCTCATCGCGCTGCCAGAGACATACGCGCCTGTCTTGCTACGGCTGCGGGCTCAGCACATTGGTGAGCTAACGGGCAAAGTGTGCGTCTCATCCATGGCAGTCCAACCCAGCGACGAGCCTGGGGTCCGGTTGCGAGATGTCTTGTCGCGACCAATTCGGCTCGCCGTCCACCAGCCGATCCTCCTCCTCCTGGCCGGATACCAAGCAATCGTCTTCGGGACCCTCTATATGGCCTTTGCCGCCTTTCCGATTGTACACAGCGCGGGCCGGGGCTGGTCTCCCGGGATGAGCGGACTGTCAATTCTAGGTTTGGTCGGGTCCCGGTGCTCCGTACTCTTCCAGCTCTGGGATCACCATCGATATGCGCGGCTGATAGAGCGCTTGGCCCCCCAACACCCCTCGCCCGAGGCTCGACTGCCCGGATGCTGCCTGGGCAGCGTTTCTCTCACCATTGGGCTCTTCTGGTTGGCGGGGACGAGCAGCCCCCATTTCCATTGGCTGTGGAGCATCACTGCAGGCATCCCCTTTGGGTTCGGGGTGGTTTTGATCACCATCGGGTCGACCAGTTATCTGGTTGACGCCTACACGGTTTTCGCAGCTTCTGCGCTGACGGTCTGTATCTGTGCACGCGCAGCATGCGGCGCGTTCTCTCCTCTCTTGATTCGCCAAGCCTTTTCAATCTTGAGCGTCCGGTGGGCCCTCTCGATCCCGGCCACTCTGGCCCTGGTGTGCGCGCCGTTTCCCTTTGTGCTCTATCACTGCGGGCCACAGATGCGATCACAGTCCGGATTGGCACGTCCACTCAAGTCTATATCATTTCAAGATCGGGATCAGAACTCTTGGCCGGACTGGACTCCTTTGCTTCCGCAGGTATAGTGGGTTCTTGGCTTAATTGGGTTAGCATCTGGATTGTGGCAGACTAGAGAAGCCATGGAACAGATTTCCAGTGAGTCTAGAAGTCTTCTAGTACGAACTTTCTTTAGATCAGCACTTACCTTAATCTCACCCCCAGGGTCTGAAAGCCAAGCGCCACGGCGGTTCCTACGTCCCACGAAGCAGTAGCAATTCCACTTCGATTACCTCCAACCGCACGCAAAATACCAACACCAACATCGTCACCGCTCACGAACACACGCAGACCGTAGCAAGTGGTAGACAGGACGAAAGCCAAGGATCTCAGTCCAGTTTAGAAAGCATGGCGCAAACGATGAATGTCTACTTTCGCCCCCAGTCTCGTGGCGGTGGTTATATTCCCAAGCGAAGTGCTTAAGAACGCCGTCGAAAGCGAACATTGTATTTCCATAAATGGCAAAGAGGCAAGAATTCGGCGAAGGTTCTATGGCTTCGTTGAGAGGCGCAGGAAGCTTCTGCGATCATAGTTGAGAGGGGAGCTCAATGAGTACTAGTGTAACCATATGGCATCTAGTAGATTACCAGCGAAGCCCTCGTCTTATTACTCTATAATAGTACTGGACTACTTGGATTGTGTCCCTGCTTCCATTCATTGCAAAGTTCACTCATGGAATGTAACTACCCTTGCCTACCTTGGCCTATATTCAAGAGAAGAAGAAGCCTATGTGCGCTCTATGTACATGCCCACGTTCTGGACCTCATACATAATATTACCGTCACTGCTGAAGCAACTCTGATACGTTTGTCACTCGAGGGAAGCTGGCCCTCACGGGCACCCGGGGCTTGTGCTGGTCCTCGGGCAGAGAGACAAAAGAGCTCGCAGCTCAAAATCCCGGTTTTGAGGATGGGGGAAGAGTCCTAAGGTGCTATGTCTCGCGGGCAGGCTGTGGGGACCAGATAATGCCCTTGGCAGGAGCCGCTACAGGGGAGGTGCGCGAGAGAGACCCAGACATTATGACATTAGAAATAGACGGTCACATAAGACGGAGAATGCCAGGTATGCGGGCATCAAACCCCACAGTCACGCTAGCTTGTACTGCCGGAATATTTCAATGGGCATTATATGAGCCACGATGTCATCTCAACCATCGTACCCGGGTGAGAATTGAAAGCCCTTCAGAATAATCCCCGCCTCCTCCGCCTCCTCTTTGTCCACCCGGGAGGGTGATATCGGGGCGCAGCAAGCTTAGGTCAAGTAGAAAGGAGCAGCAGAAAAGAACGAAGTGTACAAAACAGCCAAGGATTGTCGAAGGCCCTGGAAAACATAAATGGAATGACTAAGAGATGAAGTAGCCAATGGTAGAGCAGGGAAGTTTCTACCTGGTACTAGAGGCACACAGATTACAAGGGAGGACATCGCCCTAGACAGCTTTCACACGATAGATTTCTTTTTTGGCTCTCCCGCTTTTGTCTATCTAGTTAGATATCTTGCCACATGAGGATGCCAGTCACTTTAGACCGAAAAGTTAGACTCAAACCCAAAGTTACGGTATAACACAATGAGGAGCCCAGCAAGTATGATTACGACCGTGAGTAGGCGATTGGACCTGGGGGAGTCCTGGCCATGCCTAGTTTATGTATATTGACATGCAAACCGGCGCATGTGCCCAACATGAGGCAGCTAGTAGTCTACAGCCTATGGTAAGTAGAACAGTCTTTTGCATACTTGCAAGTGATACTCTGGGTGGACTAGTTGCTTGGCTGATCATTCTGCCAGAAGAGGAATAATTTCTACAGAACTGTAAGATCTGCAAAAACGAACAGTGAGCATATGATCAAGGGATAAAGGGCTAGTGACGTGAGATCTTGTAGTAGAACTCGATCTCGCAGGTTTCTTACCGCCATCCTTCCCAAATATGCCTTCCCTCATGCGAGTATCGATTATCTACTTGGATGGTGCAGGTGCTTTAGACATCTGTTTATTGAGGCCCTCTATTTTTCGTTGATTAGTTGGCGCAATAACGTCTGAACCACTCGAACATATGAACGAGCCAACTTCGAATCCGAGCCCGTGTTATATCTGAATTGTGAACCCTGTACGAAAGTCTGAGCCTTCATGATACGAAGAGCTTGAGCCCAAACGGGAAAACTAGCCAGAATGGCTGAAAGACAAAGGCGCCAGGCGACTCCCGCCGGTGCAATATTTCGCTGGTGACCAGCCTTTTCCTGCAGTAGTTGTTTTTTATTTTTAAAAAAAAAGAAAAAGAAATCAATTAACTGGTTATTCGAATGAGGCTTTCTTATAAGCAGCAAACATAGCATTGGGGTGGAACATTCGAGAATAGATGACGACGAGGATCCCATGCCCCTCATATCCTCCACTCGATCAAGTGAGGCAAAATCATTACCCTCACCGTCACTCGTCAAATAGACCCTACCTTGCGGCTTAATGTCTGCCGAGGGAAGACAAGCCCGAAGCAAGAGGCCATTTTATCATGGTCACGTACACTGAGCACAGACATAGAGAGGATTACAATAAACGATCACCTACTCGCCTTGCTCAGACTGTGACTCCTGTTGGTTACTCTTGGTCTATAGCATACTTTCCTGAAGTTTAACAAAATGGACAGCTCTGTACCTATAGGCCTATCGCCAGGGTAGTGGGATGGCGACATCTAAGCTTGCTGCAATTTCCTGCACTTTGTTGTGAGTCACCTCCAGAATGATGAAGAAAGTTGCCAGTCTCAGCTGAGACTTTACATGTACTTGTGGTCAGGAGAACCTGTAGGTGTTTCCAACGGGTCTCCTTGTAATTGGTTGCCTTGTCAGACTTATGGCCAGGGTGCATGGCGGGGTAAGGCAAAAGGGAGGGGAGAGGAGAGCTTAAGCAGCACAAAACCTCAACCAGGCGAAAATTGCCAGCGGGGCCCGTGCCATGGCGGCAGATATAAGGTGGTGTTGCGCCCCTCGAATTTGGCAGATTAACAGCAAGATGTCGGAAGATGTTGGTCGAAGGGGTTTCCGTTGTCTGGAGTGCGGAGGAAGTAATGTTTTTCAGCGCCGAGTCCAGAAGCCAAATATTTTGCTGAATGGGGGGCGTCCATACCAGAAGTGCTACGGCTGTCGTGATCTCTTTTGGCTCGATGGCAAAGGCCTCTGGCCTACTAACCCGCCTTGCCCAGAATGTAAGATCCCTTGCCGTCTGCAACTTTGTAGAGGAGGATCTGGCTGTCAATCGTGCTGTGCTTATGGAACCTGTGGCTACTATGAGCCGAGAACTGTGGCAGAGGCAGAAGTGTGGATAGAGGAATTCCGACGTCAGGTGCAGATAGATCTTAGCCGTCTCGCTCTCGAAGAGGCATTTCTCAGGAGGTGTGGGCTGCGAGAGGAAGCTCTGGAGATGAGGCGTCTTTTTGAGCGGCGCCGAACCTTGAAGAGGGAAGAGGATGAGGCGCTTGAAATGAAGGGGTTCTTGCGGCGAAGACGGGGTTTGACTATGGGGGATGCGAACATCTGAAGCTTGGGGGCAGTGTGCAGTTCGAGTCAAATGTAAAGCCACAAAGGCTTTAGCGCGGGCTCATGATGTGTTATGGGGTATTTTCGCAAGTGCTAGGGAAAGAAAAGAGATGGGGACTTACCCTGTGGCTTTATTCCACAGGTGCGCCTAGGGAGAGCTGACGCCGCAAGGAGGGAAATTGATTGTTTTCTGATGGGATCTGGTGAATTTAATTTTTTAATTTATTTTGATTGCGTCGAATACTTCACTCGTAGCATAATTTGTTTTTCAGTACTACTTCCGCCCACGATCTGTTCGGCGGTTGTGCCTCCAGTCTGGCCCGGAAAGTTTGAAATTCTTCCCGCAGTTCCTCATTTTGAGCACGAAGGAGCTGCTGTCCTGCTTTTAGTTCCTGCACTTCAGATTTCACTGGCTCGGTTATCTGTCTGGTGCTTAAGTATATTATTGAAGCTGATTAAAACCGGTCAGATATCCTGGTTAATTACCCGTCTATTATTTTCTCTGTAAGTTGTGAAGTCCGGGTTTGTGATCAGTCCATTTTCTTCTATATCAGCGCCTCGTCTGCAATATATCCTTGTTGTCTGATCTTTAGGCTAAAGTTATATTAGCTGAAATATTTGGTATTCTCTGTAAATTTATAGAATAGGGTTTAGTAGCCCCTGCAGGCGGGATTATTATTAGACTGGAATTAGTTCCTACTCGGCATACAGCAACAGCTGTCATAATAAGACAATTCTCTGCAATTGTTTGATATTGAATCCTACCGACGAATCCAAATCCCAAGTCAAGGATCAATGTCCTCCTTTCTCGACCGTCCTTTTGTCACCTGTTCTTGACCGGCTACCACTCGATACAGTCGAATACTACAGTCAGGTGGTACAGTTAGAAAATAAACTAGATTCACTAAATAATATATAAGTATTATAGATATAATTACCTGGATTAAAGCTACTCAAACTATAAATAGGATTTTTAAATTATCCTAAACTACTTCAGAATGATTTTCTAAAGTTATAAGATAATAAAAAAATCTATTATAGTATCTAGTATAATTTATGGCTCTACTTTGAATTGCTCCATACAGCATGTAGTATTGTCAAACAGCATATTGACATTACAAAATGAGCAAAGGTGCGAACTTTGTTACATTGCAATTTAATCTTGGAAGAAAACAAAAGAAGTACCACTAGATCGGCAAGTAGCTACGTACACGAATTTCCATCTTACCCATTAAATTGTTTCCCATTGCTTAACGACTTCCAAGATAGTTTTGGTCAAGTCCTCCGGGGCGGACAATTGCGCACTGTGACCGGTGGCAAGTTCCCGGGTGATCCATTTGGCTCCAGTTGCCTGAACCATGGCCATCTGGGCCTCATAAGGCACCGCGCGATCATTGCGAGTATAGATGTAGGCAATCCTGTCGTTGAAGGCCTCAGTGTTCCAGCTGGCCTCGGGACAGGGGCTGGAGAAGGAGGTCAAGCCCTGACTAAGAGAGGTCTGGATAGCCGCGTCGGCAAGGGTGGGTTCAACGTCGTAGAAAACAGGCGGCTTGGGCTCGTCACATTTGACGAGATTTTGTTCTTTCTATTGATTCCTGATCGTTAACATCAAGTATGGAAGTGGGCCGGGTCAATTTTTGTTGGTGGTGGGGAGGGGAGGCGGCGGAGGAAGAGGAGGCACATACATCCATATACAAGTGAGGAGGCAAATGCCCACCAAAAGAGTCAATAATACTCAGACCATCACCTCCACGGGACAGGATTGCCGCGATAAAGATCTGGCCAAGCACGGAAGTGGATTTGCCCTGAGCGGCACGGTCGGCGGGACCCAGTCCGCGTGCGGCCGCGCTGGCAGGCATCCCACCGTAGGAGTGGCTGATCAGGATCACATCTTGGTTCCCAACATCCAGAAGAGGGAGTAGCAGCCGGTTTCGCACATAGTCGGCGTCGTCGGCTGCGGTGACAGCTCCTTGGGCGCCAATGCTGGGGAGGAGGCCAGTGAGGGCTCCGTAGCCAGCAGATAGGAGGAGGTGGAGGAGGTGGGCGTAGTGCGCGGGGTTCTGAGAGGCACCCGGCACAACAACCAACGCAGGCTTCTTCTTGTCGGGGGAAACAGTCATGATTGTATAAAGTTATTGTGGGAAGGGAGAAGCTAGTAATAGGATATGGTAAGGGGCAAAGAAGAAAACCAAAAATATCTTAGCCGTGGGAGAAATAAGTTCAGCTGCTGGAAGGGCAAACAAAGAGGGGTTTGGGACAAGTATTTATGTCTGTAAATGAGGGGGGGGGAGCCTTACATGACAGCAACGACTACCACATTCCCCTCCGAAGGCCGGCGCTTACCATATATTTGAGCGTCGTAAGATGATCTTTGTCTATCGCCATAGCGAGAGGAAACTACGTTTGCTGAAGCCAGCCAGGCTGAGTCTCGTCTTGCTCCAGAACAGGCAAGGGTAGTTGGGTGCCACAGTGAGTGAGGCAATGGAGGCAGTCGAGTAGCCGAAGTAATAAAGAACTACTGTTTTGGGGCTGAAAAGTTTTGTTGCTTCTTCGGCGATGTTCTGGACACTGTAGGCTGAGCCTTGGTGACCACACCTTAATTTATAAGGTAGATGTAGTAGCATACAATAATATGACGTAGTTTTAAGGATAATGACCAAAGAGACACAATTTCAACCACCCTCCATGGTCCAGCATTTACTTTTCAGACTGGCAAAAGTTCCACCTGGCTTGAGGAAGTTGGATGCAAAGTCTTCTCTGCCCCATGCTGGTGAGATTTTCCCGACTGGAAATGTGATAGCGGACAGTTGCGCGCCTCGTGGAACTTCGTTGATCCCTCCTTCTTGCTGCTGAGGAGCCGAATCCATTGTTTAGGCCCTCACCAATTGTGTAGCAGGGGTCCGTATATAAGTATAGAGCCCACAACAATAAAGATGAGTGGCTCGAGAAGTACCCATAGAATATTATAAATAAAGGGCGCTAGAAAATGAAATAAATATGTTATTAGTTAACATATACAACGAAAACTGAGACTGCAATATCAATTCCGGGAGAACATACCTTCAAATATACTACTGATGGTTGCAGTCTCCTTCGTCCACTGAACAGCATAGTAAAGTCTAACAAGTGATACCGCCATGCAGCTATTTCACCTCTCAATAATCAATTATCCGACGGAGTAACTGAAAGAAATATTAATATCACTTACGTGCTTCCCAAAACAAAGATCACAGACATAAACAGCTTCTTTGATTGATCTATTTGTAAGTTCTGTACAGCTGCAATTAGTAGAGCTAGTATCAGAAGATTAAAGAAGCTATTTCCAGCAACGTAACAGATTAGAATCGCTAACGTATTAATATCATAGGATACGGTGGGGTCCCATTAAAGGTATACCAGCTATTTTAAGAAGATAACAGCCAGTATAATAACCAAAGTAAAGCTGGAGATCAGTGTAATAAGCATATTACTCGCCACGACAAACGGACAGGAAATGCCAAAAGTTCGCCGGTAGAAAATAGTAAGGAGACTTTTATAACCCCCATAGTAGCAATCTAAGCATTTTCGCAAGCGAAATTTATCTTCAGTGCGAAAATAATAGCTTCCATGGTTGGCTGATAGTTCGGGTCTCCGCTGCCCGTAACTGCATCTATATAGTCAATAATTATACTAATACCACATAAGACGATCTGGTCACAAGTACTGAATATTAGCAACCTGAATAATTAGAGTAGATAATAAGCGAGCCCTACCAGGGCAAGGATAGTTATCCAGTCGTCGACACCTAGATAGAGCTTGGAATATATCCGCACGTAGACGCGAAGTATAACGGTAAGAATAGCTAAAACTCCTAAAATTGTGGTCACAGTAATGATAACCTTAGCCATATTAGTAAATACCATAATCTTTATAGTATAATATCTTGCTGATTTAGATTGTGGACAAGTAGTATAGGTAAAAGATAGAAATAAGTAATAATTATAGCAGAGGACTAACGGCTAAGATTTATCTTCTTATAATAGCTGGAGAAGAGCATAATACATGTTCTCCCTCAGCTATTCCGTAAGGGGGCTGGAAATAGACAGGTTAAATACTAGACTAGCTCAATATCTGTCTGCTAATGTCTGTCTGACTATAGCGACTGTATAGCCCCAATACACCAGGATTAGAGATATACTATGTCTGTAGCAAGGCTGTCTATATTAGTAGATAGACCAGAGCAACCGTGGGGGCCAAAGAAGTTTCCTGAAAATGGCAGACACGGGCCTGTGACAGAAACTGTATGAATCACAGTAGCTTTACTAGGCTGGGGGGAGAGGGAGGGAAGAGAGAGAGAGAACTGTGTTACAGAGATATAACTACTTCAAGGCAGCTATGCTAGTAGACTGCACTGCCCATGTAGCTCAGGGTACTCGGAGACTGAATAGAAAGGGGCATAGTGTCTCTAGGTCTCTGGAACAATGCCAAGGAAGCTATTAATTAAAAGTAATCTTTATAAAAACAGCAGGTATCAAAGGACTAGTTCGGGGTCCTATGACTCCGGGCCGCCCCGTGGATAGACTAGCCCTCTAGCTCCTCAACTCCTGTATATGCACTTCGGTGGAAAGGGTGGGTCGAGCGCAGCGGAGATTTTTACTTTTTAGACTGACTATACGCTAGTACACTCAGATTAAAGTATCGAAACTCTCAAGTTGATCTGCTATCTGACCTAGACTACCCGCATCTATTCGCTTTCCCTCAGACGCTAAGAAGATTCCACATAATCCCTCTGTTTGCTGCACACCGGTGGCTATGGCTTACAAGTTCGTGGGGTCCAAATGGTGAGGTTTACTCATCACCCCGATCAGGCACTGTTGCCGATGTCAGGACACTTGTTGATAACGCCAAGAAGGGGAATCCGAAATCCGAATGCATGAACTTACCTGTCCTCGTAAGTGATGAAGCGGGTGTTCAGTACAGCAGAGGCATCACGCTCCTCAATTTCGGATGGAGCTGTGACTGGGGCCGCCGTGGCAGTGCCGGCCAGGGTGAGAAGCGCCGCTAGTGCGCTGAATGCAGTACGCATAGTAAAGTGGTTTATGAAGTCAGTGGCTAAGCTCGGTGTCGACCTGAAGTTCAAGGAGCTTGGTAGTAAGAAACAGGAAGAGATGAGATAGAGAAGTTGGTGAGGTTGCCTCCGCCAGGATATCACGACATCACAGAGCGGCGACGAACCTTAAATAGTCCATACTCTTCGCCAATATCCTCAGTCTCTTGATATAAGCTACTTGCTGAGACGGTTCCCCTCCAACCTTCTCAAATTAGAAGTCCCTTGAGATGGTCTCGGGCTAAGGGAATTCTAAGCGGCTGCATCTTGTCCGCCCTCTCTCACATCAGTCCAGAGTAGACGTGTGCTGCGCATTAGGTCAGAAGTGGGGTTTACATAGTATCTGTTTGATCCTTCTTCGTACTGTGCGAAAAAAAAATAGAAAAAAAGCCTCTCAATCGACTAGTACAGGACCTTCCACGTCCTTCCTGATGTGGGATGAGCGGTGGGTCAGAGACGAGTAATTACACCAAACGACTAGTGGCTAATATCAATCATGCATTAATAACTCCAGGCTAGTCCTTTCGGCAACCTTCTAGGAGCAAAACGTAGGAATCCCGCACTAATTTTGCCCCCACCATCCATATTCGTGAGGGTCGATAATGATGTGCATCGGTCTGGGTGTATATGGCTGGGGCAGCTGAATATCCAGCTCGCTTAGAGGTGAGTCTCACAGCAGTGGCTAGGCTTTGGTAAACACTCCTCACTCCACATCTCCGCTCTTTCCTCTGTACTTCCTCCTACTGATTGCCTTTCCCCAATCGTGTTGTCTGTAATCTTTTCTGGTGCAGGTTTTTCCTTGGTGCCCTGTCTTCCCTCTATAATTCCTCTTCTCTGCCCTCTGCATTTTTCGTACTATCTTCTACCTCTTTAAAAAACTCTCATATACATTAACACTAGCTATTACCATAACTGCATCCAGGCTAGAAGATAAGCGGAGCGAAGAACACCTTATTTCAAGTTTTAATATGGAAAATTTCCTCAAAGACAATAAACATCCCGGGGCGAGAAGGCCACGATGGTGCCGGTATTATCCTAATAGGACTCTGACTCTATCCTCATAGATTTTGTTTCTGGTTATAGCTTCCGCCTACCTTTGGTCAACAATAGCTCGTCATCAGAAGACAGCTGCGGCTTGCTAATGCGCTGACTACTTACCAATCAACTCACCAGCATTGGAGGCCCTTGAGAACACAGGCTATATTGAGAAGTTCTACAGCAGCTTTGCGAAGCCCAATGCTTTCAAGGGGCCTCCAAGCCCTGCCATCAATGCTGCCTGGGATGATATTACTTATGCTTCTGGTAAATCGTCTTCAAATAGACCCAGTTCTATTAAACACGAGGCTTACCATCCAGCTGAAATAGGTGGTATCATCAATTTTGATGAGCAAACTTTGTAGCATATCAATGCGTCCGAATACTCAGTTGATTTGGCTGACGAGCTCGGTGGTGGTTACATGGGCTCAGTGGAAGTTTTGCATCAGCTACATTGTTTGAATATGCTCCGCCAAGCTAGTTACGAGGATTATTACAAGGATAAACCGGGCCCGTGGGAGGATAGCCCGCAGATTCTACGGCATCATCTTGGTAAGTTATGACTGGGGGATGAAAGTACTTATAGGAAATCAAATAACTTGTTGATACATCCATTAATATAGATCATTACATTGATATCCTCCGACAGAAGGTAAGCCAGGATGGTGTTTTGCATCAGTACTTGACGTTATTGTTTGAATGTTGCACTGGCTAATAGCTTTCACTTGCCAAATTGTTGATATATGATGCGGACGTTGGTATTCTGACATATATCTGGGTGAGGGGGTATAAAACCCCATTTCTAGACTTCAATATCTATAAAACGACCTCCTCCGTCCCTTTCCCACTCCAGCAATCATAATACATGTAGCATCCTTCAAGGGCTCAGATTTGCAGGTACAAGGCTAACTTTATATGACATTTACAGGCACTATAAATATCATGATCTTCACGTGGTAAAGCAATAGGTCAGGCAGCATTAACTCTACACGACACCCGAACATAGCATTGAGCACTTTTCTGGGGCGAAGGAGATACCTAGCCCACCGTAAATACTTAGATATTATACAGACGACTATCCGCCATAAATATACTTCAGGTTAAGAGATCTAACAAGTGTTCACCCAGCAAGCAGTAAGGGACAGAGTCACAGCGCATGACTTACCGAATAGACCCATTATCATCAATATAATTTACTACAAACTAAGTTTCGAATATATTTATCAGTAGAACAGTTCATAAAGGGGCTTTCAGTACAATAATATAATTCAGAAATTCAGATACCCTGGCATAACCCCAGGTCATCGCTTTTGCGCCACAAGATAAGGAAATATCTTACCTATTCTGACATATTTAGCCTCAACAATCTCACCAACAGAAGTCTTCAGTTTTCATAGTCGATTCAGGTCTGTTTCCCCTTAACTATCATTTTCAGCCGCTGTCCTGTTCGGGGATTATTATTATTCTATTCTCATAAGTACAGAGTACAGGAAGAGGTTAATAGACTCTGTGAGAAGATCGGAGAATTAAAGACAGATATCTGGATCGGCATCCTCCTGACAGAACCCTCCAGAGCGTAGGTTAAAATAAAGAATACTCAAAGCATCTTCTTCATTGTTACTTTTGAATAACAAAGTTCTTTGCAGTATGAAATACAGCAGACTGAAGAAAGCCCGAAGAAGAAAACAAGTTAGTTAATATGATTAACAGCAACTGAGAGAGAGCAGAAAATACGTAAATACTTACTAAGATACAAGATTACAAGCCCATCTTTCTAGATGAATAATATCCATTGCTTTTAGCATATCTTGTGTTTCCAGGAACACTTGAAAAAGTCAGGCTTCGCTTTCCGTCTGCTGGAGATAGCCCCCTGGCCCTGCAAAAATAGCTAAAGTTTAGCAACCAAGCGGAAAGAGTATATCAAGATGGTCGCTAGAAAGAAAGCAACAACTTACTCAGAAGTAGCAATACATATTCAAGCACTCGTGTGAACTTTTCCTCCGTGATTGCATAAGCAAGGCCACAGATATTAACCAGGCCGAACTGCCCATGAGAGCGAACATCGAAAGGTTGGGTGCAGTCGTGCTGCACAAGTTCGATTCCCTAGATGGGGCTGTCGGGAAATGCGGCTGTGTTCATATCAAAGCTGATAAGAGATGGGAGGGCTGTTGTAGTCAAGGATACAGAGGTCCCAGTTCCTTTTTCCAGGCTGGCTTGCGGAGTAAGGGATAGCTGGGATTAGGCAACTTCCTCCAGCCAAATACCCGTTCCGCAGCCAATGTTAGTAATTCCATCTCTTAGCGACGACAATGGGATGGAAGGGTAGATCAGCTGATTATTAAGAAAGGTCTGCTGAATAGTTAAGGTTATGCTGTTGATTCAGCCGCTTGCGTTCTTTAGTTTGCTTGGAACAGTAAGAGAGGATATATATCTAGTCTCCAGACTCTACAGACGCAGGTATAGTGAAGAAAGTAAAATATGGATTAAGATTAGTATATTTCTGCAGCCGAAGAAAGAAGAGGTTAAAGAAATACAAAGGCAAGATGGAACTAAGTAAGGGTTACTCTCTACTTTATATTAGTATTTATGCGCCGTAATATCCTAAGAATAATAAGAATTAGTCTTTGTATATACAATACCAGTACTTGACTTTACAGCTAGCTGACCTCTCCCCTTTACATATACTTCTTTATATTCCGGGCCGCTCAGTGAGCAAAAAGCAGTACTAAGTTTAAACCTAAAACAGAAAGAGAAAGTCGCTCGAGTTCTGCAGTAATCCAGTTCAATAGCAGTAAACAGATTCCATTCTTCTTGGTCCATAACCCCGTCCAACCGACCAACCGACCGCCTGTCCGTCCGTCCGTTCCATCCGAGTTCAAACGCCTGTAATAAGGAAAAGCAGAAAAGAAAAACAGAACAAGAAAATGTAGCTGTGGTCGGTGTGGGTAAATCCCCTTGACCTGTCAGCTAACAGCATGTACCTTGGCTTATCCCACGTTCAGTTCTCTGCTGAATCGGACTTGTCATATCTTGTGGATAACCGCCAAGAGGAATCTGTGTGCGAAGGTTTGCGTTGGGGAAAAATGTGTATATATATTGGAGGGGGCGGGGGAAGCGGAGGAAAGGTGAAGAATTGCAAAATCTTGCAACCTTCCATCTCTCCACAGCGTATGAGTTGAAATTGTTATGTTTAATATGTGTCGGCCATCTTTTCATCCAATTCGTCATTGAAGGATAAGAAGCGTACACATAACCGTATCACCACGTCATTGGCCGTCAATTCGTGAAAATGTACAAAGGAAATGGAAGAAACATAGGAAAGCTGTGACAAAAGAAAATGGCTTTCTTGGGTGGCATGATTTCTTGTTTCATGGTCACCCAAGTTGGCGGCATTTCAGATTGATGGCAACCACCATCACTCTGACGACGCCAAATCCCTGGATTGACTGCGCTTAGGGGCTCAGATTGTTTGCAAGGGGGTAATGGCCGGGAATTTGCAGTTCAAGGGTGGAGACACTGCTCTTGGTTTGTGCGGGGGGCCGTTTGACGCTGCCATTCTGTGTGACAGCCATGTCCGTTGCCGCAGTGCCAACGGCCGGGCCAGCATGCACAGGCCCAGCACCGATGGCAGCTGTCGTGGGTTGCTTGGCTGCACCGTCGAGCTCGACCCCGGCGATATCCACGTCTGGCTCGTCGTGCTCGTCGATGGACGTCGGTAGCGTGTTGTGCGTAAATTCTGTTCCATTGGTGGCCGTGGGCGCTGTTGAGGCGCTTTCGCCACGGTTGCGTTGACGGGTCAGAGACGGATCCCGCGAGCTCGTGGAGCCTAGTCCGGTCACGAAGACGGCATCGCCGGTTTCCCGGTCCTGGTACCCCCTGTCATAGCCTGGCTGAGCTGGCTGAGGCTGCTGGTTGTGATCTCCGGCTGCCATCCACGTACCGTAATAGCTGTCGTGCCGTTCTACTGGCCTGGGGTATTCGGGGTTCTCTTGGAAGTGAGTTCCGTTCACCTCGCCGTCCGTCATGGCGCTGCTGAATGGACGAGGGTCGGAAAAGGAGCCGGCCGCGGCCAAAAGGTCTCTATCCCCGGAGCTTTCACCGCTTGAGGGCGATAGAGGCGCCTCTAAGTGGCGGTCGATTTGGACGTCGCTGGGAAAGCGACCGCCCGGTTGACGGGGCTGGGAGGTGGGACGCTCTTGATGCAGGACGGCCGACTCGGCGGAGTAGGGGGTCCGGTCGGCTTCATCCTCATCCATTCCATCGCTACTGTTTCGAAAACTGGCACCACTGACGGTGCGAACATGGCGTCTCACGTACGCATTGCGGGCCTCACCGGTTTTGGTCATGAGGCTCTCAATATCTTCATACCAGGCCATCATTGTCTCATGTGACTCCGCGCGGAACACCCACGAGTGACCCCGATGCATGGTTCCGGTCTGTCTTCCCTTAAGCATGAACTTGTGGGAAGTCGAGTCGGGCTGCGAGTGCGACCCTAATTTCTGGTCCAAAAGGTTCAAGGACATCACCGGTTGTTGCCATGCAACGCGGTCGGCGGATTTGAACTCATGGAGATGAGTGGGCGAAAGAACATACCAGCCGGGGGTGTAGCTCTTCAGGTACTTGCTCTTTCGCTCCAGCATGCCCGACCGGACCTCTGCGGCGGCAGGGTGGTCCTTGCCTGGATAGGTGATGTTCTCAACGTCACGGAGAGGCACCCGCGGATCAACCAATTCGTCAGTATCCGCAATGAAGGCGTTCCACTCGTGATCGTGCGGCATCGAGATGGGGCCAGCGCGGAGTTTCTCAACAGTGTCGTAGGTTTCATCCGCCTCCCGTTTGAGAATGCTGGCATAGGCGTTGTACGCCTTCTGAATCTCACTGACCACAATAGATTCGA
Source organism: Aspergillus homomorphus CBS 101889 (assembly GCF_003184865.1). Classification (NCBI taxonomy): domain Eukaryota; kingdom Fungi; phylum Ascomycota; class Eurotiomycetes; order Eurotiales; family Aspergillaceae; genus Aspergillus; species Aspergillus homomorphus. The sequence goes on along the minus strand of NW_020291922.1, from coordinate 1,697 downwards.
GCTCGCGACCGGAATTCTCCAAATTCAGGAAGGCCTTGTTGGTCATTAGTGTCCAGTATGTATAAGACAGCGGACTGGGGGACAGCTGCAACATACCCGGTGCAAATAGTTCTCTTCTTCGATCTGCTTCTCGATCTGCTTGTCCACGCTCAACCGAACAATGAAAGGGTCGCCTTTGCCGGAGGTCGCGGATGGGTCGGTGTCCACCAGACCCAGGGCTTCATGCAGATGCCGAATGGACTTGCGGGTGGCGTCAACTTCTTTGTCGACAGAGTTGCGGAAATCACCCGACAGGCTGCGGATCTCCTTGGTCTTCTTTTGCAGATCATTGCGGAGACCCATGAGCTGGGTGACAACCTCGCTCTCCACCTCGGCCGCCTTAGTCGCTTCCACATAACCCTGGCGGTGGAAATCGCGCAAGATCTCGGTCGCATCCGCCAGACCGCCCGACTTGAGGAATGTCGGTGGCAGCGATGTGTTGTTCATGATGTTCGATGCAGACATGAATAGTTTTGAGCGTGTTTCATACGACTTCTGGACCTCCTTGAAAAAAATAATGAGATCCTTCAGGATTTTGCGCCATGCTGCCGCCAATTAGCAAACGGCCTCGTGAATGGGTCTTCAGATATGGGAGGGTTCCTTACATTGGAAGCGGTTGGCTAACACCTCGGTCGGACTTCCGTCCGTTGGAACAGGAATATAAAATGCGCTATTCGGATCCTCGCCGTCGACGCCATATTTCTCCTTGTCTCCGAGGACAAGACTTCGTACACTACCCGCGCGCAAACTTCTCTTGCTACCGCTGCGACGCATGCTGCTTCTCTTACTCAGGGAGGCCTTCTTCCGCAGAGTGCCGGATCGGGTCGGAGTTGCCGAACGAGACTGTGACATTTGTGAAGCGGAGCGTTGCATGCCAGCGCCCGACGGACCGTCCATAAAAACGGAACCGCGCTGGCTGGCAGCGTCAAACTCCTCGTGGAAGCGACCGGTGTAAGGGAGAGGGGCGGGGTCGGTGGCGTTGGTGACGTTATAACCGGAGGTGCTGGCGATGAAAGAGTTGGGTCGGGAACTGGAGCGCGCGCCGTACGCTCCGCGATTTAGTAGTGAATCTGGATGTTGAGGGAGGGTGCCATAGGGGTCCTGCACCGGCGTTTGCGACCTGACGGCCATAGCCATGACTGGGCAGGAAAGGGAGGCGAGGAGACGAAAGGAGGGGGGGAGAGAGAGGTAGGGAGGGAGGGCGGAAGGGCGGACGAGCAGCGGTAGTCGTCGTGTTGCAAGTAATTGTAGTTAGTGTTGGTGACGGGCAATGCAAGTCAGCGCAATCGGGCGGTGCAAAGGGAGTCCAGGCCCGTGTGTCGATATCAATTCGGTCCGTCGTTGGAAAAAAAAAAAAGGTCCGTTGCCGGATGCGGGCCGTGATCAGAGTTATAAGGGCGTCCAGAGTAACAATATATCATGAAACGCGAGAACTTAGTCAAAGAAATAAATGAGGATAAGGAGGAGAGGAGCGGCAGAAGGAAGGAGGAAGAGAGAGAGAGATAGAGAGAGGGAAGAAAAAGGAGAATCAATCTAAAAAGAACCAGCCGAATATTCGGATTAGTAGAGTGGTAGAAGTAATAGTAGTAGTATGGCTGGCCGGGGGTGGCTGGTTTGGTTGGTAGTAGTAGTAGTAGTAGTAGTAGTAGTAGTAGTAG